>NC_140797.1:11180208-11780208 GCF_037176805.1 Vigna unguiculata
AACATTTGACCCTTGAGATATCGCCCAAAGCCTCGTAGACCACACACATCCAAAGCAAGCAAAACACGATGTCTGCTTCATCAAAAATCGCCTGGCACTCCACACGAGTCGCCAGACGCAAAAGGTTTCCAGACCGTCTAGCGGGGGACACGTGTTGTCACGCGCCAAGTGCCTCTGATGCTACTGTTTCCATAAGCATCGCCTAGCGGGACAACCCTTATCATCAGGCGCAACACGCTTCAATTCTCTACTGGTTTTGTAGCCATCGCTTGGCGGTCAAACAGCACCGCCAGGCGCTACACCAGTACTTGCATAATACTGGTTTTTAAGCACCCAAAACAAAGTAAAATCAATCCATTCACATTTCATATATATTCATATCCAATCTCATTTGATTCCTTCGCAATACCATGACTTTTCACAATTAATCCCTTCCTTTTCGCCCAAATGTTGTTAAAATGCCTTTTCCACCGAACCAAAGCAACCCAGAACATGTAAAACCCGAAAATTGAACCAAAACGAAAAGCATCGCTTGGCGGGTGTTCTTCACCGCTAGGCAGTTCATGATCAACCCAAAAAACTGGGCGGCGGAGCTTGCATCGCTTGCCGGCACTAAGCTCATTGCCAGGCGATTCCTATTAGGAACTCAGAAAAATAGGCAAAATGCATGTGTCGCCTGGCGGCAGTTCATCACCCACCAGGCGGTTTCTGGAAAAATTCCCAGAAATGCGAAATTCAACAAAAATAGACATTAATCATGCAATAACATACGATACAACGTACATTTAATTATTAACCAATTAAAACGATGTTAATCAGCTCCCCTAACCTGGAATTTCCTTTGCTTAGAGTTTGAATTATGAGTCTTCCCTTAAGCACCAATGACCTCGCTTTGATTCCTTCCAAAAAAAACTCTTCTTTTCACACCCGAATCACAATTTTCTCTCTGGAATTTCGCTCCTCACAAGGTCCTCTCTAATGGCAGCCTAAAAAAACCTCTTTCTCTCCCTTAATTCACTTTTTAATTAGCTATTAAGGGTTATTAATGGCCAAAACGAAAATTATCTCATTGATGGTGGTAATTGCCATTTAAGCACAATTATGACATGATTTTTCAGCCCTTACTTGGCTGCCAATTCAGCTAGGATTTCCTCTGTCCTTTCACATTCAAGCCAAAACTAATTTTTGCAAAAAGAAAGTTTACTTTGGTTCTACCAAGGTTTGAACTCATAACCAAACCAGTGTCATCCTAATGCACAACCACTCAACCAATTCATGTTTCGTGATAATTCTTATAATTATAACTCAACATGGTCATGCACATAATTAAAATAATAACAATTAAATAACACATAAATAACATACATAGGACTTGAACCTAAGTCCTCTCACATATTTAAAGTACTCTCAACCACTTGAGCTAGTACTTTTCCACATCATAACAATCTCCATTAAATGTCATAAAGGCTCCCCTACCCGTATTTATTAAATAATTATTTATTTAATTATTTAAATTTCACGGGTCTTACAAACTACGTTATCCCTGATTTTCCAAATGGAAATACGTAGGAGCGAGGTACAATCCTCGTCGGGCCAAAAAAATAAAAAAATAATTTTGTTTGAATCTTTAATATTTTCTTATGTGTTTTTTTATTTTGTTTGATTTTTTTGGGGAATAACAAATATTCTAAACATCAAAATTCTACTTTTCACACTTAATTAAAGAGGGAACCGTCTTAAGACGGGCGTTGTGGGGTGCTAATACCTTTCCCACACGTAACCGACTCCCGAACCCAAATTTGGTTTCGAAGACCATTCTTTTAAGGTTTTTCTATAGTTTTCCATAATAAACTATGGTTGCGACTCCTCTGTACTATTTAAAATGATTTTCACCGTCCCGCCGTGATCTCGGTTGCGACAGATGGCGACTCCACTAGGGACGTTTTGGAGAGTCGATCCTATTGGTTAAATGTGCGAAAGGTATGTTGTTTTTATATATTCGTTTTCCCCTTATTTTCATTTTATTTCATGTATATTTATCTATCTTTGTTTGTCTTGATGCCATGTTTACTCTTTAATGTCCTCATATAATTATATTGTTAAAATTATTGAACCCTATGGTAGAAGACAATTTTTATATTTGTCTAGGAATTTTCTGGTTATTTTGCATGTGTGGGTTTGGGTAGTCTTAGGTTGCTCCATTCACACACTACACATGGTAGGCTAATGCATTCATTTTATTATTGGGGTCCTATACCCGAACCTGAGTTAGCCGTAAGGAGTGGAGGTCCAACAATTGTTATGCTAGATCTCAGATCTACTTGACTATTGGGAAGACTTCATCTAGAGTTTGCTTCCTCTTGACATGTCACATTTGTTAGGTCGCCTATCGTTGTGGATTATGTCTTGAGGTTGACTTCAGCTCTAGACGCCTGTGAGATAATTTAGAGTTATCCTTGGAAGAAAATAGATTTTCTCTACACCTTCTAGGACACAAAGGGAGCGTGCATTATTTCTTTATTTTTTTAATCTTTTCATTTTTATAGAATTAAGTAGTTAATTTTCAACCATGTCATATTTGCATCAACGTATAAATAAGGGTCTCTTGAGGTGCATACATGCATTACATCCACATCTTGTTTTCATTCATGCATGGTACCACGCACATAGTTTTAAGGTAAATAACATTTTTACATTCACTTGACACGTAGCATGGATTCACTTTGGATTCATGTCACAATGTATAATGCATAATATTCATCCCATTATTTTTTCATGCCACCTTGCATAGTACATACCATACATACACTCATCCATAACATTATCATTTCATCCCTTTGCTCAACTATCGTCTTCATAAGTTTTTCTAAGGTGGCCTCCATAGCTTTGTCTTTCATTAGTTGACTTAAATCTTCTAACATTTGTTCAGCTCTAATGGCCAGCTTTAGAAGCATATCTTCTATTTCTTGACGAAGTGCTCTAAATTTTGGGATTTCAGCAAATCTTGGATGGCATTGGAGGGTGGTATTAACAATACAAAGTAATTCTACAAAGTTGTTGTTACTTGCATCCTCCATCATGTCATACTTGATCAGGTCGCAACCTTTCATCCGTGGTGTCTAATTTCTCTCTCAGTCCATCCATTAATAACACAATTTCCTTATTGTAAACAAAGAACATTACCTTCACGTCCCCACCCCATCAGATAATATAACAGTCTACTAATACAGGGATAAAAAATGAGTCCACCACCAACCTAAAAAGAAGAGCCTAATATCTGCTAAAAGCACAAAGATTGTAAACACATGGTTGGGCACAAACACCAATCAGAGTATGAAAATAATGCTTTAGGATTTTTGTACACTATTCAAATGCACCATATAATGGCCACCCATATACAGTGCCACAATTTGTTGCAATTTTTATTCATACCTTGGAGTTCAAACTGAATGAAATGTGAAGCTGCTATATTATGATGTACATATAACAGTCCCACCCATAAGTCACACATGCTTCCATACAAAATACATGCACAATGACCTCACGACTTTTTTACAATTGTTTAAAAAAACAATTGAATCTAAGCTATTCTAAATCCATTCAAATTTGCATCTTTTATGTTTTTAATACGTATATCATTTACATATTCAGTTTCATTGACTTTTTTTTTTCAACAGTGCCTTCTAAATTAAATATTTTAATTTTAGGTTTTTTTATCTATGAATGAATATTAGTGTATTTATTTATTTATTTTTTCTTTTAATGATATTTGATGATACGTAGAATGGTAAAGAAAAATGATTAATTATGAAATTATATATATATATATATATATATATATATATATATATATATATATATATATTATTTATAAAACATTCTAACAATAAAATAAAATTTGTATTAAAATATAAAAGAAATAAGAAATAAGCAAATAATATTAATTTAGATATTCAAACTCAAAATGTATAAATAATCCATGCACATTGACCTAATAAACACTAATGCAAAATAAGTTTTTTATACCTACATTATTATACTTGTTCAAATCCACCAGGTATAAAATAAGAGGCGGACAACAATTTTATAAATAACGTGAGATCTATTATGCCAATTATATTTTCAACCGGTATAAAAATTAATACAGTGACATTTTTGTAATATTGAAAAAGAATTTTTATGCCGATTATAGCTAAAATTGGTATAAATTATATATATATATATATATATATATATATATATATATATTTTAATTTTAAAAAAGATATTATACTTGTTAACCTTGAAACCGAGACAATATCTTTCCCATCTCCCATTTCTTTCATTCATTCCCTATCCTTAACACGGTTCTTCCACTACAAAAATAATAATTTTTATTAGCGGGTATTTTGTTGCGGTTATATTAAACCACTAAAAAAAATGTTAATTTTGTTATTTTATTCTAACTGCAACAGATTTTTATTATTTTAATATTTTTAACTTTTTATTAAGATGTCCTTTGAATTTTTTTTTCGTTTTGAGCACCATCTCTTTTGCGTGATTTCTAGTTCTTGTATGCTAATAAGCAATGGCCAATCATTTCTTTGTTCAATTTGTTGTACAAAATTTCCAAAAAGCTTGTGAAATTTCTTAAAGTGTTTAGAGAGAGGTGTGCAATTTTGGTAAATTTTTCAAAATTCAAAGTTTGTGAGATTTCACATCTCCCTCAAAAGTGCAACATGACCTATTTGATGATGTCTTCGTAAAATAGTGGTAATTTTCTATTCTATTGAACTCTTTGATTTAGTTTCATGGTTTGTAATTTTTAATTCTATTGATTTCTCTCATTTTGCAACTAATAATCTAATCACGATTAAGCATGGGTTACGGTGAGAAATTTTGCCACTAAAACCCTAATGACGACTCAGTATGGGTTTATGGTTAGAAATGCAATGAGTGTCGCTCATACTCTACACCTAGAGCTGAAATTTTGTCTGTGTTGTGATTGCATCCGGAGCTAGCATTGAGGAAACCTTGACTGTTACTGAAATATCGGCTAAAGGTTGTCTAAATCGAGGAACTACATTTCGCTCGGGGTATGCATACCTCAATTCTCACACTACTTTATATACTTGATCTTTGTTATTGAAGATTAAATATAGGGGATTTTTGTGGGCTAGAAGTGTAGAGATTTTACATACGAACAAATTCTAATAATGGATTATAAGGTTATGGAAAATAGCAACACTAGGTCGTACTAAATAAAAATCTAAAAATCTACATCGCTAACATTTGGTTAAGACAAAAGATATAAAATTCTTAAATTGTAACTACTAGAAATATTCAAAATATATACATGACTTTTTAATCAACATCTAACTAGTTAAGTAAAATAAAATACAACTATAAATAGTAACTAAATTAAAAAGTCATTACATTTCCTATTCCATTATAATAAAATAAAAAAAATATATATATCGTGATCACAAAAGTCTCTTATATACAAAATATAAAAAAAGGAGAATTTTGTTGTAACATGCAATAAATTAAAAAAAGAGAAGGATTGTCAGATTAAATTCTCGCATAAGTACGTCTTGAGTTCAACATTATAAATTTGGGTTCTATTTTTATTTTAGATGAATGTGATATCCTTAGCACGATTATTGAGAAAAAAAATTGAAAATAAATTTACCGCTCTAATTATATCTTTCATATGCAATTTAATTAATATTGCTAAACTGACTCACCGAAAGACATGCCAGAATTTAATTAAACAATTATTTTCTTTAAATTCTTACAGATTTGATTCTTACAGGTCGGTACTTCAGAGTGAAAAACCAACAAAATTATTTTTCTATCAAACTTTCTTTTCCCTTGCCACTACTTCCTCCAATTCTCTCCAAGAAAAAAAAGGAAAGAAATAAAGAGAAAATATATTTATGACAAAACTATTAATAAGGTAAAAGTATAGATAAGTTACCTTGAAGAAGAACATTGTCTTTGTTGTTCCTCTTCTCTCTCTAAATAGGTTACAAATTACTTTTTCCTCACGAAACCTATTTTTCAGTGGCGAAACTTGGAAAAAACAATTTAGAGATGCCAAATTAGATTTATTTCTTTATCAAACCAAGACCTAGCTAAATGTTTAGAAAAATACAAAATCGACGAATGAAAAAAGAAGCAAGACATCAAATGATAAAAGCAATCGACAGTATATAATGCAAAGAAAATTACAGTGAAACCCAACACTAAACCTATGTAGCAACAGTTGTTTGCCATACATATAAGTTCTTTTTCGTCCTAGTGTGGTCATACAACAAAACCAACATTTTATTTTTGCTTTCAAAATCTTGTGCTAATAACTACTTGTTTACAACTTGGATAACTTTCAACCATGGATTTTTGTACCACACCAAAATATTTTGACCTAAATCGATGAAAAATGATCGGACAGAACTCAAAGATTTCGCCGCAGTAATCACTCTGGCAGCCTTTGATCTTCAAAAGCATGAGAGCACATTGAGAAGTTTTAGAAAGAAATTAGAGAAAATTTAGAGAAACAAAGTTTTAAAGAGATATTGTTTTCTAAATAATGAAATCTTCTATGAAATTTTTATTTATATATAAATGGTTTATTTATTAAAATAACACTAAGATCTCATTATTTTAAACACAACCACTCCTAAAGTATGATTTTATAGATTCTCGCAATTAATCCTTGTATACAAAAACATAAATGAGAATTTTGCTGCCACTTGCAATAAATTAAAGATATGGAAGAATTTTAAGATGAAGATCTAGTACAAGTGTTTTTTTACTAGCTCAATTCAGTATTATAAATTTTGTGTTTTAATTTATTTTAGATGTTTGTAGTTTTCATAAAACTGTGATATACTTGGCACTTGCAGAAAAAATCTGAACTAAGTTGACTGCTATAACCCTAACTATCATATGCAGCAATTCAAATATATATATATATATATATATATATATATATATATATATATATATATATATATATATATATATATATATATATTTATCTTTGTGATAGGTGAGACTACAGTAGTAAACCTAAACCAAGTTGAGATATCTTCCTCAAATGTGGTGCTAAGCATATCATACTTTTACAAAAAAAAAAACAAACATCTTAAATAAAAAATATGAGATTTACAATACTAAATTGACCTAGTTCGGAGACATACAGGTTGCAGCTGTAACATCCCATTTAAATAATAACATAATTAAAGGAAATCTTACTCCGGATAATATAAAGAGCCAAGTTGCGGAGTATAAAGTCACTCTTTACAGTTATCCAAGGTAGTTAAAAGGAAATACTAAAGCTCACTACAATGCCTACAACCCAAAATGAGTAAGAGATATGAAGTCCAACACAGGTAGACTGTGCAGCAAAACCATCCCTTCTCTGTTGACCTCGAGTACCTCTCGCATCTGCTCCCATCAATAAATTGATGATCATCGCAATGGTAGAAGAACAACATACAAGGCAATCAAACAAGCAAAAGGGTAAGCTAGAGCCAAAAAGATATTATCATGCAATCAGATATACTTTCACAGTCCAATATACATACATCATCCAAGCATGTTATGACCTCCCAATCAATACACTAAGAATTGACTTGACTCATCCGGATACATATAATCTGGTCAGATTCAGCAGATGCTCGCACTTGTGATGGATACCTTTGCTCACCTCGAGCTATGTGTTACAAGTGTTACAAGTGTTACAATGAATCAATTTCCTCACACACAAGGGTAACCCTTAATGAATTTCAGGCCTCTTGCTACTCTCACCACAGGAGTCAGTCCGCTCTAAGTGAGACTGATTGACTCCTTAGAGTGTCAGGATGCAATCCTTACCTTGAATCCTTACCAAATTATATAGATGGGGCACCACCATGGACACCCACTAACAGGGGCCATGGAATTACGTCCCGACCACTGAAGTACGACCCTAAAATCTCACTTAGAGATTTCAAGAAATTACGCACTGACCACAGACCAATCATGTTCAATCAATCAAGTAATGTTTACCATACACAATATCTCATGTCAACCTTTACAACCCATTCTCATTCATAACCAAATGTTGAATCCATACCAACTCATCCTTCCCAAATAGTGAATATATATTTGTATTTCATATCAATACCATGTCTCCTTGATACCAACCATCTCATTTTACGAAAAGGGTGCAGTGTTGTCAACAACACAAATTCAGTTATCTTGCAATAAAAACTGCTCTCACTACAGAGCTCCGATTAAAGATCCGACCAGTCAAAGTCAAGAATTATGTGTTAAGGATCAGCTTTTACAATTTCAGCTCAATCCAACGGTTAACGTAGTAGAAATCTTCATTTTACGAAAAGTGTGCAGTGTAGAAAAAGAGTAGCGGCACATCAATCAAACATACTTGCACACCATACATTTTTATTCGACCAACATCCTCATTCAAGCATCACAACTATACAACAGACCAAAAATCGGCAAAATAACTTTAAAAAAACATAAACCCTAGCTTCCCTTACCTGGAAAGAGCTAGTCAAAATGACCCCGACCCTTAAGCAAATGAGGAAGACAACTCCAAGAGCATATTTAAGAGCTGAAAATCTCAATACAAAGGAAGCACAAGATTATTACGAGGAACCCTAAAGGCAAGCACGAAGATTAAACTAAAAGAGAAGAGTATGCATCGGAAGGAACTTACGTGAGTGAAAGAAATGGGTTGAACTCGGTTGAACTTGGATGAACCCCAAACCCTAGCAGAGGAACGTTGTTGTTCTAAGAGAAAGAAGACTATTTTTCTGAAAGTGAGAAAATGAAAGTGTGTCAGTCAAACTCTTGAATGTGAACTCGTGAATAGATTAGCTACTTAACTAATAGATTAGATAAGGACATTGCACTAATGCAGTGAAAATACACTCACGATAATCTATTAGGTAAATTCCTAGTCTATTAGTCACTGCAACATAACTTTGGTATAAAATCAGTTTTGAAATCATTTTTCAATATAGAGAGAAAACTAACTGAATTGCAAAATGACAGATTGTTTTTCTACTTTTCTGAAATCTATTGAGTTCTTGTGCTTTCTTTAGAGATCATTCAACTGAACCTTCAAGAAGATTGATGGTGGATTCAACCTTAATGGGTCAAGATGTGATCTAGGATCAAGTGACAAATATGCACATCCACTAGGTGTATTCGTTCCTATTCCTTTCTTATTGTATTTTTGTTTACAGTTGATTCACTGTGTGAAGTGAAGGTCTAGGTGCAATTGTGTGGATGCATTGCATCTAGGGGGAGTTCTTGATTTGTAGATCAAGCTCCTTAGTCTTTAGGGTCTTGAATTATATAGATGCTCTTGTAATTCTTGTATCTCTATTAATTTAGTGAAATCATCCTAAGTGGGTTGCTTAGGAGAAGACTAGACATAGATTCATCTCGAATCGAACCAGTATAAATTGTTGTTTTCTTTGTTTCTCTCATCTTTTATGCCTTTCTCAATTGCTTTACACATTCCATTAACACAGAACTGTAAAATTGGTTATTTGGGGTATACAGATTAAAGAAAGGCTTAAATATACATTTGGTCCCTATTTTTGATGTTTTTATTCAATTTGGTCTCCATTTTCATTTTCTGTTCACTTACGTCCTCATTTTCATCAAATTTTGGTCAATTTGGTTCTTTTCACTAACGATGTTTAAATAGTTAATGTTTTTGAACAGTACATGTCACGTTTGAACTCTCAATTTTATTTTATTTTTTAATTTTTTTAATTTTTTTTTAATTTTTTTAAATTATTAATTTCAAAAAAAATGTCCACATGTCAAGTCACAATTGTGCCATGTGTCAATGCTAGTGTCACGTGTCAGTGTGTGGTTCTATTATTTTTTTTGTTCAATTTTATCCCAATATTCGTTATTTTTATTCAATTCAATCCATATATTTGTTATTTTTGTTTAATTTAGTTCTAAATTTTGTTAAACTGGAACAATATAATTTTTAAAAGTGACATTATTAGTTATTTTTGAAATTCAATTATAAATTATAATATTTAATTTTAAACTGAATATAATTCTTATATTCAAGTTTTAAATAGAATATTATTATTTAAATATTATTAAAATATAATTATTAAAATTTTAAAAATCTTTATTAACATTTCTAAAATTGACATTAAAATCTAAAATATTTAATATTTTTATTGCATTTTAGATATTAAAATATAAATATTTTATATTTAAATGTTAATTTTTCAAATATTAGTTTATTTTTCTAAAATATTTTGAATATTTAAAATATTTTGAATATCAATTTTTAAAAGTATTTTAGAATATAAATATTAGAAAAAACATTTAATAATTATATTCTATTTAGCAATTAAACATAAGAATTTTATTCAATTTATAATTAAATTTAATAATTTATAATTGAATTTAAAAAATTATAAATTCAAATGTCAATTTTAGAAAAATTATTAATATAATATGTATAAAAGATATTAAATTTAGTGTTAATTTGAATGGGCAAAATTGATTTATTTTGACGAAAATGACATTTATAGTATGTATTGTTCAAAAACTTTAACTATTTAAACACCTTTAGTGAAAAGGACCAAATTGAACAAAATTTGATGAAATGAGGACCTAATTGAACACAAAACGAAAATGGGGACCAAATTGAATAAAAACAACAAAAATAAGGACCAAATGGCCTTAAAGAAACTTTCAAGATTCATTTAAAATTAGTAAAGATTCAATAACCAATTCACCTCTATCTTGGTTGAGTTATATTAGATAGATCTGTTTTAACAATTGGTAGTACAGTTGGTTAATCGCACGCTAATCGATTAAAAAGATCATGATATGTCTAATACATCTCAAACTTTTGCTGAAGGGGCATCCATCAATAGGCCTCCTTTGTTTGCTGGTGAAAACTATCCTTTTTGGAAAATTAAAATGAAAATTTTTCTTGAATCAGTGAACAAGGGGTATGGGATGTTGTGGTAAATGGACGTTTTCAACCAATTAAAGTTGTGGAAGGCAAAAATGTCCCTAAAGAATTCTCACAGTGGACTCCTGACGAGAACAAGAGGGCACACTATGATGTTAGAGCCAAAAATATTAGGTTAAAATACCTTTTTGGTCCCAATTCTCGTCAAGTTTTTTGAAACAAGTCCTAATTTTGGTTTTGTGTTCAAATAGGTCCCAATTTTCGTCAATTTTGTTCAATTGGATCCTTTTTTGCTAACACCATTTAAATCATTAACGGCCATGAACAGTGACTGCCACGTGTCACTTCCTGGTTTTTTTTAATTTTTTAATTTTTAATTTTATTTTTTTTAATTTTTTTTTAAAATTTTTTTTAATTTTTTTAAATGTACACGTGTCAACCCAGGAATGTGCCACATGTCACTTTGTGGTTTTTTTGAATTTTTTATTTTATTTTATTGAATTTTTTTTGAATTATTTTTTGAATTATTTTTTAAATGTCCACGTGTCAATCTAGTAGTGTGCCACGTGTCAAAGTTAATATTCTATATTCAATTTGGTCCCTATATTTGTTATTTTTGTTCAATTAGGTCCTAATTTTTGTTAAGATTAACCAATTTGGTCCCTATAGAAGATGTGACCAAATTTAATTTTTATATCAAAGTTATAATGATGTGAATTTTAATATATTAAATAAAGATATTTAATAAAAAATATGAATTTTAATATAAAAATTAAATTTGGTTTTAATTTGGAGAGGGACCAAATTGGTTAATGTTAACAAAAATTAGGACCTAATTGAACAAAAATAACAAATATAGGGACCAAATTGAATTTAGAACATTGACTTTGACACGTGGCACGCTACTGGGTTGACACGTGGACATTTAGAAAAAAATTTAAAAAAAATTCAAAAAAATTCAAAAAAACCATGAAGTGACACGTGGCACACCCCTAGGTTGACACGTGTACATTTAAAAAAAATTAACAAAATTTTTTAAAAAAAAATTCAAAAATAAATAAAATAAATAAAAAAAAATAAAAAAAATTCAAAAAAACCAGGAAGTGACACGTGGCAGTCACTGTTCATGGCCGTTAATGATTTAAACGGTGTTAGCAAAAAAGGACACAATTGAACAAAATTGACAAAAATTGGGACCTATTTGAACACAAAACCAAAATTAGGACTTGTTTCAAAAAACTTGACGAAAATTGGGACCAAAAAGGTATTTTAACCAAAATATTATATCTTCTACCACTAACTTTGGATAAATTTTACAAGGTATCTGTGTGTGAATCAACCAAAGAAATGTGGGATGTCTTGGAAGTGACCCATGAGAGCACGAATGAAGTCAAAAGGGCAAGGAAGAACACTCTCATTCAGGAGTATGAGATGTTCAGGATGAAGTTTGGAGAAAGTATATGTGATGTGCAGAAAAGATTTACACATATAGTAAATCACCTCCTAGCCCTTGGCAAGACTTTTGACAAAGAGGAACTCAATATCAAAATTTTGAAGAGCTTAAATAGGACATGGCAGCCTAAAGTTACAACAATTTTTGAATCAAGAGATCTCACCAGTATGAACATAGCCACTCTCTTTGGAAAATTGAGGGAACATGAACTAGAGCTTGAAAGACTCAATGAGGAAGAGGATGGAGAAAAGAGGCACACTATAGCCTTGAAGAGTGTTGTGAAATCTAGAACAATTTTAATGTCAATTTTACAAATGTTAATAAAGATTTTTAAAATTTTAATAATTATATTTTAATAATATTTAAATAATAATATTCTATTTAACAATTGAATCTAAGAATTATATTCAATTTATAATTAAATATTATAATTTATAATTGAATTTCAAAAATAACTAATAATGTCAATTTTAAAAATTATATTGTTCCAGTTTAACAAAATCTAGAACTAAATTAAACAAAAATAACGAATATATGGATTGAATTGAATAAAAATAACGAATATTGGGACGAAATTCAACAAAAAAAATAATAGAACCACACACTGTTGAAAAACCTAAAATTAAAATATTTAATTTAGAAGGCACTGTTGAAAAAAAAAGTCAATGAAACTGAATATGTAAATGATATACGTATTAAAAACATAAAAGATGCAAATTTGAATGGATTTAGATTAGCTTAGATTCACTTGTTTTTTTAAACAATTGTAAAAAAGTCGTGAGGTCATTGTGCATGTATTTTGTATGGAAGCATGTGTGACTTATGGGTGGGACTGTTATATGTACATCATAATATAGCAGCTTCACATTTCATTCAGTTTGAACTCCAAGGTATGAATAAAAATTGCAACAAATTGTGGCACTGTATATGGGTGGCCATTATATGGTGCATTTGAAATCAAAGAAACAAAGGGTTGATGCTGATGAAGTGTTCACTCTAGCCCAGCTTAAATCATGGTCTTGGATAGTGTACAAAAATCCTAAAGCATTATTTTCATACTCTGATTGGTGTTTGTGCCCAACCATGTGTTTACCATCTTTGTGCTTTTAGCGGATATTAGGCTCTTCTGTTTAGGTTAGTGGTGGACTCCTTTTTTATCCCTGTATTAGTAGACTGTTATATTATCTGATGGGGTGGGGACGTGAAGGTAATGTTCTTTGTTTACAATAGGTTCAGAATGAAATTCTATCTGTGTATGGTTTTGTGTTGCTTAAGTCTTGTTTAGTTTTTGCATGGTAAGAACCTATCACGATAGCAAGAATAATTATATTGACATGACTTGTTCTTTTGGTATTGGAATCTATACTGGTGCGTGGTGTTGTGTTTATGATTCCATGCAGGATTTAGGGATGTCAAAAATATTCATACCCGCGGGTATCCGCGGATAAGACCTGCAATGGGTAGGAAACGGATATTAAAAATGGATACCCGCTACCCGTGGGTACGAGTATTTTTGATACCCACATGTTAACGAGGCGGGTACGGGTATCATAGCATCCGTACCCATGGATACCCGTATCCGCTAAACTTTAATTCATAAAACTACCCTTATATATATATATATATTATATATATATATATATATATATTAGTAAAAAATATTCTTACCTAATTTTTTCTCAGGAATCAATCGGAGAAGGTGGACTTGTTGATTAAAGCACTAATTAAAGAATTTCCATTGTGTTGAACGTTTTTTTATATTTATATTTTTATGATTATTTGGACTTGTATGAACTTGAGTTTGTTTAAACTTTATTTAAAATTTATGACAATGATCTATTTTATTTTATTTTATTTTATTTGAATTTATGATTAAATATTTATTTTTTAAATAATTTTGTAAATACCCGCGGGTATCCATGGATACCTGCGGATATGAAAAATAATAAACGTGTACCTGCATAAGGATACCCAACGGATATGGATACGGGTACGGGGCAAATATTTATTCAGCGGATAGGGTACGGGGAAGCTACTACTCGTAGCCTACCCGCCCCGTTGACATCCTTAGCAGGATCCATATTGGCATTAAGAGTGGTAGATCAAGTTCATGTTCTAGTCTCCTTTCTTATTATAATTTTTTCTTGTAATTTGGAGGGCAACAATTATGGAAGAGAAAGATGTATGGTTTAGATTTATTCTTGTTGTTTTTTTCTTTTTTTCTTTCTTCTTTGTTTTTTTTTTTTTTGTATTTGGGTTGGGGTAACCCTATTGCCCTTATTAATATATTTGTTATTGTTGATAAAAAAAATGTTTGATTTAGGGTAAAGTTATCATGATGGCAAGAGGAATTTCCACAATAATTTATGCTAGAAAGTTAGACAGATGTTTCTATATTGTCATGAAAAATAAATTTAAAGACAAATTTCTTTCCCATATAAATTTTCTCCTCTACATAAATTCAAGCTACCACATTGTAAAAGCATTGACTATTTTATACAAAAAGTAATGAGAATATTACTGGTAATTATATTCATTATTGACCACTGCCCACGTAGTTATAGTTCTCTTCAATATTATATTTAGGGGTATGTAAGAAAGGATCGAGATCATAACACATATTGTGATACACATCATCTCAGTCTACATTATTATGATAATAAGAAGAAAGGTTAATATAGATATTACTACACCCTAAACATCCTCATACTAGGTTTATCCTACCTTGTTTACAGGTCCGTTAATTCAACTACCATTGTCAATTGTTGGTAATCATGCAATAAGAAAATAATTTTTTCAAGCAAAATAGTCACAAAAAGTTTTACTACATTCATTTTTTTTTATTTCTTGCAAAAACTTCAAACTTTCATACAATTTATTTTTTGTGAACAAAACTACAAACATTTATCGTGTCTTTTTTTTCTTGGACAAAAGTCATACTTCTCATGCAATTTTTTTGGACAAAATTGCAACCCTTTTAATGCCACACAACTATTCAAGTCTCTCATAAGTTCAAATGATATATTATGTTGTGGTGATAACTACAAAAAAAACTATTTATTTCTATAGTACTTTTCTGCTACTTTACTCATCATATTATTTGATGTGGAACTTTAATGAGTACTCACTGTAGAACCAACACTAATAAGAGCATCTTACGTGCAATCAATCAATCAAAAGTTTTAAGTGGTGATTTAAAAAAAACAAAACCATTAGATATAATATATGTATAACAAGTGAAGAACCTGAATTTCATGTGAGAGATTTTATTATTACATTTTTAAATATTTTAATTTACTTTTGACTTTTAAAATTAAGAGATTTTATTTTATCTTATATTATATTATTTTCATTTTTTTAAATCATTATTTTACTACTATTTTTTTATATATATTCTAAGATTATTTGAAACATACAATAACATGGAAATTCTATTTAGTAACATTTTTTGAATTTTATCAAATTAAATAACGAATTTTTTTTTATTTTTTCAAAAGAATGTGATTTCTTTTTAATTCAATATTTTTTCACTTTGATCATTTATATTTTTTTTATTTCTTAATATTTACAAAAGAAGCTCTTTACTCTCTAGACTGTACAAGAAAAAGCATCCTCTAATGCTAGAATGGATGCCCATAAGCAATGGCGGCACAACGTTGGAACTAAGGGGTCCATGAACCCCAATTTTTTTCTCTTTTTACATTTATATAATTTAATATATGATTTTAAATAAATGTTTTCAAATTTAATATTTTAATAAATATTTACACATTTATATTTATATATAAGAAAAAGTTTTCTTTTTTACATTTATTTTTCAATTTAATCTTTTAAACATTTTTTAAATAAAAATAATTATTTTATTAATATTATTTTTTTAAATTGTTATTTGTTTAATTTAATCATTTTTTATTTTTTAAAATTGAATCATTATAAATGAAAATTAATTATATTAAAATTATAAAAATTATTTATCTAATTTTATAATTATAATAATAATAATTGTAATTTTATTATTTTTTATTAGCATAAAATAAGTAAATACAATATTTTGACTAGTTTATATAAAAATTTTAGAATTACTCTTTTGGTCCCTATTTTCGTTCAAAAATATTAAGTTACTCATTTAGTTTTTTTTAATCTCAGTTTGGTCCGAATTTTAAAAAATTATGTAATTTTGTCCTTTTTCATTGAATTTATTGAATCAAATCAAGAATTATCAAATCTGAAGTTGTGAATGATTTGCTTTGTGGGTGTAATTGGCATAATCGTAGTATCAATTTTAATGAAAAAATCTTGTTCCGCTTCAAGAAATTTAACGAAAAAGATAAAATTGCATTATTTTTTATAAACTCGAGACCAAATTGAAACTAAAAAACACTAGATGACCAACATAATATTTTTAGACAAAAAAATGGACCAAAGAATAATTTAATCAAAATTTTGACACCCCTAACATATTGCATGAAGTTCCACTACTGCCCATGAGTACCTGAATAGTTTCGGATTTTGAAAAGCAATTTGGTCGTGGCACAAACTTTTGTTTTACATATTATATTTGTATATATTCTATATTACGTTCTTTTATCTCATTATTTATTTTCACTATTTTAAAAATTTTAATACATTTATTTATTATATATGTAATAACAAAGTTATGTGGTAAGAGAGTCACCCCTTTATTTAATAAATCATGAAAATTTAAATTACTCTCGGAATCTTCTCTTTACTTTGAAGTATGTATGCGTTGAAGGCGAGAACTTTGATTGATGATATGATACTAATGATGCGGTTACTGTGTGCCTTCTATTTTTTATTTTATTATGCGAAATGCAACATGAAATCAAGAAACAAACACACAAATTGAAAAAAAAAAGAATTTCATCACCATCAATTAAAATTTCCACTTTTGATAACTTTCACATTCTAATTCTAAAAATTAAATATATTTTTGATCTTTTAACTTATACCGGAAATTAGAATTAACCAAACTTTGAAACTTTGGACCAATTTAGTCTTTCATCATTAGAAATCCATGGATTTCATCCTTTTAACCAAATTTTATTAAGTTTATTTGACGTTTCAAATGTGCTTCTTAGTTAACATTAAAGCGAAAATATGTAAAATAGTATAAACAACTCAAATGTAAAATAGTTAACATTGAAACGTCAAATAAACTTAACAAAATTTGGTTAAAATGAATAAATTCATGCATTTCTAAGGTTGAGGCACTAAATTGGGTCAAAGTTTCAAAAAGGGACCAATTTCAATTTTCACTAAAAGTTAAGAGATCAAAAACATATTTAACTCCACTTTATAATATACTCTAACATATGGAAAATGAAAATTTAAAACATGAAAAAAAAAAGACGTGATGACAAATTTTTCATTTCTTTCAATTTAAAATATACAAGAATTTAAACATTTTTTATTTCACCTCATTAACCACAACTTCATCTATGTTTTAATCTTGATTTGTAGAGAAAGATGTATAGTTTAGATATGTTCTTGATGATTTTTTTTTCCTTTTTTTTTTATTTAGGTTAAAGCAATGTTATTGCTCCTATAATATATTTGTTCTTGTTGATAAATAAAAAAAATAGAGAATTTATATATGGTGGTGGAATAAGAGAAGGGTAAGAGAGTAAAATGTAACTGAAAGATTAAGAACACAATTTTTTTCTGAATTTCAAACTCACTTTGTTTTTTTCATTACAATAGAGTAGATATTAATAAGGTGATGATGAGTGAAAAATTTGGTATGTGTTTTAAGAAGATCCCCTTCTCAAAGGGTCAGGTCAATGTTAAAATATTTGATATCATTTAACTTAATTTTTGGAGTCTAACTTATTCATTGTTTTATAAATTCAAACTTTTTTTAAGATGAGATTTTATGTGGTATGGAAGCTTAAAATAGATTGGTGGAAATTTATAGTACAATACAATCAAATCTTTAAATAGTGACAAATTTTAGTGAAAAAATAATTAGTCACTATATAGTTTACCGATACTTGTCAATAAAGTATCTAATTTATAAAGATATAATACAATATAATAAAATCTTTGAATACAAAAATTTGAGTGAAAAAATTTCTTCACATCAAATATATAACAAATAAAATAAAATTATAATAAATAAAAAAATGTCACGTGATCGGTTTCTAAAGCCTGTGGTGCTGCATCGGTATTGATAGTAATAACGGTGCATTGTTCGGATTTCTTGTAAAGCTAAAATCAGAAAATAGGCTTTGTATTGACAATAATAACGATGCATTCCATGGTATTGGTTCTTTAAATTAGTCCAGAAAAAATACATTATTAATACGTGTTGCCAATAGTCATTCTGAACAAATACGATCCCAAAAACGAAACCTAATCTTTATCTTCTATCTTAAAGCAATATGCATCGTTGGTTGTCAAAATATGCAACCTAAATTCCCTTTCAACGATCAAGAGGACTCTGTCCCTATACTACTAAAAAAACTCATATTTCTTGCCAATTTTGTTTTGATTTTTTTTTGCAGGAAATACTTATAATTTTTGTTATGAAAAAAAAAATTGTAGGAAATTGCTGCCAATTTTTTTTGCAAAATATTTTGTATATAAAACTTTTCGTAACATATTTTGTAGAAAATACTTGCAAATTTTATAACTTTGTAGGAAATAATTACCCATGAAGGAATTACTTGCCAATTGAAATTCTTAGAATAAATAGCAGGAAAAAATCTTTTCTTGCAAATTATTACAAGAAATCTGAACAATGCAGCGTTATTACTATCAATACCAATGCAGTACCTCAGGCTTTAGAAACCGATCACATGACATTTTTTTTATTTATTTATTATTATTATTTTATTTGTTATATATATATATATATATATATATATATATATATATATATATATATATATATATATCTATATATGATGTGAAGAAATTCATGATGCGAGAGACTTTTATTTTAGAACACTAGTTAAGAATAATTAATATACATCGAATATCGTAAAATTTTATTATTAATTATGATATTAAATCAAATTCGACATGATAACCTTCAATACAATTTTATTTTATTTAAAGAACAAAAATGTCCATAAATATTACTGCTATATTTAATATTTTATTTAATGTTCACGAATAAAAGTTAAAAAACAATTAAATGATAAAATAATTATATTTTAATATTGTTAAAATTTAAAATATAATTAAATATAAAAAGTTTAAATTAATAGAAAAACTAACAAAGATTGGTGTTAAATATCTAAAAAATTTACAAAAAAAAATAAATTAAAGTATCAATTTGCGACATCATTGAATTTTCTCTTCTGATTTTTCGATAACCTTTTTCAACATTCATGCTTAACCAAATATCAAGAAATATACAATATAAAAGTATAGATAAGTTAGTTGAAGACGAACATCGTCTCTTTTATTCTTTTTCTCTCTCTAGGTAGGTTACAAATTATTTTTTCTTCATCTCACCAAACCTTCTCTCTTCTCTTAAAAGAACGAGAATGAAACCTACTCTTTCGTCTATCTTAAAGCAATGCTATCACCAGTATCAAGAAATGTATCGTTATTATGGTTAATAAGAAACCTATTCTCTGATTTTGGCTTTGCAAGAAACCCTAACCATGCATCCTTATTACTACCAATACGAATGCAGTATCATGTGACAACTTTTTGTTTTATTTATTATTTTTTTATATATTTTATGTTAGTGTTCAATTTTAAATTTAAGATTTCATTTTTCATATTATTTTATTTTCATTCTTTTAATTTTTTATATTATAATATTTTAGGCTTGTAGGGAAAGTTTATGAACAATTATCTTTTATTTTAAAATCCTTTTACACATAAGAATTTGTTTAACTGTGCACATATATGCACATTCTTGTAAAAAAATCCAAGTAATTTTTTCTATTTTATAATAGGTCTAAATAAGTAATGGAAATAAATAGAAATGAATAGATAGTAAAACTTTTGATTTCCAATCTTTTGAAGAAGTTGAAGTTGAATTTTAAGTATGATATTCTAAAGTTTTGAAAACATAAAACACGGGATTGTTCTTTTTGGTTTATATATTTTATCCAAATTTTTATACTTTTACATCAAAAAAATATAATTAAAGGCCATTTTTGTTTCGAAACTACACAATACCTACCAAAGCTAAAACAAATATAATTTTCTAAATCTTAATTGGTAAACAAATTTAGAATACAATATTCAAATAATTATTCAAATAATTGACAAAACATTACACCTGTTCAAATCACAAACCTACAAATCAACCACATCTAACACAATATCAAATCATCGTATGTTTCAAGTATTTTTGTTTAGGACATTTAACGTGGAGTGCCAAAATTTACAAAGACAGTATTCAAATGTTTAATTAACATTCCCGTTATGTGTCCTAAATAAGGGAACAGGAAATATACCCAAGAAAAAAGAAAATGAAGAAATGTTATATCTAAAATAGAGAAACAAAAATACATCAAATCTAATTAATTGTAAAAATTGGAAGCATCAAGTCCATCCTTTAAAATGCGGAAGTGACGGAACCTGTGTTTTTTTTGTTGAGAAGGAAATTCAAAGAGAAGTCAATCCTTTACATATAATTAAAATATTAAGACTTTAAATATTTTAAATATTAAGACTCATGTAATAAACAGACTCTAACATAATTGAAAATATAATCTATATTTTAGGACTTTATTTTTAAAATTCTTTAAATATTAAATCTGCTTAACTAAATATCAAAAAATATTAGAGTATCAATTTGAGACTTCATTGAATTTTCTCTTCTGATTTTTCGATAACCTTAACATTCCTTTTAGCTTAACTAAATATCAAAAAATACACAATATATCAATATATAAAATTATTGATTATGAATACATAAAACTAGCGATATAAAGAAATGAAAAAAATGTGAAACATTTTTGTGACAAATCTGTTAAAAAGATAAAAGTATAGAAAAGTTAGTTGAAGAACACTGTCTCTTCTCACTACAAAAAAAAAGTGAATATTTGTGACGGTTAAAATTACAAGTTCTAGCGGTTAAAACCCGTCACAAATGACATTTCTGACGGTTTAAATAATCGTCAAAATTATGAATGTCAAAAACAGATTGTGACAAAAATATTCTAACTGCTGGTATTGTCAGAAAAAAAATAATAGCGATTAAAAACCGCCAGAAAATGTAGTCTAATTTATTTATATTTCATCATATTTTGACGGTTAAAAAATGCCACAAAATGCATCATCTTTTGACGATTAAAAATCGTTACAAAATGCTTCGTATTTTTTACGGTTAAAAATCGCCACAAAATGCATCATATTTTGATGGTTAAAAACTGCCACAAAATATATCACATTTTGACGGTTAAAAATCATCACAAATAAGATACATTTAAGCTCCTTTTTCAAGCATTCCCTTTTAAAAAAATTAAATCTTTTTTCACTATGTTACTATTTGCTTTAGATAAACCCATACATAAAGGAATAACCAACCACATCATGACCATTTGAGATTCTCACTTTATAAAATTGTTGCTGTTATCGAATTTAGACAGTTCCTTCACATGAATCAAAATTTCCTTATATAAAACTAACAAAAATATAAACATAATCACATAAAGAGTCGTTTTGATATATATCTTATATAATGTGTACTTCAGAACTATTGTAGGATAATCATGTTGTTGTCTAACCTATACAAGACGATAGGTATAAATTGTGATTGAAGAACTTGATCCAAGCTAACAAAATGAAATGATAAATTTCTTTCCTAGATATGTCTATAAAAAGTAGATATACAATTCAATTAAAATCGGAGAAAAGCACTAGATAAGTGGTTTTGAAGCCAGTCATGGATTGCAGAACGAAGAGCATAATGGGAACAAGATTGTGAGGGTCAAGCTTATCATTAGTCATTGGTGAGTTGTCATTACCACCATCAAGCCATCCTTGTATAGCCTCAGCTTCATAAGTAAAACCATCTACAACTACATGTGGATCTCGCATGACTTCCAACAAAGTGGGAACACATGCAGGGAGAATTTTCTTAGACATCACTCCACCGATTGGAAACTATATTGCAAGAGAAGAAAACAAAGGTAGAGAGAACTATATTGACAATAACAACAAAGAAAATTGTGCATCTTATGCTTCGCTATTCAACTACAGTATGCAAACAATTAAACGCTTGCCTTCTCATGCTTCAGGGTTAAAGGTGATCAACTTTGAGTTTGGGTCACTTGGAGGACAACTGTAAAGGCCCTCAACTCAATAAAACAAGGAGATCCCTAAACTATCATTGTCCTAGAAAATACCAGAAGAATCCTACACACAATGCTTGCAATTTTAGATGATTACATCAGATCCCCAAGTGTCAGCTGCAAGTTGAATCATCAACCTCCTTGCAAGCTCTTTGACCATGTTGTTAGTGTACTTCTGTCCAAGAGCACATTTACAAATGATGTTGTCAGATAGTTCAAGAAGCAACTCACATAGATTCACAGAAAATGCATCTCCCAAGCTTGCTTCGCCTATCTTTTTGACCATATCAAATTAACATTATCTATCTCACCCAAATGGTGGTGAACTCTATTAGAAAACTCAAAATCAGATTTTCTTTTTCACTGTTTCAATTTAATTTTTCTTCAAGTTATGCATAAATAAACATTAATTATAAAGTAAATGGAGCTGTTACAAATTCTGAAATAAGTCAAAAAAAAAAAACAGCTCCACGCATGTTACTTGTCATAGCACAGTATCAACCAAAATTTGCTTATTAAGAAATTCTAGGTTAATCGAAGCTTTACCTTCTAGTTTTTAAAATAGCAAACTAATAATGACACAAATTATAAGAGGAAAAAGTATTTGATGGTTCACCTTTTTGCTATTTCAAACCAAGAAATCCCCGTAGTAATTTTCCACCATCGTCGGAGAAAAGTGAAAAATAAGAATTGAGAATGCACAACGAAAAGAAATGATAACGCCTGCTAGAGGGAAATGAAGAAGCCATTGAGAGAGAAAACCTGAAAGGAGATGAGAAGATGAGACAAGTCACGAATATTTGATTTATAAAGTTTCCAATTCTCTGTTTTGAAACTTTAACAACTCTAAAGGCATATAAGTTTAAAATAATTTAAATTTTGTGACGGTTAAAAAAATAACATAAATAAAAATATTTGTAGCGGTGTATTAAAACGCTAAAAAAAATACTAATAAAAAATAATTTTTTTGTAGTGTCTGTTCTTCTTCTCTCTAGGTAGGTGACAAATTACATGTTCTTGATCCAATCCACTTTTGCTTTGATCCATCCATTTAAAATCCATTTTTTTAAAAGTCCAATCCATTTAAAATTCATTTAATGGATCTGGATTTCAATCTAATTTAAATCTTATATATTTTATGGATTGGATATCCATTCTATAAATCAAGATTTTCAAATATGGATAATCCAAAAAATCCAATCCCATATTTCAGTTTAAATTTTTAGTTGGGTTAAGGTAAAGATTGAGATGGACTAGGCTAAATGTATACTAGGATGGGCCTTGGTCGATGATCTGTACGGACCGAGCAGGCCCGACGACCATAAAAGGTTGGACGGGCCTAAAGATATGAACGGGCTAAAAGGGCCTGACAAACCCGACGAGTCGATCGGGTCCAACGACCCAGAAAATTCGGGAGAGCCCAATGACTCGAATGGGCCCAACGACCAAGAAAATTCGAGTGAGCTCGATGACCGGAATGGGCCAGTGGGCCCGATGACCGGAACGGGCCAAGCGAGCCCGATGACCCGAATGGGTCAAGCGGGCAATAAGATCCGAACGGGCCAGGCGGGCCTGAAGACCTGAACGGGTCAAGCGGGCCCGAAGACCCGAACAGGCCAAGCAGGCCGAAGATCTGAACGGGTCAGGCAGGCCCGAAGACCTAAACGGGCCAGGCGGGCCTGAAGACCCGAACTGGCCAGGCAGGCCCGAAGATCCAAATGGGTCAAGCGGGCCCGAAGACCCGAACGGGCCAAGCGGACCCGGTGACCAAAACCAGTCAGGCAAACCTAATGACCAAAATAGGTTAGGTGGGCCCGAAGACCCGAACGTGCCAAATGGGCCCAAAAACTGAACGAGCCAAACGGGGTCGAAGAACAAAATGGGCTAGGTGGGCTTGATGACCCGAACGGGCACGCCGGGCCCGATTACCCAAACTAGCACAGCGAGCCCAAAGACTCAGATGGACTAGGATGGAAGTGGAAAGAACCAAATGGATTATGAATTTTGAACTTGATCCAAATATTAGGACTGGATTTAAATCTTGATCCAAATATTTGGATCTGGATTTTAAAAAAATCCAAACTAGTTTTGCTAAAGAAATGGATTTGGGTTGAAAATCTAATCCAATTATTTAGATCTAAATTGTATGTGGATTTGATCATTAAAAATCTAATCCATACTCACCCCTATCTCAGACTGAAACAATGGATACGATATCAATCAAGAACACAAATAAAAAAAAAAACTAACTAACAAATACAATAGAATATAAAAAAATTATCATCATGTACATGTACAAACATTTGGAATTAAAACCACCATTTTAAATTTTAAAAAAAAAATAAAACATTAATGATACATAATTGGTACAATTAAGATTGACATAACGAAAAAATGTAATCTTTAAGTTTCATTTAACTCCTAAAAATATAAAAAATAATGGTTAAACCATACCAAAAAGTAGAAATAAAACCTAATTGACTTCTCCAATTTAAATTACATATATGATTATTTATTTACATATTTGATTCAAATGTTACTTGTTCCTGCAGAGAACAAATAAGATAAGTTATGCACAAGCGTCGCCTTACCATGTAGTCCGTTATCTCTTCGGTTGGCCTCCTTCTGGTTGGTACATATCAGCTTGAACCCAGGAGGGGTTACCTGCAGAAGAATCTCTGAAGCTCAAGTAAGTCAAAGTTCTCCGAGAGTCAAATCAGTGATTAATGAATGCGTACCTTTAAATGATGGGGTCCACGTGTATTTATAGAGCATTAATGACGTTTGACCATTTCATAGGTTGGGCCTTGACTTGGGCTGTAGTTTGGGCCATGAGTGGGCCTGGGCCCTAACCCAGGCCCTTGAGACCTATTGAACGCGGGGGCTTCGATTTTCGCTAAGTTATTGGAATAGTCGGCCTGGGCCCTAACCTTACCAGATATGTTCGAGTAGTCGGTCTAGACCGACTACTTGCCTAGATGGCTTTTGTTGGTGATATGAGGTGCAGGTTGTTCTCTTAGACTTTTAGGTTAGGTTAAAACCAGTACAAGTTAGGCTAACTTGGCCTAGCCTGGGTACTTGGCGGTCTCGATATGTACACTGTTTACTTGGTCGAGCTTGGCTAGGTACGGTACATTACTCATCTCCAAAATGATTTTTTTAATACACAGTATAATATTATTAAAATTATCTTTTGAATGAAATATATTTATTTTAGTTCTTTTTATATACCAATTTTCAACTCCTTTTCAACAAAATGTATTACAAAAGTATTAACTATTTTAAATATTAATTAAAATAATTAACACAAAAATAAAGAGGAAATGTAAATAATTACCTTTTAAAGAGAAAAATTGTAAAAATTATAGTTCATTGAGTAATACTTTAAAAAATATATTTATAATAAAAATATTATTGAATTATAAAATTATACAATTATATAAATTCTTTCAAATGGCAAGTAAATTTTTGATTAGTGAGTTGTTAAAATAAAATAAAATCTTTAATTAAGAATTAAGAAGGATCAAGAGAAAAATTCTCCCTTGTAACTGCGGTTATTATAATTATTTTTTTCCTAACACTCCTAAAATCTTAAATTTTAACGTCAGTTGATATATAATTTAGTGGCGGTTTAAACCATCACTATTTGTTTTTCGTCAATTAAATAGTTGACACGGAATTTGACGTCACAAAGCATCATAACGTTGGTTAATTATAATCGCCAGCAAAAATATTAAAGTCGATTTTAACCACCGTTAGGTAAATTTTAAAAAAGGTATATTTAATACTTAGCGGCAGTTGTAATCGTCAGTAAATTCAAAAATTTAAAAAATTTAGCGATGGTTGTAACCAAGTGAATTTTACAAAAATTATATTTAATACTTGGTGGTTAAAATAATTATATTTAATACCTTAGCTACAGTTAAAGTCATATTTTTTTTAAAAATAAAAAAAAATAAAAAACCTAACATCCATTTATCAAACATGTCAAAGGTGTTCAAATAATATTTATTTACTGACATAGCAGAAAATAATTAAGTGGATAACAGTTTCTAAATTAGAAAATACCAATAATGCTACTTTTTGTATATTATACAACAAATTTATAAAAAATTTAAAGTGCTTCAAGACACACATTGGGTTTCAAGTAGGATCAACAACAATCACACAATCACACGATCACACGATCTGCTCTTGTAAGTGTAAGTCCCAAATCACCAATATGAGACGTCTAGATAAATATAGAAGCTCCAACACCTTGGAAATTCTGAAATCCAAACAATAGGTGACCTATTAGACAAAAGAACATTTAAGAAATTACCAAGGTGAGTGAGGGCAAAGCACTTACATAACCAATACCAATAGAATTTCTTGAGGAATTAAAAATGAGTTTTATCAAAAGAATGTAATGGTATATTTTCTCTTGATTGTTGTCTAGTATAAACAATTTCATTATTTTAATTTCTTAATCAGTATCCACAGTTAGAGGTAACAATTCTCTTGTTACGAGCAGCTGGTTAAATTCTATGTGAAAAGGAAATAAACAAATCTCGTGATTTTATCAGTGTAGAGTTATAAATATACTATTATACGTTGTACTTGAGGAATGCAAAGACTTGCTACGGTTAGACCAGTGAGTAAGTCGTTTCTAAAAACCATGTTTGATTGAAGTGTTTGGGAGAACTTTGTTCTCTGCATGAAAGCCTAACTATTCTTTTCTAACAGAAAGCTTGCCATGAACAAGGTCTTTCCAAGCTCTGATGTTAAATTGTTTTTGCTACCGGTGTTTCCAAGTAATGAGAATCAGACACCTTTTTAAAGAAGATAAAAGTTCGTTAGAATTTTTAATTAAGTGAAAATTGTCATAAAGTAAAGGTTACATAATTCATTCATCTTGATCATTAGTGGGTAAAAAGGAAATCTTCAATCATTTTCAAGCATACCGTTATCTCTTTACTTTTCAATTTTTTTTGTGAACTGTGTTCTATATTTTGGAACACAAATAGTCCTTAATTGTGCTATAGATGAACCAACACGTTTATCCCTGTTAGAAGCATGTTAGGGTTCTTTATCAGGTGTCCTTAAAGTTAAGAAAATTTTGAAAAAAAAGAAAATATTAAGACCTTTTGAAAAAAAGAAAATCCAGAGCAACTAATTGTAAAAAAGAAAAAACCCTATTGTTTCAACCTTCAACTAACACGTTATACTTGAAGAAACAATAGTAACATAAATTAAAGTACACAAGTAGAATACATAAGTGCAGTATAGCAGACTCACCAATGCTAGATCAAATAAATTGGTGAAAGGTGGTAAAATTACCTGGCTTTCCTCCATTCAAAATTGCACTTTCAGCTGGTTCCAAACCATATAGTTGGGGGAAACGAAGACGAAATTGTAAAGTTAGCACAAGAAAACCTATCCCATGATCACTGCTAGCATATTATGCACTATAAAAAATATACCTTGATGTCTGGATTTTTCTGCTTGAAGAATTTTCTAGCACTTGTTATTGATCCTCCAATTCCTATCTCTGCAACCAAAGCATCAATTTTCTTTCCTGAGTCTCTGCAGATATCAAAGGCCCATTGTCTCATAATAAATCTACAATGATGGAAAATTAATCAGCATACAACCACCAACCTAGAAATATGTTGTGAATAATGAGGTTTGGTACTACTATTTTATTCAAGGAATAAAAGAACACTATATAAAAGAAGACCAAGATTTGAAACATTTAAACAGTGACATACAAAATGACATACAGTAGTTACATGGAAAAAAATTAAGTTTTTGTAAAACGTATCATGATGAAACAAAAAATATAGAAAAAAAAATTGTTGAAACTGAAATGAGCCTTGGTATTTGACATAAAAGAAATCTTGATGGTGATAAATGACCAAATGACAATGCAATCATGTAACTCATCTATCTTGGTTTAAGGAAATAAGAAAAAGTGAACAAAATTATTTGGCGTCTCAATAGTTGGACTACCAAATCCTATGTAAAAAAAAGTTGTCAAATAAACCATGTGGATTTTATCAATTAAAATATAGAAAGAATTGGTTCACAAGGAAAATAATGCCAAGCTTACGTGATACATAAACACTTTCATGCACTCAATACTTGCCACAATTCACCTCATAGTAAGCGCAGGCCAACTTTAATTGTCATGTTTGGATAAAATTTGGATGAGTGCCTTCATGAATTCCGATGCACCAAATGAAGAACAAAGAAATTATTCCCTTCAAAATTCTTTTGTGCTCTCCAACTTTAACCTCAAATTAACACAAACTCAAACCTAAAATTTTGGTTTTTTAAAGCATCCCCCAGATTCTAATTAGGCTATATCTTAAATTTCTAGTAAGGCCTTAACCAAAATTCTAATACATACACAACATCAAAATTTTATCCTAATGGTTGTTATTAAACCAATTGGATCACTTGTAAATGGGTCATTGTAAGATCATCTGTATGGTAGATGTCTAGTCTTACAAATCTAATTGAGATGTGCAATCCCAAATGTGAGGAGTGTGAGTCAAAGATCATGTACTGACCAGCGATAAGACCAAAATAGCACACATAAGTAAGCACAAACTAATTTTGAGGCCCAAACTAAATAAAGGAGGATCAAGTTTAAAAAATGAGATTGCATTAACATGTTGGTTCGTTATAAGAAATTTTGAATTTTTTAACAACATATCCATGAAAGCCAGTGAAACATAAATTCTCAAACACCTATATAACAATAGTTTTCACCTTTGATTGTAGGAACAGGGGTATAAGATCAATCAGTAACAAACATCTTTTACATGTTTTTGCTCTTCTTTTAATATATAAATGATCCAGAACAAAAATACACAAGTTAGAATTTATCTTCATATCTATGAAGCACACAGGAAAATAAGTTATCGTAATCATTTAGCGTGAAGAAGCGAAGAACATTGACAACAAGTACTATCAGAGTTTAAACTTCTACAGACCCTTATATTGTGTGTGCACAAGTGTAAGAGATTTCAAATATATTTTAAAGTTGAATTTACCTTAGGTGCCCACACAACGATCTCTGTTTTATTGTTGGAACCAGAACCATGGGAAACAGACTTCTAAAAGGATCAAATATCGCTTCCAATCCAACTTTCAACCAAACATCATAACATGATATCCTTAAGAAAAAATAACAGTTTAAAAGAGTTTAAAATTGGAAAAGCAAAGGAGATTCATACATGTATGATTTCTCTTCTTTGACAAATTCATTATAGCTGATCCTATTAAACTATTACATGTTAGAATGGAGAAACTTGAAACAATATTTACATTTGGCAGGGATTGATGTGAGGAACTTGACATTGAAAATATGCAATGAAGAAAATCAATTTGAACCAATACAAAAACTCATATCAGTGATTGAAATTAGGGTTTATGAGTATTTGAAACTTCAAAACAAAATGATTTTTAAATGACTTCAAACAAAAATAACTCCGGGAAGAGAAAATCATATTACAGAGAGAAGAAAATGACTTGCGCGGGAAAATAACTTCCACAGAGAGAAGATGGCTTTCAAGGAGAAGAGAAAAAACTTTGAAGAAGAGAAGATAAGATGTTGCCGAAGAATGCATGGCTTACGACGAGAAAAGAAAATGTTTTGAAGGAATATGAGTGCAGAGGAGAAGAGAACGTGGCTTCCAAAAATCTCTGTAGGCATCTGCTCCACCTTTTGATATTACTCATCCACTGGTTTACTATTCACAATGAGAATAGTAGTAAATATCATATAAGATGATACCGTCAGTTTTAAACCAACTAGAAATATCCTATAATTTTACTCTTTCTTTAATTATAGTGTCGTTTCATTATTACCGACTCTATTTAACTGTGACTAAAAAATATTTTTCTGCTAGTGTAGAAAGAAAGAGACAATTATAAAAGATTTGGATGAGTTTAGATAGAGCTATCAAAATGGGTCACCCGACCCAACTCGGCTCGGCTCGCGACGGGTTGGCCACTTAGTGGATCACCCCAATCTGGCTCATTTATTAGCGAGCCAAAAAAATTAGAACCTGACTTGACCCACCACGAGTTGGCGGGTTAAAGGGGTTGGCTCACTGGCTCACATAATTAAAAAAAGAAACAATATTTTTTCTTCAATCTCAAGAAAACTAAATTATAACTCTGATTAAAATATAAATAAACTTCAATACAATCCAAATAAAATCCCAAATTATATTAAACTACAAACACAAACCAAAATCACAAGAATAAAAATTACTATCTAAATCCACAACATTTTCATCTCTTGAAGCATCTTCTTTATCCCCGTTTACAAAATATATATATATATATATATATATATATATATATATATATATATTATATATGTATATATTATGTTATATTTATATATATAATATATATACATTTTCATCTCCTCTGTCTACAAAATATATATATATATATATATTATATTATATATTATGTTATATATATATATATATAATATATATATATATATAACATAATATATACATATATAATATATATAACATACATATATAATATATATATATATATATATATATATATATATTATATATATATTAATTTAATATTTGAAATTTATTGGTGGGTTGGTGAGGTAACTCGCTCATCACGGGTTCAACCCGAATGAACTGAGTTTATAGTGGGCAAGTTCAATTTTAACCCGTACTGAAATTTGTAATTTTTTTTCAACCCGACCCGACTCTGTGATGAGCCAGGTTGGCTCACGGGTTATAACTCTTTTTGATGGCTCTACCTGATGATGATCAAATTTTTATTAGATATTTAATTTTTTACTTCATTTATTTCAAATAATTTCACTTACAATTAGTTTATTATTTTATTTTATTTTTCTAACAAATTATACTAAAATTTTAACAAATTAAATTATTTTATCATATACATTTGCTGAAATTAATTCAAATCAAGTCATTTTTTGATTTTATTCATTGTTTGCTACACATCTATTACTAATCTCCAAAACTAAAATTTTATTACTAAGTAATTTATTTTTTAAATTATTAACTTTAATTTAAATAAATAATAACATCAACAAATAATTATCTAATTTGAATTTGAATTTGAATTTTTTTAATTTTATAAGTTTTGTATTTTAAAATTTTTATGAAATTTCATTAAGAATTTTTATACTTCCTTGAAAAAAAAAATTCAATCCAACAATTGAGAATAAATAAAAGAATTTTGTACTTATTGATTCTTCAAATGACAAGTGAGTCCTTTTAAGTAGTGATTTTATTAAAAATTTAAAACTTCAAGTAAGAAGTGTTTTTTAGAAAGAAATTCAAAGTAAAGCTAATCCTTTAAATATTATTAAAAATATTAAGGCTTTAAATATTCTAATTAAAATTATTTTAAATATTAAGACTCATGTAATAGATAGATTCTAACATAATTAAAAATATAATCTATATTTTAAAAACTTATTTTTAAAATCCTTTAAATATTAAAATCTGCTTAACTATGTACATATATGCATGTTCTAGTAAAAAAAAAAAAACAAAAAAATATGATGAGCTCATTTTCCTAATTTATAATATATGTTCAAATACAATAATAAATATAAATATAAATGGATTGAGAATAAAACATGTGATTTCCACTATTTTGAAAACATTTAAGTTAAATTTTAAATATGAATTTTTAAAAATTTTAAATCATAAAACACCGAATTGTTATTTTTTTTCTAATACTTTTTTTTATCCATCTTTGTATACTTTTCACTTTTTATCATTACGGTATTTAAATAAGAGAGGGATGTTAACGAAATATATGAATTTGTAATCTTAAAAATATATTCCGTCAAAAGGAAAATTTAAATGTTGCACTACATCAACTTCATTTTTTTTTCAAATTTTTATTATATATTTAATTTTTTACTTCATTTTTTTCAAATAATTTCCCTTACAATTAGTTTATTATTTAATTTTATGTTTCTAACAAATTATACTAAAATTTTAACAAATTAAATTATTTTATCATATACATTTGCTAAAATTAATTCAAATCAAGTCATTTTTTGACTTTATTCATTGTTTGCTACACTTTTGGACACCTTAATTTTGAGTAAAATATAAAAAAAAATGTTATCTTTAAGTTTCATTTGACTCCTAAAAATATAAACAATAATGGTTAAACCATACCAAAAAGTAAAAATAAAACCTAATTGGGTTTTCAAATTTAAATTACATACATGATTATTTATTCTCATATTTGACCCAAATGGTACTCATCTCCAAAATGATTTTTTAAATCCACAATAATAATATTAAAATTACCTTTTGAATTAAATATATAAATTTTAGTTATTTTTATATACAATTTTTCAACTCCTCTTCAACAGAATGTATTACAAAAGTATTAAAATTACATTGATTTTCATGAAAAACAATGAGTTAATATACGAAAAAATAAATTTAAAATATTTAAAATATTAATTAAAATAATTAACACAAGAATAAAGAAGAAATGTAAATAAATACCTTTTAGAGAGAAAAACTGTAAAAATTATACTTCATTGAGTAGTAATTTAAAAAATATATTTATAATAAAAATATTACTTAAATATAAAATTATACGCTTATATAAATTATTTCAAATGGCAAATAAATCTTTTATTAATGAGTTGTTAAAATGAAATAAAATCTTTAATTAAGAATTAAGAAGGATCATGAGAAAAGTTTTCGATTGTAACTAGGGATGTCAACGGGGTGCGGGCGGGTAAAGTACATGTAGTAGCTCTCTCATACCTTACCCGTTGGATAAATATGTGTCATGTACTCGAATCTATATTTGTCGGGTATCCGTTATGCGGGTACTTGTATAATTTTGTAATATTTACACGGGTATTGAAATAAAATAAAAGTGAATATTTAACAATATATTTTAATTGTAAATTCAAATAAAATACAATACATAACATTCATAAATTTTAAACAAAGTCCATAAAATAAATAAATTTCCTTATTTTTTCTGTTTTTTTATATGTACTATTTTTTTTGTAATAGGGTGTAACCTTCTTAAATAAATATTTTTATCTTTAGTTATTTTTACATATATCAAATTTTTAACTCTACATTTATTAATATGTTGAAATCAAAATGTAATACAAAAGAATTAAAGTCATACAGAATTTGATAAAAAACAATGAGTTAATATATTAAAAGAGAAATTTAAAAATATTTAAAATATCAATTAAAATAATATTGAAGATAAAATGTAAATAAATATGTTTTAGGGAATAAAATATTGAAAATTCTAATTCACATGGTTTCCAATTTAAAAATATATATTTTATATAAAAAAATATATTTAATTATAAGATTCTATACTTATTATTCTTCAAATAGTAATGGAGTCCATTTTATTAGTGACTTTGTTAAAAAAAATTTTTACCTTTAATTAATAAATTTTATGAGAGAAATTATCTCTTGTAATAATTGTTTGTTTTTTTGCTAATTTCATTACTAAAAACTATTCTGCCTTCAAATAGTTTAATTTTATTTTTAATTGTGATTTATTAACTTAGAAGCCTAAGATGACAATATTTTGTTCTTTCTATATGTATTTCATACAATTCTATGACCACACAAAATGTAACAGAGCATCGTAGCAAAGTAGAAAGAAAAACCGTGTAACCTATTACTTGCCAATCTATTCTTGTTCCTTGTTGTTTTCCTAAAGTATTTTTATTTTCTTTTTCCTAAAGTATTCTTATTGTTGAATCTCAAAAATGTCTCTGAAATGCACTTTCGAATTGCTTTTTTTAGATCATGACTTAATTGAACTCTCAATTGAATTGAAAACGAGATGAGTAAATTAATGTTGATATGAGGATGAACTTTTTTGGACCAAAATGTTAGTGAAAAAATGATCCTATTCCCTTGAATGTTCTTCCTTTCTTCCCCTCCCTTCAAAATGGTTGTTCCTTCCTTTCAAAACTTTTAATTTCTCTTTAGTACTGTATCCATTCTCTCTAACACAGCGTTACCACTCCTTCGCGCAAAGACCGAGTTTGTTCCACAATGAATATTAGTGTATTTATTAATTTCTTTTGATGATACGTAGAGCAATTAAGAAAACTGATTAATCATATATATATATATATAAAACATTCTATCAATAAAATAAAATTTATATAAAAAAAAAACCAATGTATTATATTATAATGAATACATACCAATGCTTTACAAATAGTCAAAACAATGTTTTACAATTGAACTTCTTTCTCTACAACTTAGTTGAAGAAAGAACATTAATATGAAAAAGTGAATAATAATAATTGAAGAAAATGTATCAACTTTAGAAAAAAGAAGAAGAAGAAGCCTGCAGACTCTACCTATTCATTCTGTAATAAAAAAAGAGAAATTAATCGGAGGAATTGTTGAATTTTATATATTTGAGGATAATATTAAAAGAACATTATTTAATATTACTAGGTATTTAGAAGTTGTAAATTAATAATTTAGAAAAAAAATAAAAATAAAATAGTATCAGACAAAAATAAACTCTTAATTATAAAATCCAGCAGTAACATAAAGTATATAAAAAAATATTAAAAAAATAAAAAAGTCACATAAAATCAGTTTCTTAAAACCTATGATACTGCAGGCAGGCCAAACATTCATATCGGCAATGGTAACTGTGAATTACTTTTTTTTCGGAAAGCCAAAACCAAAGACTGTATTTCATTCCTTTAAAAATATCTTACCTAAAGAGAATTGTTTGGTTTGCGGTGTGTGTGTTCTTATTAAGGTAAGTTATCTATACCCTATCCTTAATTCTGGGATGAATATGTTTCATTTTTTCTTCTTGTTTCTTTTGAAAAAATTCGAAGAAAATAGTGGCAAGATGACAGAAAGATAGATTGTATTGAAAGTTCTTCTGACTGCAGTTTTTAACGGAGGGTCAAAATGTTCAAGGGACTTTTGAAAGATACTTTATTTTTTCTGTATGCGATAATTCTTTGTTGGAGTTTATAAAGAATATTGACAAAATATAAATGTCTTTAATATCTTCAAATATATAAATTTCAACACTTTCTTCGATTACTTGCTTTTCTTCTCTTGTTGCAGAATGAATAGATAGACTTTACATGTTTTATTTTTCTTCTAAAGTTGATACATTTTCTTCAATTATTATTATTATTTACTTTTGTGAATTAATGTTTTGTCTTCAACTAAGGTTGCAGAGGAAGAAGCTCAATTGTAAGCTATTCCACTGGTATGCATTCCTTCTTTAATATAATACTTTAGTTTTCTAATGAATACGCGTAGTTGACAGCACTCTGGAGATTCAGAACCAGTTTCAGTATTTTTTTTTAAAGCAAAAAGTTGAAACTGCCTAGTTGAGGGTTAGAGATAAAATGCCAAGGATTTTGCATTTAAATTAATTATTTGGGAAGAGAAATTAAATAAAGGTTATTTTTATTTGAGAATGCATGCTTGATTTGACTTTATTTGAATGTATGTTTTGACTGTTGCTCTTGGTTTGCATATATATTATATAGTTAAACCATGGAAATATATCATATTATGTCACTAAGTGTGAACAAGGTCTTTTAAAAGATATTTATGACATTGCGTAATTGCACCATAACATGTGTCAAAGTTTTATTCACGGTGTTTAACATGCCATTACATGTGTGCTGCAATTTCATTCTGATCATGATGTTAAAACAAATATGTCTAATATAACTCAACTAAGATAGGGGTGAATTGGTTATTGAATCTTTTACTGATTTTAAATGAATCTTGAAAGTTTCTTTAATCTTTATACTCCAAATAATCAGTTTTATAGTTCTGTGTTAATGAAATGTGTAAAGCAATTGAGAAAGGCATAAAAGATGAGAGAAACAAAGAACACAACAATTTATACTGGTTCGATTCAATACGTCCAGTCTTCTCCTAAGCAACCCACTTAGGAGGATTTCACTAAATCAATAGAGATACAAGAATTACAAGAGCATCTATATAATTCAAGACCCTAAAGACTAAGGAGCTTGATCTACAAATCAAGAACTCCCCCTAGATGCAATGCATCCACACAATTGCACCTAGACCTTCATTTCACACAATGTATCAATCGTAAACAGAAATACAATAAGAAAGGAATAGGAACCAATACACCTAGTGGATGTGTAGATTTTCCACTTGATCCTAGATCCAAGCTTGACCCATCAAGGTTGAATCCACCATCAATCTTCTTGAAGGTTCACTTGAATGATCTCTCAAGAAAGCACAAGAACTCTATAGATCTCAGAAAAGCAGTCTCTCAATTCGTAATTCAGTAATTCAGTTAGTTTTCTCTCTATCTTTAAAAATGATTTCAAAACTAATTTTATACCAGAGTTCTGTTGTAGTGACTAATAGATTAGGAATTTACCTAATAGATTATCGTGAGTGTATTTTCACTACATCAGTGCAGTGCCCTCATCTAATCTTTTAGTTAAGTAGCTAATCTATTCACGAGTTCACATTCAAGAGTTTGATGGTTGACACAATTTGATGCAAACTTGTTTTACATGTAATACTTGATCTATAACACCTAATGCAAAAGATAGAAAATCAGGACTAAGCCTAAACCAGTGATGCACATGATGCATAGCCTTAGACATCATTAAAACCATCTTCACTTGAGTTGAACAAGCTCCCCCTTTCAACAATCTCCCCTTTTTTTTATGATGGCCAATATGTGTCCTGCAACATAGAGACAAGAAAAACAACCTTTCTCCCCCTTTGGACATTAGCAAAAAGAGTAGTAACATTTAAGATCACCTCATAGAGTATAACAGTTTATTCATGGCAGTAGGGGTTAAGCATATGTAAAATGATATGTATGAGCGGCAAACATAAGTACCAAATACAAGCAGCAAAGATAAATAGCACACAAAACAAGCATAAACCAATGAGCAAGTATTGATTGCATGAGTAGATCCAACAACAGTATCTCTGAGTGCATACAGGCATAAATCATATGAGCAATTAAGTAGTGCAAAGTATGAAGACATCAGAGTGCATACAATCAGTTAAGGATTATAATACTAGTAGATGACTAATCTAAGGAATTATGTATTATTCAGAAGCAAATGAGCCATAGCAGGAAAATGATAATCGATTAGAGAATTACCTAATGGATTAGCTAGCAAGTAAAACACATAATATAAATCAGCAGAATGTGGTTTAATAACAATAAAGGTACGCAATTTCACTCACATTATCAAAACACAGTATAATATCAACTCATGCATCTCAACAAAAGGTGATTTAGTAGCAATCAAGGCACATAATTTTAATCAAAATCAAGCCCTCAAAACACACAATCACAACAACAATCCATTTTAATCAATTTGAAGCTATTCTAATTGATTAATTTATGTAGAAATATGAAAAATGCACATTTTACTTTTTTTTAATGAACAAACATATAGTAAATTCAAAATATGGGAGTACTTCAACCAACAATTGTTTTTTATCACAATGGAAGAGGCACTTTTCACCCTTGCAATGCCTAAAATTTGACCTTTGTTATTATCACCTCTTGTAACATGACTATTATTTGGCTTTGTAAGATATCCTTTAGGTACCCATTTGTACTCTCCTTTAGAAACCCCATAATTTTTAAAATACTAGGAATTTGATGCATGACCAAATTTAGAATAGTAGGAGCAAATAACAGATGTTGGTTTGCTCATATTTAGAAAATTTTTGGTGCCTAATGGATTAAATTTGGAGTTGTAACCTATTCCCTCTTTATTAAGTACACTCCTTTGAGATCCTAACACAACATCTAGGTTTGATCTTTCTAGAGTGAATTTTGAGAGAGTTTTCATCAAATACTCTATCTTTTCTAGCTGTCCTAGGCAATGTTCACATTGGGGAGAGATTGTTCCATCTTTGGACCTAGAGTGCTTCTCAGATTTTTCTAGTTTTTCCAAGCTAGTTATGAAATGTCGCAACTGAGATCGCGACGGGATGACGAAAATAATTTTAAATAGTACAGAGGAGTCGCCACCAAGTTTATTATGGAAAAGTATAGAAAAACCTTAAAATAATGGTCTTCGAAACCAAATTTGGGTTCGGGAGTCGGTTACGTGTGAGGAAGGTATTAGCACCCCACAACGCTCGTCTTAAGACGGTTCCCTCTTTAATTAAGTGTGAAAAGTATAATTTTGATGTTTAGAATATTTGTTATTCCCAAAAAAAATCAAACAAAATTATTTTTTTATTTTTTTGGCCCGACGAGGATTGTATCTCGCTCCTACGTATTTCCATTTGGAAAATCAGGGATAACGTAGTTCTTTATAAAAAAAAATTTTTTTTGATATTATTATTTTGTTTTTTTTTTTAATTTTCTAGATTTTTATGTATATGTATATTTTATTAATAATATCAAGAGAACCCAAGATTTTACAAGATAAATATTTAGTTATCTAGCAAATCTGAGATTTGACATGATATCTAAGATGATTTTATAATTTTTTTATTTTTGTTATTTCTAATTTTCTTTCAAAAAAAAGAATTAAAAGCCTATAAAAGAGTGTTTTGATTATCAAGCAAGTCCGAGACTTGACATGACATTCACAACTTATATAAAAGAAAATATAATTTTTTATTTTATTTATTTATTTATTATTATTTTTTTTAGAGAACTAAAGTCTACGAAAAACACCTTTTTAATTACCAAGATAAAAAATAAAGGAAAAGAGAAAGGTTGAAAAGCATTAGGAGCAAAGAAAATTTACCTTAAGGTGATCCCTTTTTATGTCTGTGCTCTATAATAAAAAAAAAATATAGGGTTTTTTCGAATTTATTTTTTGTCCCTTGCATTAGAGAAATTTTGTGCTTATATAGGCCCCTTGAGGTACGATTGAGATCTTAGTCTTTAATTATAAAAAAAATATATGGGGAAGGAATTCGTCTTATTAAATCATTGCATAATATCCACTGTATTGATTATAATTATTAACGAAATATTGCCTGTAATTACTAGAATCATATTTTTTGTCACATCAAGATCGTAATCATAACATATTATTCATATAATTGATTCTAATTATTATCAGGAGTACTTTCTTCTAAATATTAAAATCGTACCATTCTCTAAAAGCATTATTATCGGAAATATTTTTTGCTTCTAATGAAAATAATATCTTCTCCGACTGACAACGGAAAGAGACACATAAGTGTAAATACAAGATATTTATTCAAATTATTATAAAAAAAATGGCTCATAATATTATACCCTTTTCTAAAAACAGAAATTATGAAACGTCCTCTTCTTTCATGTCATGTAGAGAGTGTAAATAGCGAACAATGGGGGTAAAAATATGTAAAACATTTGGGCTCACAAAAAGAGTGTGATAATAAATTAGATTCTCCTTCTCTTGGTTTTTTTCTTTTTTCTTTTTTTTTTCTTTTTTCTCGTGGTAGAATTAAAGTTAAAAAAAACCTACCATCAATCCAAATATATATATTTTATTTATTTATTATTATTATTATATTATATATTATTTATATTCTTATTCTTATTATTATTTTAACCAAATAAATGCATTTATCCGGACGAAATTGGGTGTTGACAGTTGCCCCTCTTTACTTAGATTTGACTAGATAATATGAAAGTGAAATTTTTATATTATCGTAGTAAAAGATAAGTAAAGATAAAAACACTAATTTCCTTTGGGTTTCAAAAATGAAAAAAAAAGAGAACTTAAACATTGCCTCACAGAGGGCCAATATAACCAAAGGAAAACCTGGCTCGACCATTGCCTCGTAGAGGGCCGAGATACCAAAAGAAAACCTGGCCTCGACCATTGCCTCGTAGAGGGCCGAGATACCGAAAGAAAACCTAGGCTCGACCATTGCATCATAGAGGGTCGCGATACCAAAAGAAAACCTGGGCTCGACCATTGCCTCGCAGAGGGCCGAGATACCAAAAGAAAACTTGGGCTCGACCATTGCCTCACAGAGGGCCGAGATACCAAAAGAAAACTTGGGCTCGACAATTGCCTCGCAGAGGGCCGAGATACCAAAAGAAAACCTGGGCTCAACCATTGCCTCGTAGAGGGTCGAGATACCAAACGAAACCTAGACTCGACCATTGCCTCGCAGATGGTCAAGATACCAAAAGAAAACCTGGGCTCGACCATTGCCTCGTAGAGGGTCAAGATACCAAAAGAAAACCTGAGCTCGACCATTGCCTCGCAGAGGGCCGATATAGAATAACAGTTTGTTACCACTTTGTGAAGAGGGTTCCAAAAAGGACTTATCACCCCGTGAGAACCAAATTGATATTTGAGAAAAAAAGAATGCATAGATGCATGAATGTATGAATGAATTCCAATTAACCTTGTTTTCCAAAATTTCCCTATGCCAATTTTGTCTTTTCCATTTCCTTATATTTCTATTTACTTCCCTCCTCTCTTTATTATTAATATTTTCGTTATTATTTTTTACTAGCATTTATAATCATTTTGTTTCCTCGATCATCGACTACATTTGAATGTCGCTTCGCCATCTCAAAAGACAAGATGAAGGCCGTAACAAATCCTAACACCCAAAGTCAACACAAGAAACCATTTGCTTAATATTTCCTTTCGACACATCATGTGATCCCCTTGCGGATCGAAAATGAATGGTATAACTTAAATCATAATGTAATTGTATTATTCTACACAAGCAGACTTATGAAGTTGGAGGATAAACTTTATACGAGGACAAAAAAATTGCCCTTGTCTAGATTCATCGTATAAAAACGTGATTTTGGTGCATTTGTTCTATTGAGCGTTGGTAAAATGGAAAGGATTGCCCTAGGGTATTTTGCTAATAAGCTAATGGGAAGACTTTACCCCATAGGTTTTATCATTTTTTTTCTTTAGTAACAACATTTACAACCACATTCTTTTGTCTCCAACTTAAGCTTTATGAAAAAACAGAAGAATTATTTTTCAATCAATGTGGGCTTGAAGGCTACACAAAGCTAGGCTTGGGGTGGCCAGATGAAACTGGGTTTGAAGGGCCAATACGAAACTGGGCTTGGGCCACATAAACTAGGCTTGGGGCTAGACAAAGCTAGGCTTAGGGGTCAGTGCGAAACTGGGCTTGGGCCAGATAAACTAGGCTTAGGAGCTAAACAAAGCTAGGCTTAGGGGCCAGTGCGAAACTGGGCTTGGGCCAGATAAACTAGGCTTAGGGGCTAGACAAAACTAGGCTTAAGTGCTAGTGTGAAATTGGGCTTGGGCCAAATAAACTGGGCTTGGGGGCATGTAGGCCATTCATATGAATGAAGTGGACTATCAATCCAAGAAATATTAAAGAAGCAAAATTTTGTATCTTTCTTTTTTTCTTCGTTTTGAAACAGAAGGATTCGACAACCGTTCATGTGAATGAAGAGGGTTTTGATCCCAAAAGTGACAAGAAATTTTCATTTCATGAAAAAGAACTATTATGTATGTACATGATGCATGATGATTAAGACATATGTTATGAATTTTTCTTTTTGAGAGTTTAGATGATTGTGCATGCATGAATATGCTAACATAATTTGATATTTGCATGAATATGCTAACATAACATGATATGTGCATGAATATGCTAATATGATATATGCATGAATATGTTGGCATGTATGTGACTTTTTTTTTTTCTTTTTGAACCAAATACTACATAGAACCTAATTTTTCTAACACATGTTTGGATTTTTTTTTTCATAATTGACGTCATGTGTATGAATGCATGCAAATGCTAACATATGTTATGAATTTCCTTTTTATGAGTGCATGGATATGTTAATGCTTATTATGACTTTCTTTTTCTAACGTTTACATGATATGTGCATAAAAATGTTTGCGCATATTTTGTATTTATTTTTAACATTGATTATGATGTGTGATAATGTTGTTATGTTTATTTCGAGTATGCTTGGTGAATGATAATGTTGGCATGACTTATGGATTTTCTTTTTGAACACTAACTATATTAGTTTATGATGCACATGTTATGATGTTTTTTTTACATGAACAAAGTTGAAACTTTGATGTATGAATTAGTGTATGAATGCATGATGAAAGTTCCTTTATTTTTTAATTTTTTTTCTTTTCACAAATATGAATGATGTATGTATGATTAGGTATGAATCTATGCATGAAGCATGCCCTCATGTATTTTTTCACTTTTTACATTGTATGAAACTTATTTCAATTGATTCCCAATTTGTTGTTATTTTTAGATTTTTGGAATCTTTCTGTTTTGATTTTTTCTTTGAAAAGTATCCTTTGGTCTGATCAGTTTATTGAGAAACTTTTTCCTGAATCATTGCTTTTTGAACACTATTTGAGTGACATACAGGAAATTGCCAAAGATTTTAGAAGGGATAAGATGAGATAATTGACTAAGGAGTTGCCCCAATTTGATAGTTAAGAGTTAACTTCAGGACCTGAGGTGTGTTTGGGCTTGTCTAGTTATTGATAAAAAAGATAGAGACTTCAAAATTTGCCCCAGTTTGAGGGTACAGATTGGTTTCGGGGTGCAAAATGTGTTTGAGCTTGCCTCAGTTGTTGATAGCATGAGAATGTTGAAAATAATGGGAGACTTCATACTAGTTGCTGCAATGTAAGCCTGACAAACAAAGTCAATAATTGTCCAAATTCAAGATATCTAACTATAACGTAGGAACAATAAGTGAAATGTCTCTCCAATTTATTTCAAGGTGAGAATAATGAGTAATGGTAGGAGAAAGATAGATCAAAGCAGAAAATATGATAGAAAACACAAGAAGAATAAAAGAATGAGAAGGCATGACCTTGATTTAACTTGACTACTCGGGCTAATTTTGATCTCTATGGAAACATGTCAACCAAAAATAAACTGCCCCAATGTTTGAAAGCAAATCTTTGAACACTTTTTCAATCTTTTTTTTTTTGACAAACCTCTTAACATGACAAAATATTTTCCTCTAAATTAAAGTTTTGGAAAAACAACAACCAATCATTGATTTGTGTGGACTTTATTAGGCTTGTATTGTGGCCAAGGCTAAGGGATATAAAAAAAATGGATAATGAAGGCTCAAAGTAAATGGTATAAAGGTTATTTAAAACAAGGGTCTTTATCTAAGGTTGCATCTAAAATTCATTTGACTACCTTTCTTCACCATTTTTTTTTCACTTTCCAACTCTTGTTTCTCTTTTTTTTTTGCATAACCAATTTTTTTGTCTTTCCAGACTTTTTATTTTTTTTATTGGTGAATTACAAGTCAAATGAAATAGATGCAAACATCATGTTAACTTTAGTGGGAAGGTGACCCTTGTTAAGGGTAACTAAAAAGAAATTTTAATTTTTTTATAGGGTCAAAATGGGTAACAAAGGAATATCATTTTTTTTTGATAAAGAAACATGGCCACACATCATTTCAACTCATGATTGTTTTAATTTCAAAAGCTTTAATCCAAAAGGAAAAAAATAGGAAACAATTAATTTTTAAAATTATTGTAGTGCAACTTTTTTTCAAGATATGTTGATGCATGTTATGTGTTATGCAAAGTGACATGAAAATGCAAGATGCTACAAATTTGGAAACTACCTATACACATGCATGTGAGTGTATGTATGGTATGTACTATGCAAGGTGGCATGAAAAAACAATGGGATGAATATTATGCTTTATACATTGTGACATGAATCCAAAGTGAATCCATGCTACGTGTCAAGTACATGCATGTGAGTGCATGTATGGTATGTACTATTGATGAGTGCGTATTTTTTCCCTCATTTAATGTTTAATTCTGGGTATTTAATTGAATTTGTGTGCTTAAAGATTGATTTAATTGGGATTTCCTATAATTGGGTTTATTGAGCATGAGATACAAAAACATGTTAAAAATAGCTTTTTAGTTGCATAAATGTTCTTTGGATATTTTGAGGTGTGTTAGTGCAGCTGCAGCTAAGTTGAGCTCATGGAGGTGCGGAAATAAATTGATTAAAGCTTCATGACACCTTAAAGATAAATCCAAGAATAAGAAATTATCAAAAGCACAAAAATCCAAGCCAAGCATTGCATGAAGACGATAAGAAAAGCTTGAAAAAATGAAGAAGTTTGGCTAAGCCAAAAAGAGAGCAACAAAAAATTGGACCTTGCGGTTTTCTTTATCTTTATGATAGAAGATAATTTGGGAAAAATATATCTTTAGATATTTTATTTGATATTTTTAAATAATTATCTTATTTAATTATATCATAAAATATTAAAAGATATTAACTACCAAATCTTTTTAAATATGACAAGATTTTCTTGAATCTTTTTAGATCCACAACAAACAAATATATCTTGAAGATATTGGATTATTTAGAAGATAATTTGAGGAGATTGCAAAGGGTTGATTTGGAAAATTAATACAAATATTAATTGGTAATAATTTATCATATATCTTTAAGTAATTAATTTATTTAATTATAATAGATATTAATATTATCAACCAATTATATTTGTCAAATAGTCTATATCTCTCCAAATATTTTTAAATATTTATAATTATCTTTATTTTAAAAGATATTTGAGAGATTTTAGCAATAGAAAAGCCTAGTCCAATTCCTATATAAAGAGACCAAGGGAGAAGCAGAAAAGACAAGCTCGGGACTTCGAAGTTTAGGAACCCTTAGAAGGCCTAATTTCGTTTCCTTTCCCTCTTTATTCTTCTTCTATTTCTATTTTGTATTTCATGGAGTGTTGAACTTCTTGGGTTGATTCCATTGTAATTTCTTAATTGGATTCTGAGGTTAGATTAATTAATTTGTTTGTTCTTTTGATTCTTGTTGAGATTTATTTTCATCTATGTCTTTTGGTTCTTAATTTAGTAAAAGTAATGATTTTTACATTGTAGCAAGTTAGCACGGTGTTAAATCTACATAACATAACAATCGTATGAGTCCAAGGGTTTTTAAATTTTAATTGAGAAGTTACTTTGATTAATTTTAGAAACCTTCATATGATTGAATGGATTTTTGCTAATAATTGAGAAGTTACTTTGATTAAAGGTGAAAACTTATATTAGAATTAATCAAGAAGTTACTTTGGTTAATTAGCTTTTTACTAGATATAAGAGGTAAAAGAATGGACATGATTAGGATTAGTACTATTTAATTGAGAAGTTACTTTGGTTAAATTTACTAAGATTAATCTACAAAGTCTTTACTTTTGATTGAGCAGTTACTTTGGTTGAAAGTAAGGACGCCAACAAATTAATTGAGAAGTTACATTGATTAATTTGAAGTCTTAAACAAGAAATCAATAACAATAATCTTTAGGAAACCAATGATGAATCCTATTTTTAAAAAGCAGTGGAATCGACCTATTTTTTTACTATTGTTTTTGTCTTATTTTATCTTCTTATCTTTATCTATTATATTTTTATTATTTTATTTGACTAACCATTTTGTAAAGATTTTATAAGAACTAACTCGTTAAAAATCAATTCCGTGTTCGTTGGGAGACGACTTAGGGTTAACTTAACCCATACTAATTTTTTTGGCTACTTTCTTAACAATACTGAAGTTGTTATAGATAAGTAGTATTAATTTGATCGCTTGACGACAGTGTTATCAAATTTGGCACCGTTGTCGGGGAGCATGGTTATAATTTTTATCATTGTAGTTCTTTTTTTTTTCTTTTGATTTTATTTTTTGTTTATCACTAACATTTTTTTTATCTTAATTTTTTTCTAACATTTATTTTTTTTTCTTTAGTTATTTTTTTTAGTTACTTTTTTTTAAGCATAATTTTTGTTTGAGGATTTTTGTTGGGAAATTTGTGAAACTAGTTGAGAAACACTTTGGCTAAGGAAAGACAAGGTACTTAAGTTGTCCATTTAGACACACCTCTCTTTCCTAGAAGTCTACTCAACAAGCTTTCAACTTATTTCTTTTCAGAAAACCTCTTTCAAAAATGCAAAATCATTTTTCATATGAAAATAATCAACAATGTGATTTTCAAGTGAACTATAATTATTATCCACAACAACCACATGATCCATATGATTATCAGCAACAAATTGTCACACCTACTTCTGCACCTGATTTAAGTAGGTTAACTATACGTCAACTAAATGATCTATATCCTAGATCATCTTTTGTGGAATATGAGCAACCATCATACCATGAGCAACAACCATATTCTGAGTGTCCACCCCAGCCATCATATGTTCCATTTGGTTCTCAACAACAACAACATGCAACATCACAACAAGTTGCAGCAATCAATGGACCATCCTATAAGGAAGTTGTGTTATTAATGGATGGACTGAGAGAGAAATTAGACACCACAGATGAAAGGTTGCGAGTTGATCAACGATGCAAAGATATTGAGCAAAAATGGTATGGAAATTATAAAGTATTGTATGACATGATGGAGGATGCAAGTAATAACAACTTTGTAGAATTACTTTGTACTGTTAATACCACCCTTCAATGCCATCCAAGATTTGCTAAAATCCCAGAATTTAGAGCACTTCGTTAAGAAATAGAAGATATGCTTCTAAAGTTGGCCATTAGAGCTGAACAAATGTCAGAAGATTTAAGTCAACTAATGAAAGACAAAGCTATGGAGGCCACCTTAGAAAAACTTTTTGAAGACGATAGTTGAGCAAAGGGATGAAATGATAATGTTAAGGAGCATGAATCAAAGGATGGAACAATTGAGCACTGATGTGAATGAGTACACAATTCAAATGTTAGATCAACCAACACCAGAATCACATCACACTGATTTATCTACTGATAGATATAATGATGCTCATAGTAATATGTCTACTGATGGACATATCAATTTTGCTAAAAATGTTGCTGATGAAGAAATTGAAGATTCTCACACATACATATCTACTAATGGATATGTTGATGATGCTCAATGTGAATATAAAGTTTTATCTATTGATGATGATATGAGTATATATGATCTTTTTGAGGAGCAAAGTTGTGAGGACAATACAATGGAGGAACCAAGTGCAGTTGAAGAGCCAACGATATTCATAGATGCAGCTGAAGCATCTACTACTACAACTGACTTGTTTAATGATGAAGCAGCAGATTCAACTACTTCAAGTGCATATTTTAGCTCACAAGATGAGATTACAAGGACTACTGATGATCTGGTTAACCATCTGAATGCACCTGATGATGCTCAAATTGAGATGAAGCCACATACTCCACATATCAAGTTTATTGATATGAATGATGAAAATAGATTTTTAGTGGTGATGTTTGTTGACTTGGCTGCAGAGCAAGAGGAAAGGTTGCTTCAAAAGGAAAAGAGGTTAGATTCAAATTCTTTTGAAAGCATTGTTGATAGAAAAGTTAAATTACATGCATATTTGTTTCCTGTTTCTAATTTGAGTGAAAAATTTAAAAAAATTCAAAAATATGTGTTTTTGTTTTTAGTTTTTATAAAAATAAAAATGTAATAATTAAAAAAATGGTACAAGCTGATTTGTACTTTGTAAAATTAAAGAAATTAAATTTTGACATATGGCCAGATTGAGTCAGAAGTCACAAATTTTTTCGTTTCCTTCCCAAAATAAGTCCATTAAGGACATTTTTTTTTGAAATAAGTGTGGGGGAGACAAACTGTAGGTAGGATTTTCCTTTTTTTTTGTTTTCATAAAAAAAATGTGATTTTTTTTTGAGGAAATTGTGAAAGTATTAACTTTTTACTAAGTGAAACTTTTAAACAATATATCTCATAAGAAATCCACCAAAAATATTTCCTTGCTTTCAATAAAACATATTGACATTGGATTTTTAGGATTTGATTCAGTAATTGGGATGATCATAATTCTGGAAAAATAAAAGTCATGTTCATATAAGTGGATTGTTTCTATGATTTGCTAAATGAGTTGATTTGAGAATTTCTTGATTAAATCTTTTGTGAAAGAATTGGACCTTGTGCGTCTTGAGCCTTAATGTAAAGGATGGACCGCCATGTGCCATTCCTATTTTTTCTTGAGTGACTTGCTCATGTTTGTTTATACTCAAATGTTTAGCTTGACTCTTTTGTTTTGCATCTTAGGTGAATATGCATGATTTGATATGACTGAGGCATTTCTTGTTTTTAGCTACTTGGCCAAATTAGTCCACCTTGAGATTAATCCATTGGTAGTGCCTTTGAGCTTTAAACCTCTTTTTTCTTGTTTTAAGCCTATTGCATAACCTTGAAAAGAAAAAGACCATATTCTACCTTAGGAAGAAAGAAGGAGCTAATGGATTATGTTCAGGAATGATTGAGGAATAAAGTGTGTCGGTGAGTACCTCACCCACAAATTAATAAAAATGGCAAAAGGAAAAATTGTTGATGAAAAAGTGTTGAAAGGAAAAAAATAATTGCTTTCTAAAAAAAGAGAGAGCAACAAAGCAATCAACGAAAAAGAGTTGTTTTTTAAATTATGCTCCATTATTCTTCCTACATTACTATTTCAAAAACCCAAAAATCCTAAATTTTTTCCTACCTTTGGCCCCATTATAACCTGTAAAAAATTCCTCATGATCTTTGAATGCATGTTTTCTGAAAGTTTGTGAATATTAGAGTCTTGTTAAGTATTACGAGTGTTTACTTGCATGAGTATTTTGATTGAAAACACAAGCCAAACCACTTGAGCAAATTTTGGTGAGAAAATACACATCTAACTTGAGTGCTTTCTTTCATAATTGATTGTCTTGTGAATTCAAAAGATTAACTCCTGTGTGAAAAATAAAATCTTTCCATTTGTTTATGCATGGTAACTTAATTTCTAGAATATTGATTTGTCTCAAGGAAGGTTCATTCCTTTGATCTAGTGTTGATATGAAGTAAAACACCTCATAACAAAGTTTTGAAATTGCTTAATTTTGCCCAGGAGTGCAAAAGGATAAGTGTGTGGTTACGTGTCAAGTACATGCATGTGAGTGTATGTATGGTATGTACTATGCAAGGTGGCATGAAAAAACAATGGGATGAATATTATGCATTGTACATTGTGACATGAATCCAAAGTGAATCCATGCAACGTGTCAAGTGAATGTTAAAATGTTATTTACCTTAAAACTATGTGCATGGTACCATGCATGAATGAAAAGAAGATTTGGATGTAATGCATGTATGCACCTCAAGAGACCCTTATTTATACGTTGATGCAAATATGACACGGTTGAAAATTAACTACTTAATTCTATAAAAATGAAAAGATTAAAAAAATAAATAAATAATGCACGCCGCCTTTGTGTCCTAGAAGGTGTAGAGAAAATCTATTTTCTGGTCTATGGGTTTTTATATAATTCTTCCAAGGATAACTCTAAATTATCTCACATGCTTCTAGAGCTGAAGTCAACCTCAAGACATAATCCACAACGATAGGCGACCTAACAAATGTGACATGTCAAGAGGAAGCAAACTCTAGATGAAGTCTTCCCAATAGTCAAGTAGATCCGAGATCTAGCATAACAATTGTTGGACCTCCACTCCTTACGGCTAACTCAGGTTTGGGTATAGGACTCCAATATTAAAATGAATGCACTAGCCTACCATGTGTAGTGTGTGAATGGAGCAACCTAAGACTACCCAAACCCACACATGCAAAATAACCAGAAAAATCCTAGACAGATATAACAATTGTCTTCTACCATAGGGTTCAATAATTTTAACAATATAATTATATGAGGACATTAAAGAGTAAACATGGCATCAAGACAAACAAAGATAGATAAATATACATGAAATAAAATGAAAAAGGGGAAAACGAATATATAAAAACAACATACCTTTCACACACTTAACCAATAGGATCAACTCTCTAAAACGTCCCCAGTGGAGTCGCCATCTGTCGCAACCGAGATCACGGCGGGACGGTGAAAATCATTTTGAATAGTACAGAGGAGTCGCCACCATAGTTTATTATGGAAAACTATAGAAAAACCTTAAAAGAATGGTCTTCGAAACCAAATTTGGGTTTGGGAGTCGATTACGTGTGGGGAAGGTATTAGCACCCCACAACACCTATCTTAAGACGGTTCCCTCTTTAATTAAGTGTGAAAAGTAGAATTTTGATGTTTAGAATATTTGTTATTCCCCAAAAAAATCAAATAAAATAAAAAAACACATAAGAAAATATTGAAGATTCAAACAAAATTATTTTTTTATTTTCTTGGCCCGACGAGGATTGTACCTCGCTCCTAAGTATTTCCATTTGGAAAATCAGAGATAACGTAGTTTGTAAGACCCGTGAAATTTAAATAATTACATAAATAATTATTTAATAAATACGGGTAGGGGAGCCTTTATGGCATTTAATGGAGATTGTTATGATGTGGAAAAGTACTAGCTCAAGTGGTTGAGAGTACTTTAAATATGTGAGAGGACTTAGGTTCAAGTCCTATGTATGTTATTATGTGTTATTTAATTGTTATTATTTTAATTATGTGCATGACCATGTTGAGTTATAATTATAAGAATTATCATGAAACATGAATTGGTTGAGTGGTTGTGCATTAGGATGACATTGGTTTGGTTATGAGTTCAAACATTGGTAGAACCAAAGTAAACTTTCTTTTTGCAAAAATTAGTTTTCGCTTGAATGTGGAAGTGCAGAGGAAATCCTAGCTGAATTGGCAATCAAGTAAGGGCTGAAAAATCATCTCATAATTGTGCTTGAATGGCAATTACCACCATCAATGAGATAATTTTCGTTTTGGTCATTAATCACCCTTAATACCTAATTAAAAAGTGAATTAAGGGAGAGAAAGAGGTTTTTTGAGGCTGCCATTAGAGAGGACCTTGTCAGGAGCGAAATTCCAGGGGAGCTGATTAACGTCATTTTAATTGGTTAATAATTAAATGTATGTTGTATCGTATGTTATTGCATGATCAATGTCTATTTTTGTTGAATTTCGCGTTTCTGGGAATTTTTCCAGAAACCGCCTGGCAGGTGATGAACTACCGCTAGGCGACACATGCATTTTGCCTATTTTTCTGAGTTCCTAATAGAATCGCCTGGCAGTGAGCTTAGTGCCGCCAGGCGACGCAAGCCCCGCTACCCAGTTTTCTGGGTTGACCATGAACTGCCTAGCGGTGAAGAACACCCCTAGGCGATGCTTTTCGTTTTGGTTTGATTTTCGGGTTTTGCATGTTCTGGGTTGCTTTGGTTCGGTGGAAAAGGCATTTTAACAACATTTGGACGAAAAGGAAGGGATTAATTGTGAAAAGTCATGGTAGTGCGAAGGAATCAAATGAGATTGGCTATGAATGAATGTTAGGGTGGAAGAATTGGGGTTTTCGGAAATTGTATAACAAATTGCATAATGAACTACAAACTTATTGGATGAATTGTGATCCTAAACCTTTGAGTGGTGAGTATTGAGTCGAAACTGAAGGAAATCAGGATGGTTGGGCTGGTTGAGGTTCGTAGGCGCAAAGGAAGGGTTGTTGGATTCCTGAAACTGCAGGAACCGTCTGGCGGCACCCAATTGGCCGCCAGGCGCCATACCAGAGACGTGCATGGTGTTCTATTCACGAAAAACATTATCTTTCGTACTTTTCGAGGTACAGGAACCACCAGGCGCCTGTTTTGCACCGCCAGGCGCAACCTTCGTCATTTATGGGCGCTAGGCGCCACCATTTTTTTCTGGTTCGTGCAGTTTTTGTAAAACTGCAATTATCGATTCGTTAACCGTCCGATTTAGGTGAAATTTTGACAAGTGGTCCATAACATGAAGTTCTTCACTTTGAACGGTGGAGATTGGATTTGAAGGACAGTAGCTGATTTTTGAGTCTTTGAAATACATGATTAAGCTCTTGATAATTTCAAGTAACTTCTAATGAAACATTATTGGGTTATGTGGTAAGTGTATATCAATTTGAATGTTCCTTTAGAATAGTCACATGTGGAGAATTGGTTATTGATGAAGGCTTGTGTGTCAATATTAATTTGCATTGGTGCCTAAGATCATGCGCTTAAATTGTTAGAATGATGTTGCTTATACTTGTTTGAGCATGCGTTATTCATAAGTTAGAATTGAATGTTAGCATGGGTTTTCATAAGTTAGAATTGAATGTTATAATTAAGGGAGAATGTTTGAGCGTGCGGACAAAACCAAGAGGGTGGGTGAATTGGTGTTTAAATAATAAAATTAATACTTAAAAATTTTTCCAAAATTTATCAATTAGATCAATAAATAATTTCTTTAAACACAATAATAGATGAAATAAAGAGATAGAGAAGAAGATTGAACACAAGTATTTATACTGGTTTGGATCAAAAGACCCTACATCCAGTTGTTAATCTCTCAAAAACGAGATTAACTAAATCACTAACAAGTAACAAATTTACAATCAGATAATAAGAGTGTAAGGAAAGAAAACACCTCTCTTGAATCACACAAGAGATGAACACCTTTCTCTGAATCACACAGAGAACCTTGACCTTAGCTTTCCTAGCAACAGCAGCAACACTCAATCTCTTAGAACACCTCTTAGGAAAAGTTATCACTCTACCCACACTAGGTTTTTCAAAGCTTCTATTGAGAACACTCAGAGACTCTCTTGCAGTCACAGCACTAGTACTCTAGCTTCTCAAAAAGGTGAGTGAGAAGTAACTCTGAGGTTCCTTAGATAGGGGTTCCAGAAATTAGGTCAAAAAGTTGAACAGTCGCGCCCAACAGACCAGGATAATCGATTATCACTAGTGATAATCTATTATTCCAGTGTGGTTTATGGAAAACAAATTTTTGAGCAGATAATCGATTATCAGAAGTGATAATCGATTATTCCAGTGCTTTCTTGAAAAAATTGGTTCAGCTCAGGATAATCGATTATTCTAAGTGATAATCGATTATCCCTTTGATTTTTCGAGAAATACTAGAATTTTCTTGTACAATACAATTTCGAACTTAATCTAATTACATTTTACAAGATAGCTTTAAACATAACAACATATGGTCTTCATATTGTCTTCCAGATGGCTCTCAGGCTTCTTTTATCATCATCAAAATCTTGCTTCAACATTTAGACTTGTATTGCTTTTGCCAACAATCTCCCCCTTTTTGATGATGATCAAAACAATATGTTTAAAGTATCTACAATCAAAATATCTTACAAGGAGATTTGTTAGTACCACTGTTTGGTTTAAACGTTTAAACTTTTTCTCCCCCTGTTTTGATCATATGAAAAAAGTTGTAATAAAGAAGCTCCCCCTCAATTAGGCATAGGTAAAGAATAACAATACAAATATACTTTTATTAAAAATAAAACTGGAAAACATATTACAATTGCAAACAAATAGACTATGATGTAGACTTTTTAAAAGTCTTGACTCATGTCATCATCGTCCTCATATTTATCAAATTTATGTTCTAAGTTTGAGATCCTAGAATCTAATCCTCTAATTAAGCTTGTGACTTCTTCATGTCTGTGAGTGGATAAAAGAAAGAATTCTTCAAGTCTCTGGTTGAGATTTAAAATGTGATCCTCTAAAGAAGAGGATGAGCCACCAACACCACTGGATGATCCAATAATTGTGTCAACAGGAGGAATAGGAACAGTGGGAGGATTCTCTTCTTCTTCATTGTCCGAGGAAGGCATATCATCCTTGTGAATGTAGGTATTCCCAAAAGGAATAAATTTCATCTGCTTCAGGGAGTTCTCCGCAATTTTATTTGCCGCAGTTGTCTTATGAGACTGTTCATCAGAGACATTTACCCCTTTATACTCACAAATACGAGAGATGAGCAAGGAATATGGAAGAGGATATTGAGGCAATCTCTTGCCTTTGAGCATGGTGTCAAGAATGATGCTTGGCCAATAGATAGGGATGTGGTTGAGCATGGCATATATGATCATAAGATCTGCTTCACTACACTGTGCGTGGTTTGTACCACGTGGACATAGAATCCAAACAATGAGATAGTGAAGTATACGCTCATCGATTTTGAGAGGTCCGGCTAGTAATTGGCAGCCGATTTCTTGATCTGGGCGTCGCATAAAGGATCTATATGCAAAAATTGTGCAACATTTTCCCAAATGTCATCATCTAAAATGATGTCGATACCTTTCACTTTGGTGAACCCAACTCCATCTCTGAATTTGTAATTGAAATAAAAGGCTCGTACCAAATCTGGATAGTAGGTGCCTTGCATCTCTGTGAAGATTTTCACACCTTGTTTAGCCAGAAAGTTTTGAATTGTGAAATGGCGATTTACAAACCATTGAGACTGGATGAATTTTGGAGTGATGAGGGGTTTGTCTTTCCACAATGTGATGAATTCAGAGCGTCTTTCTTCATCCGAAATCCATCCTTCAATAGAGGTTGTTCTAAGTGCAGTTGAGGGATGAGAGGCACGAGCTGCAGTCCTTCTACGTGTAGTAATTTTTCTACGAGAGGATTCAGCCATGGTTTAGGTAAAGGAGAGGGTCTTGAATGTTAATGGAGAGAAAAGAGTGTTCTGGTGACAAAAATGGCTAATATTTATAGAGAGAAGACTCCAACGGCTATATACACGCGATTTGATGCAAATCTAGCCGTTGCAACGACTAGTTTTTGAAATTTGTTGGCCTAACGACGTGTAATAATCGATTATTGGTTCATGAACTGGGAAAAATATGAAGTCTGACGAGCTGATAATCGATTATCCTAAGTGATAATCGATTATTCTAGTGAGTTTTTGATTTTTTGTTGAGAATTAAGGATAATCGATTATGGCCCTAAATAATTGATTATTACAAAATGTTTTTGAATTTTAAGGTTGAGAATTTAAGGATAATCGATTATTACCCAAAATAATCGATTTTTCCAGTATGTTTTGGGATTTTTGAAGAGAGTCTGATAATCGATTATTGACACTAATAATCGATTATTAACGCTATTTTTCAAATTTTTTAAGGATTGTGAGTTTTTGGCAATTTAAGAGATCTCTAATATGCCTAAGTCTCTTCTTAGTTCATAAAATCTATCTTTAGCTAAAGGTTTTGTAAAGATATCAGCTAATTGATGCTTTGTATCTACGCATTCTATTTCACAATTTCCTTTATTAATGTGATCTCTTAGGAAATGATGTCTTATTTCAATATGCTTTGTCCTAGAGTGCATTATGGGATTTTTGGTTAAATTAATAGCACTGGTATTATCACATTTCAGAGGTATGTGATTTGGAAAGATATTATAGTCTTCTAGTTGTTGTTTCATCCAAAGAATTTGAGCACAACAATTTCCAGCTGCTATGTATTCAGCCTCTATAGTTGACAAAGCCACACAAGCTTGTTTCTTTGAGTGCCAAGAGACTAATGAACTACCTAAGAGGTGACAAGTACCACTGGTACTATTTTTATCTATTTTACAACCACCATAATCAGCATCTGAATAGCCTATCAAATTAGGAGACGCTCCTGAAGGATACCATAGTCTAAAACATGCAGTACCTTTTAAGTATTTTAAAATTCTTTTTACTGCAGTAATATGTGATTCTTTTGGATTGGCTTGAAAACGAGCACACACACATACAGATTGCATAATATCAGGCCTACTTGCAGTAAGATACAGCAAAGAATCTATCATGCCTCTAAACATAGTTTGATTTACCTCTATTCCTGATTCATCTTTGTCTAAGTAGCAGGAGGTTCCCATAGGAGTACTTGCTTCCTTAGCAGTATCCATTCCAAATTTCCTAAGTACTTCTATACAGTACTTAGATTGAGAAATGAAAGTTCCATTTTCCATTTGCTTAATTTGAAGACCCAAAAAGAATGTCAATTCTCCCATCATTGACATTTCAAACTCTCCCTGCATTATGCTTGCAAAGCCTTTACATAGTGAACTATCAGTAGACCCAAATATTATGTCAATTTTACCTCTTTCAAGATCATTTTCTAACAAAAATGTACTTAATCGTTCATACCAAGATCTAGGTGCTTGTTTTAATCCATACAATGCTTTCTTTAATTTATAAATGTGATTAGGAAACTTATAGTCTTCAAAGCCAGGTGGTTGTTCAACATACACATTTTCTTTTATAAATCCATTTAAAAAAGCACTTTTGACATCCATCTGATATAGTTTGAATTTCATGAGAGAAGCATAGACAAGAAGTAAACGTATAGCTTCTAACCTGGCAACTGGAGCATAAGTTTCATCATAGTTTATACCTTCTTCTTGTCTGTATCCCTTTGCTACAAGTCTGGCTTTGTTTTTAGTGATGTTTCCATCCTCATCCAGCTTGTTTCTGAACACCCATTTTGTTCCTATTACTTGGTGTGAATCATCCCTAGGAATGAGTTCCCAAACTTCATTCCTTTCAAATTGACTCAGCTCTTCTTGCATTGCTATGCACCATTGATCATCTTGAAGAGCTTCGTCTACACTTTTGGGTTCTATCTGTGAAACAAAGGCAACAATCATAAAGAAATTTGACATATTTCTAGTAACAACTCCCTTTGATATATCTCCAATGACATTTTCTAGAGATAATCCTCTAGGTGATTTCTAGCTTTTGGCAAGATCTTCAGGTTCAGTCAGTGGATTCTCATTTAGATACATCTCATCAAGGGCTTCTTTGAAATATTCTTCATCACCTGCATTTGTTTTATTTGACTCAAGAGGGTTCTCCTCAAGGTCCACAATTTCATCAAAAACAACATGCACAAATTCTTCCATATTCAAGGTTCTTCTATTAAAAATCCTATAGGCTTTACTAGTTAATGAATATCCTAAGAAAATAGCTTCATTAGCTTTAGAATCAAATTTACCCAAATTTTCTTTTCCGTTATTTAGAACAAAGCATTTGCTTCCAAATATTTTTAAATGTGCTACATTAGGTTTTCTTCCTTTAAACAATTCATAAGGGGTAACTTTTAAAATTGGTCTAATGAGCATTCTATTTAATACATAGCAAGCAGTGCTCACAGCATCAGCCCAAAAATATTTAGGCACATCATATTCGTTCAACATTGTGCGAGCTAATTCTTCTAAAGATCTATTTTTCCTTTCTATAACTCCATTTCGTTGAGGAGTTCTAGGTGCAGAAAAATTATGCATAATTCCATTTTCTTCACAAAAGTTTTCAAATAATTCATTTTGAAATTCTCCACCATGATCACTTCTTAAAACTTTAATTTTCAAATCTTTTTCATTTTGAACTGCTTTTGCAAACTTTTTAAAAGCTTTAAATACTTCACTTTTTAGTGTGAGAAAGAAAGTCCATGTGTATCGTGAGTAATCATCAACAATAAAAAGAGCATAATAATTTCCTCCAAAGCTTTTTGTCCTTGAAGGACCAAACAAATCCATATGCAAAAGTTCTAAAGGTTTTGATGTGGAAATGACATTCTTTGAATGAAATGAAGATTTTACTTGTTTTCCTTTTTGACATGCATCACATAGTTTATCTTTTTCAAACTTTATTTTTGGTAATCCAATTACTAATTCTTTAGAAATCAGTTTGTTTAATTGTTGCATGTTAATATGAGCAGCTCGTTTATGCCATCACCAAGGATTTTCTTCTTTAACAACCAAACAAGTTATATCACTAGATGATGCAATATCAAGATCAATTAAGTAAATGTTATTGTGTCTCATACCTTTTAAGGCTATTTCTTTGGAGTCCTTTTGATGAATAGTGCAGTAATCACTCTCAAATATTACTTTGAGTCCTTTATCACATAATTGGCTTATATTGAGAAGATTGTGCTTTAGTCCTTCTACATACAGTACATCCTTGATCTCCAAAGTATTTCCTCCACCTACATCACCTGTTCCAAGTATTTTTCCTTTGTTGTTATCCCCATAAGTGACAAATCCTTGTTCCTTCTTTTTAAAGTTCTTAAACTTCTTTTTATCTCCAGTAATGTGTCTTGAACAACCACTGTCAAGATACCACATTGATCTTCTGGATTTAGAAGTCATCTGTAAAATAAGGAAACAATTCATTTAGGTCCCCAACAACTTGTTTGGGTCCTTGGGGTTAGAAAAAAAATATCTACTTATGAACAGGAACCCAAAGATATTTCTTATTAGGAACACCAAAATGTTTGATATTGCATTTGTTTGAAGTATGACCCTTTTTCATGCAATAAAAACATGTAGCAGTACATGCATATGTATTTATAGAATGATATGTTCCTTTTTCTACCCAAACTCTATGAGTTCTTTTAGTTTTACTTTTAAAACTATGATTATGAGCATGCTTGGTCTTATTTGGATTTTTCTTGATTTCAAACTTTTCACAATTTTTATTTTCTAAAGCATCTTTGAGATGTTTTTCCAAAATACATATATCAAACATGTAACTTTTGCATGAAACACATTCAACAGTTTCTTTATTTTCTAAATTTGAAATTTTATTTTTCAAAAATTCTTTTTCTTCAAGAGATTTTTCAAATTTACTTTGCAAATCTTTAAAATCAGATTTTAACTTTTTATGAGCAGCATCCAATTTACTAGATTTAATAAGCAATTGTTGAAAGGCATCATACAAATCATCATAGTCATTTTCGTGGCAAGTAGAATTTACCTCACTATCAGAATCATCATGATTAGCCATCAGACATAGATTTGCTTCTTCATTTTCAAAATTGCTAGAATTTGATGAGCTTGAGGCATTGTCTTCCCAAGCTATATATGCTTTCTTTTTGAAGAATTTCCTACCCTTCTTTTCTTCACTTTTCTTTGAATTTGGGCAGTCAGCTTTGACGTGTCCAGATTCTCCACATCCATAGCATTTGAAATTTGAGGATGATCCTTGATTATCCTTCTTGTTGCTCTTGAATTGATTTTTACCTTTGGCCTTCATGAATTTTGTAAACTTCTTAATCATGAGACTAAGATTTTCATCATCATCCAAATCTTCTTCTTCCTTTTGTCTTTTGCATTTAACCACTTCGGTTTTAAAGGCTATGTTCTTCTTTCTTCCAATATCTTCTTCATCATGTAATCTGCCTAGTTCAAGCTCATGTTCTCTCAGCTTTCCAAACAGAGCCGCCATCGTCATTGTCGCAAGATTTTGTGACTCCGTGATGGCTGTCACCTTCGGCTGCCAAGTCCTGTTCAAGGATTTGAGAACTTTTATATTTAATTCATCAGTTTCAAAAGTTTTACCAAGACCTGTGAGATGATTGACGATATGTGTGAATCGTTTCTGCACATCGTATATAGTTTCTCCTTGTTGCATCCGAAACATTTTGTATTCTTGGATCAAGGAGTTCTTGCGTGCTCTTTTCACATCGTTTGTTCCTTCATGGGTTACACGCAATATTTCCCACATTTCTTGTGCACTGGTGCAGACTGAGATCCTGTAAAACTCATCTAGGGTTAAGGCAGATGAAATTATATTTCTAGCTTTTACATCATATTGGGCTCTTCTATTTTCGTCTGTTGTCCATTGCAAGAATGGCTTTGGTTCCTGCACATCATTTACAATATTAATAGGAACAAATGGACCATTTAAAACAGCATCCCAAATACCCCTATCAACAGATTCCAGAAAAATTTGCATCCTAACTTTCTAGAAAGGATAATTTTCACCAGTAAATAGAGGAGGTCTGTTGATAGACACACCCTCAGCAAAAATGTTTGATTTTGTCCAACCATTTTTAAAAGATTTGAATAACTATCAAAACAAGCTCTGATACCAATTGTTGCTATCAAGCAGCGGAATGTTTGAGCGTGCGGACAAAACCAATAGGGGGGTTGGTAATATCTTCCCCGACTGACAACGGAAAGAGACACATAAGTGTAAATACAAGATATTTATTCAAATTATTATAAAAAAAATGGCTCCTAATATTATACCCTTTTCTAAAAACAGAAATTATGAAGCGTTCTCTTCTGTCATGTCATGTGGAGAGTGTAAATAGCAAATAGTGGGGGTGAAAATATGTAAAATATTTGGGCTCATAAAAAGAGTGTGATAATAAATTAGATTCTCCTTCTCTTGGTTTTTTTCTTTTTTCTTTTTTTTCTTTTTCTCGTGGTAGAATTAAAGTTAAAAAAAACCTACCATCAATCCCAACATATTATTTTATTTTATTATTTATTATTTATTATTATTATTATTCTTATTATATTATACATTATTTATATTCTTATTATTATTATTTTTTTAACCAAACAAATGCATTTACCCGGACGAAATTGGGTATTGACATTAAATTTTCATTATCCTCTTCTAGTTGCTTTATTCTACTTTCAAGCCATTTAATTTCTCCTCTACGTTTATTATTTGACTTTCGAAGTTTCGTGGCTTCCTTATGTAATTCATTAAAGGCATCAAGCAATTCATAGTAGTTATTTTCATCATGTTCATATTTGAAACTACTCACACTACTTTTAGAGGATCCTGTTCCAGCCATCAGACACATTGTTTTCCTCCTTAGTGCTTTCATCCGATTCACTGGATGTGCTGGAATCATTGTCTTCTACAGGCAATATAAGCTTTCTTTTTCTTCATGTGCTTCTTTGCCTTGGTCTTCTCTTCCAGCTCCTGTTTCATCTTGAGTACAGGGCAATCTGGTTTGATGTGTCCTGTTTTGCCACACTCATAGCAGGTTGGAGTGCTAGAACGTTCCTGCTTTCTGGACTGTCTCTTATTGTCTGCATAGTTGTTGTTAGTCTTATTTTTAAACTTCAAGAATTTATAGAACCTTTTTACCATTAAACTCAAGGCTTCACTGTCAGAATTTCCATCATTTGACTCATCTGCAGATTATGTTTTCTTAAGCTTTGTTCTAGATTTCGCAACACTCTTCAAGCCTATAGTGTGCCTCTTTTCTCCATCCTCTTCTTCCTTGAGTCTTTCAAGCTCTAGTTCATGTGCCCTCAGTTTTCCAAAGAGAGTGGCTATGTTCATATTGGTGAGATCTCTTGATTCAAAAATTGTTGTAACTTTAGGCTGCCATGTCCTATTTAAGCTCTTCAAAATTTTGATATTGAGTTCCTCTTTGTCAAAAGTCTTGCCAAGGGCTAGGAGGTGATTTACTATATGTGTAAATCTTTTCTGCACATCACATATACTTTCTCCAGACTTCATCATGAACATCTCATACTCCTGAATGAGAGTGTTCTTCCTTGCCCTTTTGACTTCATTCGTGCTCTCATGGGTCAATTCCAAGACATCCCACATTTCTTTGGTTGATTCACACACAGATACCTTGTAAAATTCATCCAAAGTTAGTGTAGAAGATATAATATTTTTGGCTCTAACATCATAGTGTGCCCTCTTGTTCTCGTGAGGAGTCCACTGTGAGAATTCTTTGGGGACATTTTTGCCTTCCACAACTTTAATTGGTTGAAAAGGTCCATTTACCACAACATCCCATACCCCTTGTTCATTAATTCAAGAAAAATTTTCATTCTAATTTTCCAAAAAGGATAGTTTTCACCAGCAAACAAAGGAGGCCTATTGATGGATGCCCCTTTAGCAAAAGTTTTAGATGAATTAGACATATCAGGATCTTTCTAATCGATTAGCGTGCGATTAACCAACTCTACTACCAATTGTTAAAACAGATCTGTCTAATATAACTCAACCAAGATAGAGGTGAATTGGTTATTGAATCTTTACTAATTTTAAATGAATCTTGAAAGTTTCTTTAAGGCTTGAATATACATTTGGTCCTTATTTTTGTTGTTTTTATTCAATTTGGTCCCCATTTTCGTTTTGTGTTCAATTAGGTCCTCATTTCGTCAAATTTTGTTCAATTTGGTCCTTTTCACTAACGGTGTTTAAATAGTTAAAGTTTTTGAACAATACATACCACGTGTAGCCTCCTGATTTTTTTGATTTTTTTTTTAATTTTTTAATTTTTTTTTAAATTTGTTTCAATCTTTTTAATCTCAAAAAAATTGTCCGCGTGTCAAGTCACAATTGTGCCACGTGTCAATGCTAGTGCCATGTGTCAATTTGTGGTAGTATTTTTTTGATTCAATTTAGTCTCAATTTTTGTTAAAATAAATCAATTTTGCCCTTTCAAATTAACACTAAATTTAATATCTTTTATACATATTATATTAATAATTTTTCTAAAATTGACATTTGAATTTATAATTTTTGAAATTCAATTATAAATTATGAAATTTAATTATAAATTGAATAAAATTCTTATGTTTAATTGCTAAATAGAATATAATTATTAAATGTTTTTTCTAATATTTATATTCTAAAATACTTTTAAAAATTGATATTAAAAATATTTTAAATATTCAAAATATTTTAGAACAATAAACTAATATTTGAAAAATTAACATTTAAATATAAAATATTTATATTTTAATATCTAAAATGCAATAAAAATATTAAATATTTTAGATTTTAATGTCAATTTTAGAAATGTTAATAAGGATTTTTAAAATTTTAATAATTATATTTTAATAATATTTAAATAATAATATTCTATTTAAAACTTGAATCTAAGAATTAAATTCAGTTTAAAATTAAATATTATAGTTTATAATTGAATTTCAAAACTAACTAATAATGTCACTTTTCAAAATTATATTGTTCCAGTTTAACAAAATTTAGAACTAAATTAAACAAAAATAACAAATATATGGATTGAATTGAATAAAAATAACGAATATTGGGACAAAATTCAACAAAAAAAAATAATAGAACCACACACTGATACGTGACACTAGCATTGACACATGGCACAATTGTGATTTGACATGTGGACATTTTTTTTGAAATTAATAATTTAAAAAAATTAAAAAAAAAATTAAAAAAATTAAAAAATAAAATAAAATCGAGAGTTCAAACGTGGCATGTACTGTTCAAAAACATTAACTATTTAAACACCATTAGTGAAAAGAACCAAATTGACCAAAATTTGATGAAAATGAGGACGTAAGTGAACAAAAATTGAAAATGGAGACCAAATTGAATAAAAACAACAAAAATAGGGACCAAAAGTATATTTAAGCCTTTCTTTAATTTGTATACCCCAAATAACCAGTTTTACAGTTCTGTGTTAATGGAATGTGTAAAGCAATTGAGAAAGGCATAAAAGATGAGAGAAACAAAGAAAACAACAATTTATACTGGTTCGATTCAAGATGAATCTACATCCAGTCTTCTCCTAAGCAACCCACTTAGGATGATTTCACTAAATCAATAGAGACACAAGAATTACAACAGCATCTATATAATTCAAGACCCTAAAGACTAAGGAGCTTGATCTACAAATCAAGAACTCCCCCTAGATGCAATGCATCCACACAATTGCACCTAGACCTTCACTTCACACAGTGAATCAACTGTAAACAAAAATACAATAAGAAAGGAATAGGAACGAATACACCTAGTGGATGTGCAGATTTGTCACTTGATCCTAGATCACATCTTGAAGGTTCATTTGAATGATCTCTAAAGAAAGCACAAGAACTCAATAGATTTCAAAAAAGTAGAAAAACAGTCTCTCATTTTGTAATTCAGTTAGTTTTCTCTCTATATTTAAAAATGATTTCAAAACTGATTTTATACCAAAGTTATGCTACAGTGACTAATAGATTAGGAATTTACCTAGTAGATTATCATGAGTGTATTTTCACTGCATTAGTGCAATGTCCTTATCTAATCTATTAGTTAAGTAGCTAATCTATTCACGAGTTCACATTCAAGAGTTTGACTGACACAATTTGATGCAAACTTGTTTTACATGTAATACTTGATCTATAACACCTAATGCAAAAGATAGAAAATCAGGACTAAGCCTAAACCAGTGATGCACATGATGCATAGCCTTGGACATCATCAAAACCATCTTCACTTGAGTTGAACAAGCTCCCCCTTTCAACACATGTTTTCATTATTTATACACTAAATTACATGGAATTAATTTTCCAATTAGATAAATCTAACATTGAATTAATTAAGTATTATATGGTATTTATCCATTTATAGATCTAATGATCCTAAAGTTATGTAATTTTTATACATCATTAAAGTTTTATTGTCTAAAGTTTGATTGTTTTATATATAAATGTTTGTCAATAATAATTTCCTTATATTTTTTATTCTTAATCAATATATTTTTTATTTTTGGTTCACTTTTGTTTATTGATGTTCTCTCTTTAATTGTGATTATAGAGGAAAAAGCTCAATTGTGAGATCTAGTTTTTACTATTCGTAATACATTGGTATGTATTAGTTCTTTAATACAATATATTATCGGTGTGGAATGAGTTTACACTTGAAATTAAATTGATTTGAACATTGAGTAAGTATTTCAAATCCAAATAAAAATTATTATCTTTTGTGTATTGTTACTTTTTCTTTTTACTTTTACCACTTCGTCTTTCTTTTTGTTTTATTTTTCCTTATTGTTGTTGTTTTTAATATCATTTAAAGTGGTTGAGAATGATGTACATGAAAATGAGTCTTTTGTTTTGTTGGTTTTTCACCGTAAAGTACCAACCAAAAAAGAAGAATTGTGTTGTTGTAAGGCCCACTTACTTTACTACCTTTATTTTAAAGGATTGCCCCAAATAAGTTGGGCCTAGGGCTGGCCTATAAGGAACCAAAGCCCCTAAACCAGCTGAAACACTTTCATTTTCTCAGTTTTAGAAAAATAGTCTTCTTTCTCTTAGAACAGTAACGTTCCTCTGCCAGTGTTTGGAGTTCATACAAGTTCAACTGAGTTCAACCCATTTCTTTCACTCACGTAAGTTCCTTCCGATGCATACTCTTCTCTTTTAGTTTAATCTTCGTGCTTGCCTTTAGGGTTCCTCGTAATAATCTTGTGCTTCCTTTGTATTGAGATTTTTAGCTCTTAAATATGCTCTTGGAGTTGTCTTGCTCATTCGCTTAAGGGTCAGGGTCATTTTGACTAGCTCTTTCCAGGTAAGGGAAGCTAGGGTTTATGTTTTTTTAAAGTTATTTTGCCGATTTTTGGTCTGTTGTATGGTTGTGATGCTTGAATGAGGTTGTTGGTGGAATAAAAATGTATGGTGTGCAAGTATGTTTGATTGATGTGCCGCTACTCTTTTTCTACACTGCACACTTTTCGTAAAATGAAGATTTCTACTATGTTAACCATTGGATTGAGCTGAAATTGTAAAAGCTGATCCTTAACACATAATTCTTGACTTTGACTAGTCGGATCTTTAATCAGAGCTCTGTAGTGAGAGCAGTTTTTATCGCAAGATCACTGAATTTGTGTTGTTGATAACACTGCACCCTTTTCGTAAAATGAAAGTTACTACTTCGTTAACCGTTGGATCGAGCTGATATTTTAATAGCTGATCCTTAACACATAGCTTTTGACTTTGACCGGTCCGATCTTGAATCAGAGCTCTGTAGTGAGATAAGTTTTTATCGCAAGATCGCTATAGTTTAGTTGTTTCTCTAATCTTGAATGGTTATTACTGACTTGAATCTAATTATTATATTAAAAGCATGTGATAAATGATTATGCATGAGTGATGTGATTCATGGATTGTGGATGATGGGTTTGGTATGAACTTGGCATGTGATTTAAATGAGATGGTTGGTATCAAGGAGACATGGTATTAATATGAAATACAAATATATATTCCCTATTTGGGAAGGATGAGTTGGTATGGATTCAACATTTGGTTATGATTCAATTCGATTCTTAGTGTATTGATTGGGAGGTTATAACATGCTTGGATGATGTATGTATATTGGACTGTGAAAGTATATCTGATTGCATGATAAAATCATTTTGGCTCTAGCTTACCCTTTTGCTTGTTTGATTGCCTTGTATGTTGTTCTTCTACCGTTGCGATGATCATCAATTTATTGATGGGAGCAGATGCGAGAGGTACTTGAGGTCAACAGAGAAGGGATGGTTTCGCTGCATAGTCTACCTGTGTTAGACTTCATGTCTCTTTAGGCTTTTCTTTAGGGCGAAGGCCCGTGTATTGTATTGCCCTAAGGCTTTATTTCGAATACTGGCTATCTCTTACTCATCTTGGGTTGTAGGCATTGTAGTGAGCTTTAGTATTTCCTTTTAAGTACCTTGGATAACTGTAAAGAGTGACTTTATACTCCGCAACTTGGCTCTTTATATTATCCGGTGTAAGATTTCCTTTAATTATGTTATTATTTAAATGGGATGTTACAGCTGCAACTTGTAAAAGCTTAAAAAGAAAAGGAAGTATTGTCCTGTATGTCTCCGAACTAGGTCAATTTAGTATTGTAAATCTCATATTTTTTTTATTTAAGATGTTTTGTTTTTTTTTAAGTATGATATGCTTAGCACCACTATTGAGGAAGATATCTCAACTTGGTTTAGGTTTACTACTGTAGTCTCACCTATCACAAAGATAATATATATATATATATATATATATATATATATATATATATATATATTGAATTGTTGCATATGATAGTTAGGGTTATAGCAGTCAACTTAGTTCAGATTTTTTCTGCAAGTGCCAACTATATCACAATTTTATGAAAACTACAAACATCTAAAATAAATTAAAACACAAAATTTATAATACTGAATTGAGCTAGTAAAAAAACACTTGTACTAGAACTTCATCTAAAAATTCTTCCATTTCTTTAATTTATTGCAAGTTGCAGCAAAATTCTCATTTATGTTTTTGTATACAAGGATTAATTGTGAGAATCTATAAAATCATACTTTAGGAGTGGTTGTGTTTAAAATAATGAGATCTTAGTGTTATTTTAATAAATAAACCATTTATATATAAATAGAAATTTCATAAAAGATTTCATTATTTAGAAAACAATATCTCTTTAAAACTTTGTTTCTCTAAATTTTCTCTAATTTCTTTCTAAAAATTCTCACTGTGCTCTCATCCTTTTGAAGATCAGAGGCTACCAGAGTGATTACTGCGGCGAAATCTTCGAGTCTGTCCGATCATTTTTCATCGATTTAGGTCAAAATATTTTGGTGTGGTACAAAAATCCATGGTTGAAAGTTATCCAAGTTGTAAACAAGTAGTTATTAGCACAAGATTTTGAAAGCAAAAATAAAATGTTGGTGTTGTTGTATGACCAAACTAGGACGAAAAAGAACTTATATGTATGGCAAACAACTGTTGCTACATAGGTTTAGTGTTGGGTTTCACTATAATTTTGTTTGCATTATATACTGTCCATTGCTTTTATCATTTGATGTCTTGCTTCTTTTTTCATTCCTCGATTTTGTATTTTTCTAAACATTTAGCTAGGTCTTGGTTTGATAAAGAAATAAATCTAATTTGGCATCTCTAAATTGTTTTTTTCCAAGTTTCGCCACTGAAAAATAGGTTTCGTGAGGAAAAAGTAATTTGTAACCTATTTAGAGAGAGAAGAGGAACAACAAAGACATTGTTCTTCTTCAAGGTAACTTATCTATACTTTTACCTTATTAATAGTTTTGTCATAAATTATTTTCTCTTTATTTCTTTCCTTTTTTTTTCTTGGAGAGAATTGGAGGAAGTAGTGGCAAGGGAAAAGAAAGTTTGATAGAAAAATAATTTTGTTGGTTTTTCACTCTGAAGTACCGACCTGTAAGAATCCAATCTGTAAGAATTTAAAGAAAATAATTGTTTAATTAAATTCTGGCATGTCTTTCGGTTAGGTCAGTTTAGCAATATTAATTAAATTGCATATGAAAGATATAATTAGAGCGGTAAATTTAGTTTCGATTTTTTTTCTCAATAATCGTGCTAAGCATATCACATTCATCTAAAATAAAAATAGCACCCAAATTTATAATGTTGAACTCAAGACGTACTTATGCGAGAATTTAATCTGACAATCCTTCTCTTTTTTTAATTTATTGCATGTTACAACAAAATTCTCCTTTTTTTTATTTTGTATATAAGAGACTTTTGTGATCACGATATATATATATATATATATATATATATATATATATATATTGTATTTTATTATAATGGAATAGGAAATGTAATGACTTTTTAATTTAGTTACTATTTATAGTTGTATTTTATTTTACTTAACTAGTTAGATGTTCATTAAAAAGTCATGTATATATTTTGAATATTTCTAGTAGTTACAATTTAAGAATTTTATATCTTTTGTCTTAACCAAATGTTAGCGATGTAGATTTTTAGATTTTTATTTAGTACGACCTAGTGTTGCTATTTTCCATAACCTTATAATCCATTATTAGAAATATATGTAAAATTATTTAAAGAATTTGTTCGTAGTAAATATATGTAACCAACCTCCCAGCCTTCCATGAAGTCCTAGTTTTCCTCTGCATCAAACACGTGCCAGTTCCACATGTCAGACCTGATGAACGGTTTCTGGTTGGTTGTGTTGGCCCGAGAGAGTTCATTGATTATTGAATCACTCAATATTAAAGTCTAAAATTAGTTCTGAATGTCATCAATCAAAATAATGTGATAAGGTTGAAAAATAAAAATACTGCACACAACCATTCAAATACATCTCTACACTTCTAGCCCACAAAAATCCCATATATTTAATCTTCAATAACAAAGATCAAGTATATAAAGTAGTGTGAGAATTGAGGTATGCATACCCCGAGCGAAATGTAGTTCCTCGATTCAGACAACCTTTAGCCGATATTTCAGTAACAGTCAAGGTTTCCTCAATGCTAGCTCCGGATGCAATCACAACATAGACAAAATTTCAGCTCTAGGTGTAGAGTATGAGCGACACACATTGCATTTCTAACCATAAACCCATACTTAGTCGTCATTAGGGTTTTAGTGGCAAAATTTCTCACCGTAACCCATGCTTAATCGTGATTAGATTATTAGTTGCAAAATGAGAGAAATCAATAGAATTAAAAATTACAAACCATGAAACTAAATCAAAGAGTTCAGTAGAATAGAAAATTACCACTTTTTTACGAAGACATCATCAAATAGGTCATGTTGCACTTTTAAGGGAGATGTGAAATCTCACATACTTTAAATTTTGAAAAATTTACCAGAATTGCACACCTCTCTCTGAACGCTTTAAGAAATTTCACAAGCTTTTTGGAAATTTTGTACAACAAATTGAATAAAGAAATGATTGGCCATTGCTTATTAGCATACAAGAACTAGAAATCACGCAAAAGAGATGGTGCTCAAAATGAAAAAAAATTCAAAGGACATCTTAATAAAAAGTTAAAAATATTAAAATAATAAAAATCTGTTGCAGTTAGAATAAAATAACAAATTAACATTTTTTTTAGTGGTTTAATATAACCGCAACAAAATACCCGCTAATAAAAATTATTATTTTTGTAGTGGGAGAACCGTGTTAAGGATAGGGAATGAACGAAAGAAATGGGAGATGGGAAAGATATTGTCTCAGTTTCAAGGTTAACAAGTATAATATCTTTTTTAAAATTAAAGAAATATATATATATATATATATATATATATAATTTATACCAATTTTAGCTATAATCGGCATAAAAATTCTTTCAATATTACAAAAATGTCACTGTATTAATTTTTATACCGGTTAAAAATATCATTGGCATAAAAGATCTCACGTTATTTATAAAATTGTTGTCCGCCTCTTATTTTATACGTGGTGGATTTGAACAAGTATAATAATGTAGGTATAAAAAACTTATTTTGCACTAGTGTTTATTAGGTCAATGTGCATGGATTATTTATACATTTTGAGTTTGAATATCTAAATTAATATTATTTGCTTATTTCTTATTTCTTTTATATTTTAATACAAATTTTATTTTATTGTTAAAATTTTTTATAAATAATATATATATATATATATATATATATATATATATATAATTTCATAATTAATCATTTTTCTTTACAGTTCTACGTATCATCAAATATCATTAAAAGAAAAAAATAAATAAATACACTAATATTCATTCATAGATAAAAACATAAAATTAAAATATTTAATTTAGAAGGCACTGTTGAAAAAAAAAAGTCAATGAAACTGAATATGTAAATGATATACATATTAAAAACATAAAAGATGCAAATTTGAATGGATTTAGAATAGCTTAGATTCACTTGTTTTTTTAAACAATTGTAAAAAATTCGTGAGGTCATTGTGCATGTATTTTGTATGGAAGCATGTGTGACTTATGGGTGGGACTGTTATATGTACATCATAATATAGCAGCTTCACATTTCATTCAGTTTGAACTCCAAGGTATGAATAAAAATTGCAACAAATTGTGGCACTGTATATGGGTGGCCATTATATGGTGCATTTGAATAGTGTACAAAAATCCTAAAGCATTATTTTCATACTCTAATTGGTGTTTGTGCCCAACCATGTGTTTACAATCTTTGTTCTTTTAGCAGATATTAGGCTCTTCTTTTTAGGTTGGTGGTGGACTCATTTTTTATCCCTGTATTAGTAGACTGTTATATTATCTGATGGGGTGGGGACGTGAAGGTAATGTTCTTTGTTTACAATAGGTTCAGAATGAAATTCTATCTGTGTATGGTTTTGTGTTGCTTAAGTCTTGTTTAGTTTTTGCATGGTAAGAACCTATCACGATAGCAAGAATAATTATATTGACATGACTTGTTCTTTTGGTATTGGAATCTATACTTGTGTGTGGTGTTGTGCTTATGATTCTATGCAGGATCTAGGGATGTCAAAAATATTCGTACCCGCGGGTATCCGCGGATAAAAGCTGCAATGGGTAGGAAACAGATATTAAAAATGGATACCCGCTACCCGTGGGTACGGGTATTTTTGATACCCGCATGTTAACAGGGCGGGTACGGGTATCATAGTTATAATTTTTTCTTGTAATTTGGTGGGCAACAGTTATGGGAGAGAAAGATGTATGGTTTAGATTTATTCTGGTTGTTTTTTTCTTTTTTTCTTCCTTCTTTGTTTTTTTTTTTGTATTTGGGTTGGGGTAAACCTATTGCCTTTATTAATATATTTGTTATTGTTGATAAAAAAAATGTTTGATTTAGGGTAAAGTTATCATGATGGCAAGAGGAATTTCCACAATAATTTATGCTAGAAAGTTAGACAAATGTTTCTATATTGTCATGAAAAATAAATTTAAAGAGAAATTTCTTTCCCGTATAAATTTTCTCCTCTTACATAAATTCAAGCTACCACATTGTAAAACCATTGACTATTTTATACAAAAAGTAATGAGAATATTACTGGTAAATATATCCATTATTGACCATTGCCCACGTACTTATAGTTCTCTTCAATATTATATTTAGGGGTATGTAGGAAAGGATCGAGATCATAACACATATTGTGATACACATCATCTCAGTCCGCATTATTATGATAATAAGAAGGAAGGTTAATATAGATATTACGACACCCTAAACATCCCCATACTAGGTTTATCCTACCTTGTTTACAGGTCCGTTAATTCAACTACCATTGTCAATTGTTGGTAATCATGCAATAAGAAAATAATTTTTTCAAGCAAAATAGTCACAAAAAGTTTTACTACATTCATTTTTTTTTTATTTCTTGCAAAAACTTCAAACTTTCATACAATTTATTTTTTGTGAACAAAACTACAAACATTTATCGTGTATTTTTTTTCTTGGACAAAAGTCATACTTCTCATGCAATTTTTTTGGACAAAATTGCAGCCCTTTTAATACCACACAACTATTCAAGTCTCTCATAAGTTCAAATGATATATTATGTTGTGGTGATAACTAAAAAAAAAACTATTTATTTCTATAGTACTTTTCTGCTACTTTACTCATCATATTATCTGATGTGGAACTTTAATGAGTACTCACTGTAGAACCAACACTAATAAGAGCATCTTACGTGCAATCAATCAAAAGTTTTAAGTGGTGATTTAAAAAAAAACAAAACCATTAGAAATAATATATGTATAACAAGTGAAGAAACTGAATTTCATGTGAGAGATTTTATTATTATATTTTTAAATATTTTAATTTACTTTTGAGTTTTAAAATTAAGAGATTTTATTTTATCTTATATTATATTATTTTCATATTTTTAAATCATTATTTTACTACTATTTTTTTATATATATTCTAAGATTATTTGAAACATACAATAACATGGAAATTCTATTTAGTAACATTTTTTGAATTTTATCAAATTAAATAACGATTTTTTTTTTTATTTTTTCAAAAGAATATGATTTCATTTTAATTCAATATTTTTCACTTTGATCATTTATATTTTTTTTATTTCTTAATATTTACAAAAGAAGCTCTTTACTCTCTAGACTGTACAAGCAAAAGCATCCACTAATGCTAGAATGGATGCCCATAAGCAATGGCGGAACAACGTTGGAACTAAGGGGTCCATGAACCCCAATTTTTTTCTCTTTTTACATTTATATAATTTAATATATGATTTTAAATAAATGTTTTCAAATTTAATATTTTAATAAATATTTACACATTTATATTTATATATAAGAAAAAGTTTACTTTTTTACATTTATTTTTCAATTTAATCTTTTAAACATTTTTTAAATAAAAATAATTATTTTATTAATATTATTTTTTAAATTGTTATTTGTTTAATTTAATCATTTTTTATTTTTTAAAATTGAATCATTATAAATGAAAATTAATTATATTAAAATTATAAAAATTATTTATATCTAATTTTATAATTATAATAATAATAATTGTAATTTTATTATTTTTTATTATCATAAAAAAAGTAAATACAATATTTTGACTAGTTTATATAAAAATTTTAGGATTACTCTTTTGGTTCCTATTTTCGTTCAAAAATATTAAGTTACTCATTTAGTTTTTTTTAATCTCAATTTGGTCCGAATTTTAAAAAATTATGTAATTTTGTCCTTTTTCGTTAAACAATGTGCACATCGAGACCGCCAAGTACCCAAGCTAAGCCGAGTTAGCCTAACTTGTACCGGTTTTAACCTAAACTAAATATCTAAGAGGACAACCTGCACCTCATATCACCAACATAAGCCATCTAGGCAAGTAGTCGGTCTAGACCGACCACTCGAGCATATCTGGTAAGGCTAGGGCCCAGGCCGACTACTCCAATAACTTAGTGAAAATCGAAGCCCCCGCGTTCAATAGGTCTCAAGGGCCTGGGTTAGGGCCCAGGCCCACTCATGGCCCAAACTAGAGCCCAAGTCAAGGCCCAGCCTATGAAATGGTCAAACGTCATTAATGCTCTATAAATACACGTGGACTCCATCATTTAAAGGTACACATTCATTAATCACTGATTTGACTCTCTGAGAGCTTTGACTTACTTGAGCTTCAGAGACTCTTCTGCAGGTAACCACCCCTAGGTTCAAGCCGACATGTATCGACTGGGAAGAGGCCAACTAAGGAGATAGCGGACGACGTGGTAAGGTGACGCTTGTGCCTAACCTATCTTATTTGTTCTCTGCAGGAACAATTGGCGCCCACCGTGGGGCACGAGACAAACACCTTTAGTACCCGTTTTTTCTCTGAAGATGGTTTCTACCCGCAGCAGAGCTAGAGCGAACAAGCAAGCGGACGCTGGTCCCTCTGGACCTCCCAGCATCACCCCTGACTTGGCCGCTATCCTAGACGGCCAGGCAAAGATGCAACAAGAACTCGCGGACCTGAAGAAGCGCAGTGCTGAGGAAAAGGAAGCGCTAAAACAAGAGAACTCTCGCCTCAGGAGAAGGATCGAGGCAGACGCCAACCTGAAGGGAAAAGCCAAAGAAACCTCTGAAGCTGTGAAGTCTCCGGCCTTCCAACCTACATAGGAAGAAAGTGAATACAATCCCACCCCCCACACCTTCACCACCACCCAACAGACAGCCGTTACCTCTACCCATCCCCATCACTTTCCATCCGGTCAACCAGGGCTCACCGCACCCCCAACTCCCGCCCCCACCATCCCCACCACCCACGCCCCCTACAACATACCCACCGCCCTCCATACCACACATATCCCACCCTACAACCCACAATATCTTCCCACAACCCACATTCCTCCTCACAACATCACCTCCACCTTTCCTGCTATGATCAACCAACTACCCCCACCCCACATGCCCCCCCTCACCAGCCCAGATGCCGCCACCCATTCACGGATTTTATCGCCAACACCCCTCTCCCGGCCCAGTGGGAACCATTCAACGTGGATCGCTATACTGGCGAAATCGACCCTGACGAACACCTGAAAGTCTACATCACCCACGTCGCCCTGTACACATCCCAGGACGTAGTTTTTTGCAAAGCTTTCCCCACTACCCTCAAAGGCCCTGCCCTAGAATGGTTCACCACCCTCCCGCCCTACTCAATCAGACAAGAACCCAATGAACCACTCAGAACATTCATCGATCGCTTCAGTAAAGCCGCCCTTCGTACACCACACCTCAACCAGGAGATGATACTCCAATGTATGACTCTCACCCTACAGCCCGGCCCCTTCGCCAACAACGTCTACCTCCACCCACCCACCACCATGCACGAACTCAAGCTACGTGCAGCCGACTATGTCCGAATGGAGGAAATGCAAACCCTTCACACCAAATTCTACAACGACTACGCCGCCAACACCTCCAACCCCACCCCCAACCCCACCCCACAACCTCACCCGCGCCCTGATACCCGCCCACGCGAACCCCGCCAAACTCGCTTCACCAGATACGCCCCCATCACAGTAGCCCGCTCCCGCATCCTAGACGAGGCCCTCCAAGCTGACCTCCTCCCTCTACCACGCAAGACAACCACACCTCCTAACGCCGACATGACCAAGTATTGTCGGTACCATTGCAACCATGGTCACACTACGGAAGAATGCAAAGCGCTCCAGGATAAAATAGAAGAACTGGTCCGTGCTGGCCACTTTTGCCGCTTCATCCGTAGGGACGACCATTCCTCCTCCTCCCGATCCCGCCATCCCCCGCGACATGACCATAGACGCCAACCAAACGACGCCCATCACAATAGCCACCCCACCCAACCCAACAACCAACAGCCAGAGCCCGCCCACACCAACATTACCCCTGCCGACCCCCCCTTACGAGGCACCATTAACACCATCTCTGGTGGCTTCGCAAGTGGAGGCTCCACCTCGTCTGCCAGAAAGAGACACCTCCGCCATATAAAATCCATCAACCATATCACTCATTCCCATCACAGACGTCGTATGCCCCCCATCGTATTCACGGATGACGACTTCCACGACCTCGACCACCAGCAGGACGACCCCATGGTCATCACCGTTGAAATCGAAAATTATGCCGTTAAGAAAGTCCTCGTGGATCAAGGCAACTCAGTTGACATCCTCTACTGGGCCACCTACCAAAAGTTACAACTTCTTGACACCGCCATGATACCATATGATGAGCCCATATACGGCTTTTCCGGCGAACAAGTATCCACCCGGGGCTACATAGACCTCCATACCGTCTTTCGGGAAGGAACCCAAACCAAAACCATCCCAATCTGCTTCCTTATAGTCGATGCGCCAACATCCTACAACATACTCCTGGGCCGTCCTTCCCTCAATACACTTGGTGCAGTCGTCTCTACCCCTCACTTGGCCATGAAGTTCCCAGCCCCATCCGGCGACATCCTGACCATCCATTGTGACCAACGCCTGGCACGCGAGTGCTATATGGCAAGCTTAAGACCACAACTCCCAATCCAACAAACAAACCATATCAAACAACCCCCTAATTCCCGCATAGCCCTATCCGGCGAGGACCTTGACCCCAGAATAGGCCGGGATGTCCGCCTCGAACCAGTCGAGGACACCACTCCCCTGGAACTCCCCAATGGCCACTCCATAAATTTAGGCACCGGTTTAAACTCTGATGAACGTGCCACAATCACACCCATCCTCATCAATAACACAGATCTTTTTGCCTGGTCAGCCGCCGACCTCCCTGGAGTAGACCCCCAGGTGGCATCCCACAAGCTTTCGATATATAAAGAAGCCCGCTACGTATCCCAGAAAAAGTGCAAGCTTGGTGAAGAACGCAGACAAGCGGCCAAGGTAGAGGCCGACAAGTTACTGAGCACAGGGTTTATAGAAGAAGCTCAATACACCACTTGGCTTTCTAACGTTGTCTTGGTAAAGAAAGCCAATGGCAAATGGCGGATGTGCGTAGACTACACAGACCTGAATAAGGCATGCCCTCGCGACGCCTACCCCTTACCCAACATCGATCGACTCGTAGACGGCGCGACAGGAAACAAGGTGCTTAGCTTTTTAGATGCATATTCAGGTTATAACCAAATCCTCATGGCCACAACAGATATGCACAAAACCGCCTTCATCACAGACGTTGCCAACTACTTCTATAGGGTCATGCCCTTCGGCCTCAAAAATGCTGGGGCAACTTACCAGCGACTAATGGACAAAGTCTTCAGCCATCTAACAGGACACTTGTCGAAGTCTACGTCGATGACATGGTCGTCAAGTCCCCAAGCCATCATCAACACGCTAAAGACTTGGAGGCAGTGTTCTCCGCCCTGCGCCAATACAACCTCCGCCTGAATCCCGATAAATGCGTATTCGGTGTCGACCGGGGTAAATTCCTTGGTTTCATGCTAACCCAACGCGGCATAGAGGCTAACCCTAAAAAATGCAGGGCTATCATCGAAATGCGCAGCCCCACTACTGTCAAAGAAGTCCAACGCCTAATCGGCCGCCTCACGGCCATTGCTCGCTTCCTACCCAAACTAGCGGAACAAACTCAACCCATAATCCAGCTCCTAAAGAAATCCGCCCGGTTCACGTGGACTGATGATTGTGAACAGATCTTCTAGAAACTCAAAACAACCCTAACCTCACCCCCCATCCTCCACAAACTAGACATCAGCCAACCCCTGCTGGTATATATCACGGCCACCGACCATACCGTCAGCGCAGCCCTTGTGCAAGAAGTAGAAGGCACGCAACATCCTGTGTATTTCGTGAGCAGAACACTACAAGATCCTGAAACCAGGTACCAAATGGTAGAAAAACTAGCCCTATCCTTGGTCCACGTCGCACGCCATCTACGCCCATATTTCCAAAACCACACCATAACTGTCAAGACCGATTACCCAATCCAAAAAATATTACAAAAGCCAGATCTAGCCAGACGCATGTCATCGTGGGCCGTGGAGCTGTCAGAATTCAACATTCGCTATGAACCCCACGGCCCCATCAAAGCCCAGTGTCTCTTAGACTTCGTCAATGACCTACAACAAACACCCGTTGAGGACCAGTGGACACTTCATGTAGATGGCTCCTCAAACCCAAGGGGTGTCGGCGCTGGCATCGTGTTAGAAGGCCCCAACGACATCCTCATCGAGAAATCTCTTCACTTTGCTTTCAAAACATTGAATAACCAAGCCGAGTACGAAGCTATCCTCGCCGGCCTTTCCCTAGCCCGTGAAGTCGGCGTCAAGAGGTTAACATGCAAAACTGACTCCAAACTCACTGTAGGTCATCTAAATGAAGAATTCCAAATCAAAGACCCCATCCTCCAACAGTATTACCATCTAGTCCGTCCGATTATTCAATCCGCCTTTGAACAAGTCCGCGTCGAACACATCCCAAGAACCGACAACGTCAGGGCCGACATCCTTTCCAAATTAGCCAGTACCAAACTCAAAAACCGTAATCGATGCCTACTACAGCAAACACTCTCCACACCTTCCATCACACACACTTGCCAAACGTTAACCCACACCCCATCAAACAACATCACCCCCACCCAAACCCAAAACTGGACCACCCCCTACATTCAATACCTCAAAACCGGCAACCCCCCCCTCGACGCGGACAAAACTTGGCTGGCTAAGGCCGCCAGGTACACTATGGTAGGCGATGACCTCTACAAACGCGGGTACGACCAACCCCTACTTAAGTGTGTCACGGCAGAGCAAGCCCAATATATCATCAAAGAATTACACGAAGGAATTTGTGGTTATCATTCAGGCGCACGCACCATGGCCACAAGAGTTCTCAGAGCCGGATACTTCTGGCCCACTATAGAAGCGGACTGTCAGGATCATGTCAGGAAGTGCAAGCCATTCCAGAAGCACGACAACCTTATCCATCAGAAACAAGAACAACTACACCACATACTGTCCCCATGGCCATTTGCTAAGTGGGGAATGGACATCCTCGGCCCTTTCTCACCCGGCAAGGGGCAAGTAAAATTCCTAATCGTAGCCGTTGATTATTTTACCAAATGGATCGAAGCCAAGCCACTGACCACCATCACGGCCCAGCAAGTCTAGCAGTTCGTGTGGAAGGACATTATATGCAGATATGGTGTACCACATACCATCATAACAGACAATGGCCGACAATTTATCGACAAAGAGTTAACCAAATTCTACATCGGCCTAGGCATCAAACACATCACAAGCTCTGTAGAACATCCACAAACCAATGGGCAAGCAGAAGCAGCAAACAAAGATATTCTCATAGAGCTACGCAAGAGGTTGGATACCGCCAAAGGCCGATGGCCTGAAGAGTTAATAGAAGTACTATGGGCTTACAGATGCACCCCTCAATCATCAACAAACGAATCCCCATTCAGCCTAGTCTACGGCACAGACGCCATGATACCGGTAGAAATTGGCGAACCATCCCTGCGCCGAGAACTATACGACCCAACTCACAACCACCAAAACATGGCCTTACATCTCGACCTCCTTCCCGAACTCAGAGAAAAAGCCCAAATATGCAATCTAGCCGCCAAACAACGAGCTGCCAGGAAATATAATGCAAACCTACACCCACGATCATTTGTCGTCGGGGACCTAGTATGGAGAATGGCCAGCAGTGCTAGAAAGAAGGATGGCAAGTTCTCTGCCAATTGGGACGGCCCGTACCGCATACGAGAAGACGTAGGAGGAGGGGCCTATCGCCTGGAACAATTATCTGGGGAAGAGATTCCCAACACATGGAATGTATCCCACCTCAAGTTCTACTTCAGCTAAATATGTATCATAATTGAACTAATACTTGTAACCACGGGTGTACTCTTTTTACTCACTTGGTCTTTTTTCCCTAAGGAGGGTTTTGGCCAAGGAGGTTTTAACGAGGCACCCCTATTCAACAAATAAAAAGAAGGGTTCCCTACTTTATGACTCTATGCCTTTAATCTTGGTTCACTCGTTTAAGTTCCCCACCCTTACCCCAAGTAAGCGGCCTGGGTCGAACACCCTTTAATCTTGGTTCACTCGTTTAAGTTCCCCACCCTTACCCCAAGTAAGTGGCCTGGGTCGAACACCCTTTAATCTTGGTTCATTCGTTTAAGTTCCCCACCCTTACTCCAAGTAAGCGGCCTGGGTCGAACACCCTTTAATCTTGGTTCATTCGTTTAAGTTCCCCACCCTTACCCCAAGTAAGCGGCCTGGGTCGAACACCCTTTAATCTTGGTTCATTCGTTTAAGTTCCCCACCCTTACCACAAGTAAGCGGTCTGGGTCGAACACCCTTTAATCTTGGTTTATTCGTTTTACCACAAATAAAACGGTCAGAGTCGAACACCCTCAATAAAAAATCGAATTCGCCAAACATCACATACATCAAAACACCCACTCATAATTATACCATACCGCTAACGCAACACTATCATACAAGTTATCGGCATCTAATAAAAAACATAGCATACACAAAGCATTCATCATATTAAAAGCAAAGTAAAATAGTGTACAGATTATTTCAGACAGAATTCCAGTTTCAAATTACAAAATATAAAGGTCCTACGTCGCCTTATTATCATCACCATCAATGGCAGTTTCCGCATCTTTCTCCCCCTCTGTCGCCTTCTCCTCCACCTCCTCAGCATCCCCTCCATCCTCCCTCACCAACTTCCCATCAACTACATCCTTATCTACGTCGAATCTTGAATCCGAGACATCCACATCTGGATGGAAGAAGGCCGCCTGCCTCAACCCCTTCTCAAAACCATTAATATGCTCTTGGATGACGCTATTCTTCAGATCATCCAGTTCCCCAACAGCCCCATCATACTTATCCTTCAAGTCCTCGTAGTCTTCCTCCAACTCCTCGATACACTTGTTTAATTTATCCTGAGAATCCAAGCAACGCACCTTCCATGTTACCAGCCTTTTCCTCTCCACTTCCCAACCCTCTTTCTCCTTTTCTAAAGTCGCCTTCTCCTCCTCCAAATTATCCACCTTACCCTATAACTCCCCCACCTCCTTTACTTCTCTTCTGTAAAGAGACCCTACACGCCGGCTCAGGACTAGAGCCTTGCTTCCAAACTCTACCATTGTTCTCACAATATGATCCACCTCCATATTATCGATAGAGTTAACAACAGTATCCGGGAGGTCGATCGAGATATCCTTCCTAACGGATATCTCCGGCAACTCGATCAACCCGGCTTCAAGCACTTTCTCCCCACTAGCCGACCCCGCCCCGCTAGCCGTTCCAAGAAGAGCTGCCCTTATCTTCTTCACATCTTTGCCTTTTCTGGGTCGAGGTGGAAGCTCAGCTTTCCTTTTCGTCCCGCCATGTACGTGCATTTGGTTAAAATGACTAAATTCATGCATTTCTAAGGTTGAGACACTAAATTGGGTCAAAGTTTCAAAAAGGGACCAATTTTGAATTTTCACTAAAAGTTAAGAGATCAAAAACATATTTAACTCCACTCTATAATATACTCTAGCATATGCAAAATGAAAATTTAAAACATGAAAAAAAAGACATGATGACAAATTTTTCATTTCTTTCGATTTAAAATATACAAGAATTTAAACATTTTTTATTTCACTTCACTAACCACAACTTCATCTATGTTTTAATCTTGATTTGTAGAGAAAGATGTATAGTTTAGATATGTTCTTGATGAATTTTTTTTTCCTTTTTCTTTGTATTTAGGTTAAAGCAATGTTATTGCTACTATTAATATATTTGTTCTTGTTGATAAATAAAAAAATAGAGAATTTATATATGGTGGTGGAATAAGAGAAGGGTAAGAGAGTAAAATGTAACTGAAAGATTAAGAACACAATTTTTTTCTGAATTTCAAACTCACTTTGTTTTTTTCATTACAATAGAGTAGATATTAATAAGGTGATGATGAGTGAAAAATTTGGTATGTGTTTTAAGAAGATCCCCTTCTCAAAGGGTCAGGTCAATGTTAAAAAAAATGTTAAAATATTTGATATCATTTAACTTAATTTTGGGAGTCTAACTTATTCATTGTTTTATAAATTCAAACTTTTTTTAAGATGAGATTTTATGTGGTATGGAAGCTTAAAATAGATTGGTGGAAAGTTATAGTACAATACAATCAAATCTTTAAATAGTGACAAATTTTAGTGAAAAAATAATTAGTCACTATATAGTTTACCGATATTTGTTAATAAAGTATCTAATTTATAAAGATATAATACAATATAATAAAATCTTTGAATACACAAATTTGAGTGAAAAAATTTCTTCACATCAAATATATAACAAATAAAATAAAATTATAATAAATAAAAAAATGTCACGTGATCGGTTTCTAAAGCCTGTGGTGCTGCATTGGTATTGATAGCAATAACGGTGCATTGTTCCGATTTCTTGTAAAGCTAAAATCAGAAAATAGGCTTTGTATTGACAATAATAACGATGCATTTCATGGTATTGGTTCTTTAAATTAGTCCAGAAAAAATACATTTTTAATACGTGTTGCCAATAGTCATTCTGAACAAATACGATCCCAAAAACGAAACCTACTCTCTCTCTTCTATCTTAAAGCAATATGCATCATTGGTTGTCAAAATATGCAACCTAAATTCCCTTTCAACGATCAAGAGGACTATGTCCCTATACTACTAAAAAAACTCATATTTCCTGCCAATTTTGTTTTGATTTTTTTTTTTTGCATGAAATACTTATAAATTTTGTTATGAAAAAAAAATTGTAGGAAATTGCTGCCAATTTTTTTACAAAATATTTTGTATAAAAAACTTTTCGTAACAAATTTCATAGAAAATACTTGCGAATTTTATAATTTTGTAGGAAATAATTACCCATGAAGGAATTACCTGCCAATTAAAATTCTAAGAATAAATAACAGTGAAAAAAATCTTTTCTTGCAAATTATTACAAGAAATCTGAACAATGCAGCGTTATTACTATCAATACCAATGCAGTACCACAGGCTTTAGAAACCGATCACGTGACATTTTTTTGTTTTATTTATTATTATTATTATTTTATTTGTTATATATATATATATATATATATATATGATGTGAAGAAATTCATGATGCGAGAGAGTTTTATTTTAGAACACTAGTTAAGAATAATTAATATACATCAAATTCGACATGATAACCTTCAATACAATTTTATTTTATTTAAAGAACAAAAATGTCCATAAATATTACTGCTATGTTTAATATTTTATTTAATGTTCACGAATAAAAGTTATAAAACAATTAAATGATAAAATAATTATATTTTAATATTGTTAAAATTTAAAATATAATTAAATATAAAAATTTTAAATTAATAGAGAAACCAACAAAGATTGGTGTGAAATATCTAAAAAATTTACAAAAAAAAAAAATAAAGTATCAATTTGTGACATCATTGAATTTTCTCTTCTGATTTTTCGATAACCTTTTGCAACATTCATGCTTAACCAAATATCAAGAAATACACAATATAAAAGTATAGATAAGTTAGTTGAAGACGAACACCGTCTCTTTTATTCTTCTTCTCTCTCTAGGTAGGTTACAAATTACTTTTTCTTCATCTCACCAAACCTTCTCTCTTCTCTTAAAAGAACGAGAATGAAACCTACTCTTTCGTCTATCTTAAAGCAATGCTATCACCAGTATCAAGAAATGTATCGTTATTATGGTTAATAAGAAACCTATTCTCTGATTTTGGCTTTCCAAGAGACCCTAACCATGCATCCTTATTACTACCAATACGAATGCAGTATCATGTGACAACTTTTTGTTTTATTTATTATTTTTTATATATTTTATGTTAGTGTTCAATTTTAAATTTAAGATTTCATTTTTCATATTATTTTATTTTCATTCTTTTAGTTTTTTATATTATAATATTTTAGGCTTGTAGGGAAAGTTTATGAACAATTATCTTTTATTTTAAAATCCTTTTACATATTAGAATTTGTTTAACTGTGCACCTATATGCACATTCTTGTAAAAAAAACGAGTAATTTTTTCTATTTTATAATAGGTCTAAATAAGTAATGGAAATAAATAGAAATGAATAGATAGGAAAACTTTTGATTTCCAATATTTTGAAGAAGTTGAAGTTGAATTTTAAGTATGATATTCTAAAGTTTTGAAAACATAAAACACGGGATTGTTCTTTTTGGTTTATATATTTTATCCAAATTTTTATACTTTTAATTTATTACATCAAAAAAATATAATTAAAGGCCATTTTTGTTTCGAAACTACACAATACCTAGCAAAGCTAAAACAAATATAATTTTCTAAATCTTAATTGGTAAACAAATTCAGAATACAATATTCAAATAATTATTCAAATAATTGACAAAACATTACACCTGTTCAAATCTACGTACCAATCAACCACATCTAACACAATATCAAATCATCGTATGTTTCAAGTATTTGTGTTTAGGACATTTAACGTGGAGTGCCAAAATTTACAAAGACAGTATTCAAATGTTTAATTAACATTCCCGTTATGTGTCCTAAATAAGGGAACAAAAAATATACCTAAGAAAAAAGAAAATGAAGAAATGTTATATCTAAAATAGAGAAACAAAAATACATCAAATCTAATTAATTGTAAAAATTGGAAGAATCATGTCCATCCTTTAAAACGCGGAAGTGACGGAACCTGTGTTTTTTTATTGAGAAGGAAATTCAAAGAGAAGCCAATCCTTTACATATAATTAAAAATATTAAGACTTAAAATATTTTAAATATTAAGACTCATGTAATAAACAGACTCTAATATAATTGAAAATATAATCTATATTTTAGGACTTTATTTTTAAAATTCTTTAAATATTAAATCTGCTTAACTAAATATCAAAAAATATTAAAGTATCAATTTGAGACTTCAATGAATTTTCTCTTCTGATTTTTCGATAACCTTAACATTCCTTTTAGCTTAACTAAATATCAAAAAATACACAATATTTCAATATATAAAATTATTGATTATGAATACATAAAACTAGCGATATAAAGAAATGAAAAAAATGTGAAACATTTTTGTGACAAATCTATTAAAAAGATAAAAGTATAGAAAAGTTAGTTGAAGAAGAACACTGTCTCTTCTCACTACAAAAAAAGTGAATATTTGTGATGGTTAAAATTACAAGTTCTAGCTGTTAAAACCCGTCACAAATGACATTTCTGACGGTTTAAATAACCGTCAGAATTATGAATGTCAAAAACAGATTATGACAAAAATATTCTAACTGCTGGTATTGTCAGAAAAAAAATAATAGCAGTTAAAAACTGCCACAAAATATAGTCTAATTTATTTATATTTCATCATATTTTGACTGTTAAAAACTGCCACAAAATGCATCATATTTTGACCGTTAAAAATCATTACAAAATGCATCATATTTTTTACGGTTAAAAACCGTCACAAAATGCATCATATTTTGACGGTTAAAAACTGCCACAAAATATATCACATTTTGACGGTTAAAAATCATCACAAATAAAATACATTTAAGCTCCTGTTTCAAGCATTCCCTTTTAAAAAAAAATTAAATCTTTTTTCACTATGTTACTATTTGCTTTAGATAAACCTATACATAAAGGAATAACCAACCACATCATGACCATTTGAGATTCTCACTTTATAAAATTGTTGCTGCTATCGAATTTAGACAGTTCCTTCACATGAATCAAAATTTCCTTATATAAAACTAACAAAAATATAAACATAATCACATAAAGAGTCGTTATGATATATATCCTATATAATGTGTACTTCAGAACTATTGTCTAACCTATACAAGACGATAGGTATAAATTGTGATTGAAGAACCTGATCCAAGCTAACAAAATGAAATGATAACTTTCTTTCCTAGATATGTCTATAAAAGGTAGATATACAATTCAATTAAAATGGGAGAAAAGCACTAGATAAGTGGTTTTGAAGCCAGTCATGGATTGCAGAACGAAGAGCATAATGGGAACAAGATTGTGAGGGTCAAGCTTATCATTAGTCATTGGTGAGTTGTCATTACCACCATCAAGCCATCCTTGTATAGCCTCAGCTTCATAAGTAAAACCATCTACAACTACATGTGGATCTCGCATGACTTCCAACAAAGTGGGAACACATGCAGGGAGAATTTTCTTAGATATCACTCCACCGATTGGAAACTATATTGCAAGAGAAGAAAACAAAGGTAAAGAGAACTATATTGACAATAACAACAAAGAAAATTATGCATCTTATGCTTCGCTATTCAACTACATTATGCAAACAATTAAACGCTTGCCTTCTCATGCTTCAGGGCTAAAGGTGATCAACTTTGAGTTTGGGTCACTTGGAGGACCACTGTAAAGGCCCTCAACTCAATAAAACAAGGAGATCCCTAAACTATCATTGTCCTAGAAAATACCAGAAGAATCCTACGCACAGTGCTTGCAATTTTAGATGATTACATCAGATCCCCAAGTGTCAGCTGCAAGTTGAATCATCAACCTCCTTGCAAGCTTTTTGACCATGTTGTTAGTGTACTTATGTCCAAGAGCACATTTACAAATGATGTTGTCGGATAGTTCAAGAAGAAACTCACATAGATTCACAGAAAATGCATCTCCCAAGCTTGCTTCGCCTATCTTTTTTACCATATCAAATTAACATTATCTATCTCACCCAAATGGTGGTGCACTCTATTAGAAAACTTAAAATCAGATTTTCATTTTCACTGTTTCAATTTAATTTTTCTTCAAGCTATGCATAAATAAACATTAATTATAATGTAAATTCGGTTGTTACAAATTTTGAAATAAGTCAAAAAAAAAAAAAAAACAGCTCCACGCATGTTACTTATCATAGCATAGTATCAACCAAAATTTGCTTATTAAGAAATTCTAGGTTAATCGAAGCTTTACCTTCTAGTCTTTAAAATAGCAAACTAATAATGACACAAATTATAAGGGGAAAAAGTATTTGATGGTTCACCTTTTTGCTATTTCAAACCAAGAAATCCCCGCAGTAATTTTCCACCATCGTCGGAGAAAAGTGAAAAATAAGAATTGAGAATGCACAACGAAAAGAAATGATAACGCCTGCTAGAGGGAAATGAAGAAGCCCTTGAGAGAGAAAACCTGAGAGGAGAGGAGAAGACGAGACAAGTCACGGATATTTGATTTACAAAGTTTCCAATTCTCTGTTTTGAAACTTTAACAACTCTAAAAGCATATAAGTTTAAAATAATTTAAATTTTGTGACGGTTAAAAAAATAACATAAATAAAAATATTTGTAGCGGTTTATTAAAACGCTAAAAAAAACACTAATAAAAAATAAATTTTTTGTAGTGTCTGTTATTCTTCTCTCTAGGTAGGTTACAAATTACATGTTCTTCATCTCACCAAACCTTCTCTCTTCTCTTAAAAGAACGAGAAGAAAACCTACTTTGGATTTACAAGAAACCCTAACCATGCATCCTTATTATTATCAATATGAATGCAGTAACATGTGGCAACGTTTTGTTTTATTTATTATTCTTTTATATATTTTATGTTAAGTGTTCAATTTTAAATTTAAGATTTCATTTTTCATATTATTTTATTTTCATTCTTTTTGTTTTTTATATTATAATATTTTAGGCATGTTGGGAAAGTTTATGAACAATTATCTTTTATTTTAAAATTCTTTTCTACAAATATAAACTCTTTCTCAGACTAGGGGTATACAAAAAATCTAATTTTTTTGATCCAATCCACTTTTGCTTTGATCCAATCCATTTAAAATCCATTTTATTAAAAATCCAATCCATTTAAAATTCATTTAATGGATCTGGATTTCAATCTAATTTAAATCTTATATATTTTATGGATTGGATATCCATTCTATAAATCAAGATTTTCAAATATGGATAATCCAAAAAATGCAATCCCAATTTTCAGTTTAAATTTTTAGTTGGGTTAAGGTAAAGGTTGAGATGGACTAGGCTAAATGTAGACTCAGATGGGCCTTGGTCGATGACCTGTATGGACTGAGCAGGCCCGACGACCATAAAAGGTTGGACGGGCCTAAAGATATGAATGGGCTAGGAGGGCTTGACAAATCGGACGAGTCGATCGGGTCCAACGACCCAGAAAATTTGGGAGAGCCCAATGACCCGAATGCGCCCAACGACCAGGAAAATTCGAGTGAGCTCGATGACCCGAACGGGCCAGTGGGCCCAATGACCGGAACGGGCCAAGCGAGCCCGATGACCCGAACGGGTCAAGTGGGCAATAAGATTCGAACCGGCCAGAGACGGGCCTGAAAACCCTAACGGGCTAGGCGGGCCTGAAGATCCGAACGTGCCAGGAGGGCCCAAGACCCGAATAAGCCAGGCGAGCTTGAAGACCTGAACGGGTCAGGCGGGCCCGAAGACCCGAATTGGCCAGGCAGGCTAAAGATTTGAACAGGTCAGGCAGGCCCGAAGACCCGAACTGGCCAAGTAGGCCCGAAGATCCAAATGGGTCAAGCAGGCCCGAAGACCCGAATGGGCCAAGCGGACGCGGTGACCAAAACTAGTCAGGCAAACCTAATGACCAAAATAGGTCAGGTGGGCCTGAAGACCCAAATGTGCCAAATGGGCCCAAAGAACTGAACAGGCCAAACGGGGTCGAAGAACAAAATGGGCTAGGTGGGCCTGATGTCCCGAACGGGCACGCCGGGCCCGATTACCCAAACGAGCATAGCGGGCCCGAAGACTCAGATGGACTAGGATGGAAGTGGAAAGAACCAAATGGATTATGAATTTTGAACTTGATCCAAATATTAGGATTGGATTTAAATCTTGATCCAAATATTTGGATCTGGATTTTAAAAAAATCCAAACTAAATTTGCTAAAGAAATGGATTTGGGTTGAAAATCTAATCCAATTCTTTAGATCTAAATTGTATGTGGATTTGATCTTTAAAAATCTAATCCATACTCACCCCTATCTCAGACTGAAACAATGGATACGATATCAATCAAGAACACAAATAAAATAAAAAACTAACTAACAAATACTATAGAATATAAAAAAATTATCATCATGTACATGTACAAACATTTGGAATTAAAACAACCATTTTAAATTCAAAAAAAATAAATAAAACATTAATGATACATAATTGGTAAAATTAAGATTGACATAACTTTTTGGACACCTTAATTTTGAGTACAATATAACAAAAAAATGTTATCTTTAAGTTTCATTTAACTCCTAAAAATATAAAAAATAATGGTTAAACCATACCAAAAAATAGAAATAAAACCTAATTGACTTCTCCAATTTAAATTACATATATGATTATTTATTTACATATTTGATTCAAATGTTACTCATCTCCAAAAGGATTTTTTTAATACACAGTATAATATTATTAAAATTATCTTTTGAATGAAATATATTTATTTTAGTTCTTTTTATATACCAATTTTCAACAAAATGTATTACAAAAGTATTAAAATCACATTGATTTTCTTGAAAACTAATGAGTTAATATATGAAAAGAAAATTTTTAAATATTTTAAATATTAATTAAAATAATTAACAGAAAAATAAAGAGGAAATGTAAATAATTACCTTTTAAAGAGAAAAATTGTAAAAATTATAGTTCATTGAGTAATAATTTAAAAAATATATCTATAATAAAAATATTATTGAATTATAAAATTATACAATTATATAAATTCTTTCAAACGGCAAGTAAATTTTTTATTAGTGAGTTGTTAAAATAAAATAAAATCTTTAATTAAGAATTAAGAAGGATCAAGAGAAAAATTCTCTCTTGTAACTGCGATTATTATAATTATTTTTTACCTAACACTCCTAAAATCTTAAATTTTAATGTTAGTTTGATATATAATTTAGTGGCGGTTTGAACCATCACTATTTGTTTTTCGTCAATTAAATAATTGACACATAATTTGACGTCACAAAGCATCATAACGTTGGTTAATTATAACCACCAGCAAAAATATTAAAGTCGATTTTAACCACCGTTAAGTAAATTTTAAAAAAGGTATATTTAATACTTAGCGGTAGTTGTAATCGTTAGTAAATTCAAAAATTTAAAAAATTTAGCGATGGTTGTAACCAAGTGAATTTTACAAAAACTATATTTAATACTTGGTGGTTAAAATAATTATATTGAATACCTTAGCTACAGTTAAAGTCATATTTTTTTAAAAATAAAAATAAAAATAAAAAACCTAAAATCTATTTATCAAACATGTCAAAGGTGTTCAAATAATATTTATTTACTGACATAGCAGAAAATAATTAAGTGGATAACAGTTTCTAAATTAGAAAATACCAATAATGCTACTTCTTTTTGTATATTATACAACAAATTTATAAAAAATTTAAAGTGCTTCAAGACACACATTGGGTTTCAAGTAGGATCAACAACAATCACACGATCACACGATCTGCTCTTGTAAGTGTAAGTCCCAAATCACCAATATGAGACTTCTAGATAAATATAGAAGCTCCAACACCTTGGAAATTCTGAAATCCAAACAATAGGTGACCTATTAGACAAAAGAACATTTAAGGAATTACCAAGGTTAGTGAGGGCAAAGCACTTACATAACCAATACCAATAGAATTTCTTGAGGAATTAAAAATGAGTTTTATCAAAAGAATGTAATGGTATATTTTCTCTTGATTGTTGTCTAGTATAAACCATTTCATTATTTTAATTTCTTAATCAGTATCCATAGTTAAAGGTAACAATTCTCTTGTTACAAGCAGTTGGTTAAATTCTATGTGAAAAGGAAATAAACAAATCTCGTGATTTTATCAGTGTAGAGTTATAAATATACTATTATACGTTGTACTTGAGGAATGCAGAGACTTGCTATGGTTAGACCAGCGAGTAAGTCGTTTCTAAAAACCATGTTTGATTGAAGTGTTTGGGAGAACTTTGTTCTCTGCATGAAAGCCTAACTAGTCTTTTCTAACAGAAAGCTTGCCATGAACAAGGTCTTTCCAAGCTCTGATGTTAAATTGTAAAGTTAGCACAAGAAAACCTATCCCATGATCACTGCTAGCATATTATGCACTATAAAACAATATACCTTGATGTTTGGATTTTTCTGCTTGAAGAATTTTCTAGCACCTGTTATTGATCCTCCAATTCCTATCTCTGCAACCAAAGCATCAATTTTCTTTCCTGAGTCTCTACAGATATCAAAGGCCCATTGTCTCATAATAAATCTACAATGATGGAAAATTAATCAGCATACAACCACCAAGCTAGAAATATATTGTGAATAATGAGGTTTGGTACTACTATTTTATGCAAGGAATAAAAGAACACTATATAAAAGAAGACCAAGATTTGAAACATTTAAACAGTGACATACAAAATGACATACAGTAGTTACATGGAAAAAAAATTAAGTTTTTGTAAAACGTATGATGATGAAACAAAAAATATAGAAGAAAAAATTGTTGAAACTGAAATGAGCCTTGGTATTTGACATAAAAGAAATCTTGATGGTGATAAATGACCAAATGACAATGCAATCATGTAACTCATCTATCTTGGTTTAAGGAAATAATAAAAAGTGAACAAAATTATTTGGCATCTCAATAGTTGGACTACCAAATCCTACGTAAAAAAAAAGTTGTCAAATAAACCATGTGGATTTTAGCAATTAAAATATAGAAAGAATTGGTTCACAAGGAAAATAATGCCAGGCTTACGTGATAAATAAACACTTTCATGCACTCAATACTTGCCACAATTCACCTCATAGTATGCGCAGGCCAACTTTAATTGTCATGTTTGGATAAAATTTGGATGAGTGCCTTCATGAATTCCGATGCACCAAATGAAGAACAAAGAAATTATTCCCTTCAAAATTCTTTTATGCTCTCCAACTTTAACCTCAAATTAACACAAACTCAAACACAAAATTCTGGTTTTTTAAGGCATCCCCCAGATTCTAATTAGGCTATATCTTAAATTTCTAGTAATGCCTTAACCAAAATTCTAATACATACACAACATCAAAATTTTATCCTAATGGTTGTTATTAAACCAATTGGATCACTTGTAAATGGGTCATTGTAAGATCACCTGTATGGTAGATGTCTAGTCTTACAAATCTAATTGAGATGTGCAATCCCAAATGGGAGGAGTGTGAGTCAAAGATCATGTACTGACCAACGATAAGACCAAAATAGCACACATAAGTAAGCACAAACTAATTTTGAGGCCCAAACTAAATAAAGGAGGATCAAGTTCAAAAAATGAGATTGCATTAACATGTTGGTTCGTTATAAGAAATTTTGAATTTTTTAACAACATATCCATGAAAGCCAATGAAACATAAATTCTCAAACACCTATATAACAATAGTTTTCACCTTTGATTGTAGGAATAGGGGTATAAGATCAATCAGTAACAAACATCTTTTACATGTTTTTGCTGTTCTTTGAATATATAACTGATCCAGAACAAAAATACACAAGTTAGAATTTATCTTCATATCTATGAAGCACACAGGAAAATAAGTTATCGTAATCATTTAGCGTGAAGAAGCGAAGAACATTGAAACAAGTACTATCAGAGTTTAAACTTCTATAGACCCTTATATTGTGTGTGCACAAGTGTAAGAGATTTCAAATATATTTTAAAGTTTAATTTACCTTAGGTGCCCACACAACGATCTCTGTTTTATTGTTGGAACCAGAACCATGGGAAACATACTTCTAAAAGGATCAAATATCGCTTCCAATCCAACTTTCAACCAAACATCATAACATGATATCCTTAAGAAAAAATAACAGTTTAAAAGAAATTAAAATTAGAAAAGCAAAAGAGATTCAGACATCTATGATTTTTCTTCTTTGACAAATTCATTATAGCTGATCCTATTAAACTATTACAAGTTAGAATGGAGAAACTTGAAACAATATTTACATTTGGCAGGGATTGATGTGAGGAACTTGACATTGAAAATATGCAATGAAGAAAATCAATTTGAACCAATACAAAAACTCATATTAGTGATTGAAATTAGAGTTTATGAGTATTTAAAACTTCAAAACAAAATGAATTTTAAATGACTTCAAACAAAAATAACTTCGGGAAGAGAAAATCATATTACAGAGAGAAGAAAATGACTTACGCGGGAAAATAACTTCCACAGAGAGAAGATGGCTTTCGAGGAGAAGAGAAAAAACTTTGAAGAAGAGAAGATAAGATGTTGCCGAAGAATGCATGGCTTACGACGAGAAAAGAAAATGTTTTGAAGGAATATGAGTGCGGAGGAGAAGAGAACGTGGCTTCCAAAAATATTTGTAGGCATCTGCTCCACCTTTTGATATTACTCATCCACTGGTTTACTATTCACAATGAGAATAGTAGTAAATATCACATAAGATGATACCGTCAGTTTTAAACGGACTAGAAATATCCTGTAATTTTACTCTTTCTTTAAATATAGCGTCGTTTCATTATTACTGACTCTATTTAACTGTGAGTAAAAAATATTTTTCTGCTAGTGTAGAAAGAAAGAGACAATTATAAAAGATTTGGATGAGTTTAGATAGAGCTATCAAAACGGGTCACCCGACCCAACCCGGCTCGGCTCGCGACGGGTTGGCCACTTAGTGGATCACCCCAATCTGGCTCATTTATTAGTGAGCCAAAAAAATTAGAACCTGACTTGACCCACCACGGGTTGGCGGGTTAAACGAGTTGGCTCACTGGCTCACATAATTAGAAAAAGAAACACAATAGTTTTTCTTCAATCTCAAGAAAACTAAATTATAATTCTGATTAAAATATAAATAAACTTCAATACAATCCAAATAAAATCCCAAATTATTTTAAACTACAAATACAAACCCAAATCACAAAAATAAAAATTACTATCTAACATCAAATCATTATTATCCCTTATCAAACTATAGTATTAAAATTTTAAATAGATAACTCCACAACATTTTCATCTCTTGAAGCATCTTCTTTATCCCCGTTTACAAAATATATATATATATATATATATTATATGTATATTATATATATATATAATATGTATTTTTATAATATATATATATATATATAATATATATATTTATTCCCATCTACAAAATAAATAAATATATATATATATATATATATATTATATATTATATATATGTATATATTGTATATATATATATATTGTATATATATATATATTATATATATTATATATGTATATATTATGTTATATATAATATATATATATATACATATATAATATATACATAATATATATATATATATATAATATACATATATAATATATATATATATATATATATTATATATAATATATATATATAATATATATATATATTATATGTATATTATATATATATATATCTATATATATATATATTATAATATATATTTAAAATTTATATGTGGGTTGGTGAGCTAACTTGGCTCATCATGGGTTCAACCTGAATGAATCGAGTTTTTAGTGGGCAAGTTCAATTTTAACCCATACTGAAATTTGTAATTTTTTTTCAACCCGACCCGACCCAAACCTGTGATAAGCCGGGTTGGCTCGCGGGTTATAACCCATTTTGATGGCTCTACTTGATGATGATCAAATTTTTATTAGATATTTAATTTTTTACTTCATTTTTTTCAAATAATTTCACTTACAATTAGTTTATTATTTAATTTTATTTTTCTAACAAATTATACTAAAATTTTAACAAATTAAATTATTTTATCATGTACATTTGCTAAATTTAATTCAAATCAAGTCATTTTTTGACTTTATTCATTGTTTGCTACACATCTATTACTAATCTCCAAAACTAAAATTTTATTACTAAGTAATTTATTTTTTTAATTATTAACTTTAATTTAAATAAATAATAACATCAACAAATAATTATCTAATTTGAATTTGAATTTGAATTTTTTTAATTTTATAAGTTTTGTATTTTAAAATTTTTATAAAATTTCATTAAGAATTTTTATAATTCCTTGAAAAAAAAATTCAATCCAACAATTGAGAATAAATAAAATAATTTTGTACTGATTGATTCTTCAAATGACAAGTGTGTCCTTTTAAGTAGTGATTTGATTAGAAGTTTAAAACTTCAAGTAAGAAGTGTTTTTTAGAAAGAAATTCAAAGTAAAGCTAATCCTTTAAATATTATTAAAAATATTAAGGCTTTAAATATTTTAATTAAAATTATTTTAAATATTAAGACTCATGTGATAGATAGATTCTAACATAATTAAAAATATAATCTATATTTTAGAAACTTATTTTTAAAATCCTTTAAATATTAAAATCTGCTTAACTATATACATATATGCACGTTCTAGTAAAAAAACAAACAAAAAAAATATGATGAGCTCATTTTTCTAATTTATAATATATGTTCAAATACAATAATAAAAGTAAATATAAATGGATTGAGAATAAAACATGTCATTTCCACTATTTGAAAACATTTAAGTTAAATTTTAAATATGAATTTTTAAAAATTTGAAATCATAAAACACCGAATTGTTATTTTATTTTTCTAATACTTTTTTTTATCCATCTTTGTACACTTTTCACTTTTTATCATTACAGTATTTAAATAAGAGAGGGATGTCAACGAAATATATGAAATTGTAATCTTAAAAATATATTCCGTCAAAAGAATTTGTAATTTTAAAAATATATTCCATCAAAAGAAAACTTTAAATGTTGGACTACATCAACTTCATTTTTTTTTCATATTTTTATTATATATTTAATTTTTTACTTCATTTTTTTCAAATAATTTCCCTTACAATTAGTTTATTATTTAATTTTATGTTTCTAACAAATTATACTAAAAGTTTAACAATTAAATTATTTTATCATATACATTTGTTAAAATTAATTCAAAACTAATTTTCAAAACTAAAATAATATATGTTCAAATAAAGTAATGAAAATAAATATAAATGGATTGAGAATAAGATATGTGATTTCCACTGTTTTGAAAACATTTATGTTAAATTTTAAATATGAATTTGTAAACATTTTCTATTATTTTTTTATCCATCTTTATATATTTTTCACTTTTTTTTCATTACAGTATTTAAATAAGAGAAGGATGTGAATGAAATATATGAATTTGTAATCTTAAAAATATATTCCGTCAAGAGAAAAACTTAAAATGTTGGACTACATCAACTTCATTTCTTTTCAAAATTTTATTATATATTTGATTATTTACTTCATTTTTTTCAAAGAATTTCATTTACAATCAGTTTATTATTTAATTTTTTTCTAACAAATTATACTAAAGTTTTAACAAATTAAATTATTTTATCATATATATTTTCTAAATTTAATTCAAATTAAGTCAATTTTGACTTTATTTATTGTTTGCTACACATTTATTACTCTTTTTTTTTCTATAAATATAAATCCTTTTTTAGAAGAAATAGTGGATAGAATATCAATTTAGAACACAAATAAAAAAACTAACAGATACTATACAATATAAAAAAATTATCATCATGTAGATTACATGTATATGGGCAAACATTTGGATATAAAACAACCATTTTAAACTTTAGAAAAAAAAAGTACAACATTAATATGCATAACTGATATAATTAAGAATGACATAACTTTTGGACACCTTAATTTTGAGTAGAATATAAATAAAAATGTTATCTTTAAGTTTCATTTGACTCCTAAAAATAAAAATATAAACAATAATGGTTAAACCATACCAAAAAGTAAAAATAAAACCTAATTGGCTTTCCAAATTTAAATTACATACATGATTATTTGTTCTCATATTTGACCCAAATGGTACTCATCTCCAAAATGATTTTTTAAATCCACAATAATAATATTAAAATTACCTTTTGAATTGAATATATAATTTTTAGTTATTTTTATATACAATTTTTCAACTCCTCTTCAATAGAATGTATTACAAAAGTATTAAAATTACATTGATTTTCGTGAAAAACAATGAGTTAATATACGAAAAAAGAAATTTAAAATATTTAAAATATTAATTAAAATAATTAACACAAGAATAAAGAAGAAATGTAAATAAATACCTTTTAGAGAGAAAAACTGTAAAAATTATACTTCATTGAGTAGTAATTTAAAAAATATATTTATAATAAAAATATTACTGAAATATAAGATTATACGCTTATATAAATTATTTCAAATGGCAAATAAATCTTTTATTAATGAGTTGTTAAAATGAAATAAAATCTTTAATTAAGAATTAAGAAGGATCATGTGAAAAGTTTTCGGTTGTAACTAGGGATGTCAACGGGGTGCGGGAGGGTAAAGTACATGTAGTAGCTCTCTCATACCAGTAGCTCTCTCATACCTTACCCGTTGGATAAATGTGTCATGTACTCGTATCTATATTTGTCGGATATCCGTTATGCGGGTACTTGCATAATTTTTTAATATTTACACGGATACATGCGGGTATTAAAATAAAATAAAAGTGAATATTTAAAAATATATTTTAATTGTAAATTCAAATAAAATACAATACATAACATTCATAAATTTTAAACAAAGTCCATAAAATAAATAAATTTCCTTAATTTTTATGTTTTTTTATATGTACTATTTTTTTGGTAATACAGTGTAACCTTCTCAAATAAATATTTTTATCTTTAGTTATTTTTACATATATCAAATTTTTAACTCTACATATATTAATATATTGAAATCAAAATGTAATACAAAAGAATTAAAGTCATACGGAATTTGATAAAAAACGAGTTAATATATTAAAAGAGAAATTTAAAAATATTTAAAATATCAATTAAAATAACATTGAAGATAAAATGTAAATAAATATGTTTTAGGGAATAAAATATTGAAAATTCTAATTCACATGGTTTTCGATTTAAAAATATATATTTTATATAAAAAAATATTTAATTATAAGATTCTATACTTATTATTCTTCAAATAGTAATGGAGTCCATTTTATTAGTGACTTTGTTAAAAAAATTTAAACCTTTAATTAATAAATTTTATGATAGAAATTATCTCTTGTAATAATTGTTTGTTTTTTTGCTAATTTCATTACTAAAAACTATTCTGCCTTCCTTGTTCACTAGCGGCATCTCCTAAGTCTTCTCCATTTCAAATTCCTTAAACCTAGTTTAATTTTATTTTTAATTGTGGTTTATTAACATAGAAGCCTAAGATGACAATATTTTGTTCTTTCTAATGTATTTCATACAATTCTATGAGCACACAAAATGTAACAGAGCATCGTAGCAAAGTAGAAAGCAAAACCGTGTAACCTGTTACTTGCCAATCTGTTCTCGTTCCTTGTGCTTTTCCTAAAGTATTCTTATTGTCTTTTTCCTAAAGTATTCTTATTGTTGAATCTCAAAAATGTCTCTGAAATGCACTTTCGAATTGCTTTTTTTAGATCATGACTCTTAATTGAACTCTTAACTGAATTGAAAAGGAGATGAGTAAATTAATGTTGATATGAGGATGAACTTTTTTGGACCAAAATGTTAGTGAAAAAATGATCCTATTCCGTTGAATGTTCTTCCTTTCTTCCCCTCCCTTCAAAATGGTTGTTCCTTCCTTTCAAAACTTTTAATTTCTCTTTAGTATATTAAATTTCCTCTACTTCTCACAGTAATGTATCCATTCTCTCTAACACAGCGTTACCACTCCTTCGCGCAAAGACCGAGTTTGTTGCGCAATGAATATTAGTGTATTTATTAATTTCTTTTGATGATACGTAGAGCAATTAAGAGAACTGATTAATCATATATATATATATATATATATATATATATATATTATATTTATAAAACATTCTATCAATAAAATAAAATTTATATAAAAAAAAACCAATGTATTATATTATAATGAATACATACGAGTGCTTTACAAATAGTTAAAACAATGTTTTACAATTGAACTTCTTTCTCTACAACTTAGTTGAAGAAAGAACATTAATATGCAAAAGTGAATAATAATAATTGAAGAAAATGTATCAACTTTAGAAAAAAGAAGAAGAAAAAGCCTGCAGACTCTACCTATTCATTCTGTAATAAAAAAAGAGAAATTAATCGAAGGAATCGTTGAATTTTATATATTTGAGGATAATATTAAAAGAACATTATTTAATATTACTAGGTATTTAGAAGTTGTAAATTAATAATTTAGAAAAAAAAATAAAAATAAAATAGTATCAGACAAAAATAAACTCTTAATTATAAAATCCAGCAGTAACATAAAGTATATAAAAAAATATTAAAAAAATAAAAAAGTCACATAAAATCAGTTTCTTAAAACCTGTGATACTGCAGGCAAGCCAAACATTCATATCGGTAATGGTAACTGTTAATTAATTTTTTTTCGGAAAGCCAAAACCAAAGACTGTATTTCTTTCCTTTAATTAAATAAAGAAAACGTAAAAAGAATTAATTTAATTTTTTTAATTCAATCTTTAATTTTAAATCAAAATCCTTTTTTGTTTATTATTTAAAAATAAAATTAAATAAAGAAAAATTTAAAGAAACACTTTTTGATCAATTTTATTATTTTTTAGGCAATTTATTATTGTTTATTTTTTAATATTTTGGAAATAATTTTTTTAATAATTTGGACGAAATTGGGTGTTGACAGAAACTACATGTCTTTTTTTTGTTTGAATTTTATCTTGATTGTGAGCTTCAAGTGGTGACTCCTTTTCACTCATATCAAAACCCTTTTTACTCATCTCGAAACCTTTGTCACTCATCTTCATCTACTTCTCATTCCAATTAAGTTTTCAACTACTTAAGTCTTCAATCACATCAGTCCTCATTTCCATTTACTCTCCAATTGTTTCTTTCTTTGAGTTTTCTTGAGGTGTTATCACTGTGTATTTATTTAATCGAATAGTTTTTTAATCCTAGTATATCTAGTTTGCTTGACTATCTTAGCCGAATTGAACAATGCAATTTGCATTTGAACCAAACTTGATAGCTCATAATTCACTTTAGCTTGTATTAACAATGTCCCCTTTATTCATTTTTTTTGTGGGATTTTACTTGACTGTTTTAGTCGAACTAAACAATGCAATTCACATTTGAACAACCCTTGATAGCTTACAATGCATCTTAGCTTGTATCAATAATGCCCCCTTTATATAATTTTTTGTGGACTTTCAGTTGAATTAATGGACTTGTAAACAAGGTAGGATAAACCTAGTATGGGGATGTTTAGGGTGTACGAATATCTACATTAACCTTTCCTTCTTATTATCATAATCATAATAACGTGGACTGAGATGATGTCTATCATAATATGTGTTATGATCTCGATCCTTTCCTATATGCCCCCAAATATAATATTGGAGAGAACTATAAGTACGAGGGTGATTGTGAATAATGAATATACTTACCAATAATATTCTTATTACCTTTTGTATAGAATAGTCAATGCTTTTACAATGTGGTAGCTTGATGGCTTCTTCTTGTCTCCATTGAGGCTTGCATGAAGAATGGAGGCTTCATGGATGGTGTTGGATGCGGAAGCATGAAGGAAAGAAGCTTAAGGTGTTTGGTTTGGTGTAGGTGAAAGGATTCTTAAGAGAGGTGAGGCCAACTCCTAAGGAAGAAGACTAGAGTAAACTAGAGAAGAGTTTACTCTAAGGTGAGCTCAAAAGAGATTTGTGCACAAATTTGGGCAGCAATTCATTACTCAATTTCAAGCTGAAAAATACATCTCCTAAGCCTTCTATTTATAGGCTAAAATGAGACCAAGGAGTCTCCAAAAAGTAGAGGGAAAAATGAGTCTAGAAAGTTGAATTTTGGAGCCAAAAAGGAGCATGTGGGAGGTGTGACTTGCCACCTAAGCAAGTCACACTTGTCTTGCCATGGGAAGCTAACTCTCATCCTTGGAGAGCAAGTTTGAGAAGCTTTAGGCTTTTCTATAGTAGACACACTACTCTTGGCCCATTTGGCCCAATTCCCCTTTTTGGTCCAAAATTACTTCTAAAGCCCAATTTCCTCTAAGGCCCAATACATGGCCAAAGAAAACCTTATTCTAATGGGCCCAAAATACAAAGCCCAAAAGTTAAATTCTAATCTAATATTTAAACAATGTTGGCCCAAAAGATAATAGCTTGGGCCCTCTCAACAGTTGAGGACCACTCTTCTTGTCTGCATTTGGCCAAGGCTGGCGTTTGTCATCATAGCTTGAATTTATGTAAGAGGAGAAAATTTATATTGGAAAGAAAATTTGTCTTTACATTTATCTTGCATGACAATATGGAAACATGTGTCTAACTTTCTAGTACAAACTATTGTGGAAATTCCTCTTGCCATAATGATAACTTTACCCTAAATCAAACATGCCTCCATAGAAAATACATGCACAATGACCTCACAACTTTTTTACAATTTTTTTAAAAAGCGAGTGAATCTAAGCTAATCTAAATCCATTCAAATTTGCATCGTTCTTTTTTGGCCAAAACAATACAAGGGAGAAAAGAACAGTCTCATGTTTTATGACTTCACTGTCTTCAAAGTATTAGAAATCACACGTTTTACTCTCTATTTGTTTGTATTTATTTCCATTACTTATTTAGACATATTTATAATAGAAAATTACACTATAAGTTTCATATTTTTATGGTTAATTATTTTGTACAAGAACCTTCTTATTAAAACTTTGATATGTGTGACTTATGGGTGGGACTGTTATATGTACATCATAATATAGCAGCTTCACACTTCATTCAGTTTGAACTCCAAGGTATGAATAAAAATTGTAACAAATTGTGGCATTGTATATGGGTGGCGATTATATGGTGCATTTGAAATCAAAGAAACAAAGGGTTGATGTTGATGAAGTGTTCACTCTAGCCCAACTTAAATCATGGTCTTGGATAGTGTACAAAAATCCTAAAGCATTATTTTCATACTCTGATTAGTGTTTGTGCCCAACCATGTGTTTACAATCTTTGTTCTTTTAACAGATATTAGGCTCTTTTTTTTAGGTTGGTGGTGGACTCATTTTTTATCCCTATATTAGTAGACTGTTATATTATCTGATGGGGTGGGGACGTGAATGTAATGTTCTTTGTTTACAATAGGTTCAGAATGAAATTCTATCTGTGTATGGTTTTGTGTTGCTTAAGTCTTGTTTAGTTTTTGCATGGTAAGAACCTATCACGATAGCAAGAATAATTATATTGACATGACTTGTTCTTTTGGTATTGGAATCTATACTGGTGTGTGGTGTTGTGCTTATGATTCTATGCAGGATCCATATGCGAGATCATAACACATATTGTGATACACATCACCTCAGTCCACATTATTATGATAATAAGAAGGAAGGTTAATATAGATATTACTACACCCTAAACATCCCCATCCTAGGTTTATCCTACCTTGTTTACAGGTCCGTTAATTCAACTACCATTGTCAATTGTTGGTAATCATGCAATAAGAAAATAATCTTTTCAAGCAAAATAGTCACAAAAAGTTTTACTACATTCATTTTTTTTTATTTCTTGCAAAAACTTCAAACTTTCATACAATTTTTTTTTTGTGAACAAAACTACAGACATTTATCGTGTATTTTTTTTTTTGGACAAAAGTCAGACTTCTTATGCAATTTTTTTGGACAAAATTGCAACCCTTTTAATACCACACAACTATTCAAGTCTCTCATAGGTTCAGATGATATATTATGTTGTGGTGATAACTAAAAAAAAACTATTTATTTCTATAGTACTTTTCTGCTACATTACACATCATATTATCTGATGTGGAACTTTAATGAGTACTCACTGTAGAACCAACACTAATAAGAGCATCTCACGTGCAATCAAGCAATCAAAAGTTTTAAGTGGTGATTTAAAAAAAAAACAAAACCATTAGAAATAGTATATGTATAACAAGTGAAGAAACTGAATTTCATATGAGAGATTTTATTATTACATTTTTAAATATTTTAATTTACTTTTGACTTTTAAAATTAAGAGATTTTATTTTATCTTATATTATATTATTTTCATTTTTTAAATCATTATTTTACTACTATTTTTTTTTATATATATATTCTAAGATTATTTGAAACATACAATAATTTGGAAATTCTATTTAGTAACATTTTTTGAATTTTATCAAATTAAATAACGATTTTTTTTTTTATTTTTTCAAAAGAATATGATTTCTTTTTAATTCAATATTTTTTCACTTTGATCATTTATATTTTTTTTTATTTCTTAATATTTACAAAAGAAGCTCTTTACTCTCTAGACTTTACAAGAAAAAGCATCCACTAATGTTAGATTGGATGCCCATGAGCAATGGCGGAACAACGTTGGAACTAAGGGGGCCATGAACCTCAATTTTTTCCTTTTTTTACATTTATATAATTTAATATATGATTTTAAATAAATTTTTTCAAATTTAATATTTTAATAAATATTTATAAATTTATATTTATATATAAGAAAAAGTTTTCTTTTTTACATTTATTTTTCAATTTAATCTTTTAAACATTTTTTAAATAAAAATAATTATTTTATTAATATTATTTTTTAAATTGTTATTTGTTTAATTTAATCATTTTTTATTTTTTAAAATTGAATCACTATAAATGAAAATTAATTATACTAAAATTATAAAAATTATTTATACCTAATTTTACAATTATAATAATAATAATTGTAATTTTATTAATTTTTATTATAATAAAAAAAGTAAATACAATGTTTTGACTAGTTTATATAAAAATTTTAGGATTACTCTTTTGGTTCCTATTTTCGTTCAAAAATATTAAGTTACTCATTTAGTTTTTTTTAATCTCAATTTGGTCCGAATTTTTAAAAATTATGTAATTTTGTCCTTTTTCGTTAAATTTACTGAATCAAATCAAGAATTTTTCATCAAAACTAAAGTTGTGAATGATTTGCTTTGTGGGTGTAATTGGCATAATCGTAGTATCAATTTTAATGAAAATTTTTTGTTCCACTTCAAGAAATTTAACGAAAAAGATAAAATTGCATTAATTTTTATAAAATTGAGACCAAATTGAAACTAAAAAACACTAGATGACCAACATGATATTTTTAGACAAAAAAATGGACCAAAGAATAATTGAACCAAAATTTTGACACCCCCAACATATTGCATGAAGTTCCACTACTGCCCATGAGTACATGAATAGTTTCAGATTTTGAAAACCAATTTGGTCGTGGCACAAACTTTTATTTTACATATTATATTTGTATATATTCCATATTACGTTCTTTTATCTCATTATTTATTTTCACTATTTTAAAAATTTTAATACATTTATTTATTATATATGTAACAACAAAGTTACGTGGTAATTTAAATTTAAATTACTCTTGGAATCTTCTCTTTACTTTGAAGTATGTATGTGTTGAAGGCGAGAACTTTGATTGATGATATGATATTAATGATGCGGTTACTCTGTGCCTTCTGTTTTTTATTTTATTATGCGAAATGCAACATGAAATCAAGAAACAAACACACAAATTGAAAAAAAAAAAAATTCATCACCATCAATTAAAATTTCCACTTTTGATAACTTTCACACTCTAATTCTAAAAATTAAATATATTTTTGGTCTTTTAACTTTGAAACTTTGGACCAATTTAGTCTTTCATCATTAGAAATGCATGGATTTCATCCTTTTAACCAAATTTTATTAAGTTTATTTGACGTTTCAAATGTGCTTCTTAGTTAACATTAAAGCGAAAATATGTAAAATAGTATAAACAACTCAAATGTAAAATAGTTAACATTGAAACGTCAAATAAACATAACAAAATTTGGTTAAAATGACTAAATTCATGCTTTTCTAAGGTTGAGGCACTAAATTGGGTCAAAGTTTCAAAAAGGGACCAATTTCAATTTTCATTAAAAAGTTAAGAGATCAAAAACATATTTAACTCCACTCTATAATATACTCTAACATATGCAAAATGAAAATTTAAAACATGAAAAACAAAAGACGTGATGACAAATTTTTCATTTCTTTCGATTTAAAATATACAAGAATTTAAACATTTTTTATTTCACCTCACTAACCACAACTTCATATATGTTTTAATCTTGATTTGTAGAGAAAGATGTATAGTTTAGATATGTTCTTGATGATTTTTTTCCTTTTTTATTTTTTTTATTTTTTGTATTTAGGTTAAAGCAATGCTATTGCTCCTATTAATATATTTGTTCTTGTTGATAAATAACAAAAATAGAGAATTTATATATGGTGGTGGAATAAGAGAAGGGTAAGAGAGTAAAATGTAACTGAAAGATTAAGAACACAATTTTTTTCTGGATTTCAAACTCACTTTGTTTTTCTCATTACAATAGAGTAGATATTAATAAGGTGATGATGAGTGAAAAATTTGGTATGTGTTTTAAGAAGATCCCCTTCTTAAAGGGTCAGGTCAATGTTAAAGAATGTTAAAATATTTGATATCATTTAACTTAATTTTGGGAGTCTAACTTATTCATTGTTTTATAAATTCAAACTTTTTTTAAGATGAGATTTTATGTGGTATGGAAGCTTAAAATATATTGGTGGAAAGTAATAGTACAATACAATCAAATCTTTGAATAGTGACAAATTTTAGTGAAAAAATAATTAGTTACTATATAGTTTACCGATACTTATCAATAATGTATCTAATTTATAAAGATATAATACAATATAATAAAATCTTTGAATACACAAATTTGGTTGAAAAAAATTCTTCACATCAAATATATAACAAATAAAATAAAATTATAATAAATAAAAAAAAATGTCACGTGATCGGTTTCTAAAGCCTGTGGTGCTGCATTGGTATTGATAGTAATAACGGTGCATTGTTCAAATTTCTTGTAAAGCTAAAATCAGAAAATAGGCTTTGTATTGACAGTAATAACGATGCATTTCATGGTATTGGTTCTTTAAATTAGTCCAGATAAAATACATTTTTTAATACGTGTTGCCAATAGTCATTCTGAACAAATACGATCCCAAAAACGAAACCCACTCTCTCTCTTCTATCTTAAAGCAATATGCATCGTTGGTTGTCAAAATATACAACCTAAATTCCCTTTCAACAATCAAGAGGAGTCTATCCCTATACTACTAAAAAAACTCATATTTCCTGCCAATTTTGTTTTGATTTTTTTTTTGTAGGAAATACTTATAAATTTTGTTATGAAAAATAATTTGTAGGAAATTGCTGCCAATTTTTTAACAAAATATTTTGTATAAAAAACTTTTCGTAACAAATTTGGTAGAAAATACTTGCGAATTTTATAATTTTGTAGAAAATAATGACCCATGAAGGAATTACCTGCCAATTAAAATTCTTAGAAAAAATAGCAGGAACAAATATTTTCTTGCAAATTTTTGTAACAAATTTGCAAAAAAATTTCCCTGTAATACGAGACTTTTTAGTAGTGATAGTATTTCTGTTACACAATTAGGTTCAGTTTAAGTTTTTTCTTTCTCTTTCTGTTTATGTCTATATAAGCAAAAGACGTGCTACCTTTTCTTCTTTCAATAATATTCCATTTCTCTCTTTCCCATTTACTCATGTCTCCCACTAATGTGCATTCACTCTCAAGAGGCTCCAATGGTTTGCTCATACACATATATTACATTTATTAAGATTGGTACTACCAATACCATGAAATGCACCATTATTACTGTCAATACAAAACCTATTTTTTGATTTTAACTTTACAAGAAATTTGAACAATGCACCGTTATTACTATAAATACCCATGCAGTACCACATGCTTTAGAAACCGATCACGACATTTTTTTGTTTTATTTATTATTATTTTATTTGTTATATATATATATATATATATATATATATATATATATATGATGTGAAGAAATTCATGATGCGAGAGACTTTTATTTTAGAATACTAGTTAAGGATAATTAATATACATCGAATATCGTAAAAGTTTATTATTAATTATGATATTAAATCAAATTCGACATGATAACCTTCAATACAATTTTATTTTATTTAAAGAACAAAAATGTCCATAAATATTACTGTTATGTTTAATATTTTATTTAATGTTCACGAATAAAAGTTAAAAAACAATTAAATAATAAAATAATTATATTTTAATATTGTTAAAATTTAAAATATAATTAAATAGAAAAAATTTAAATTAATAGAAAAACCAACAAAGATTGGTGTTAAATATCTAAAAAATTTACAAAAAAAAAAAATTAAAGTATCAATTTGCGACATTATTGAATTTTCTCTTCTGATTTCTCAAGAACCTTTTGCAACATTCATGTTAGCTTAACCAAATATCAAGAAATACACAATATTTCAATATATAAAATTATTAACTATAAATACATAAAGCTAGTAATATAAAGAAATGAAAAAAAAAATGTGAAACATTTTTGTGGCTGAACTATTAAAAAGATAAAAGTATAGATAAGTTAGTTGAAGAAGAACATAGTCTCTTCTGTTCTTCTTCTCTCTCTAGGTAGGTTACAAATTACTTTTTCTTCATCTCACCAAACCTTCTCTCTTCTCTTAAAAGAACGAGAATGAAACCTACTCTTTCGTCTATTTTAAAGCAATGCCATCACCAATATCAAGAAATGTATCGTTATTATGGTTAATAAGAAACCTATTCCCTGATTTTGGCTTTACAAGAAACCCTAACCATGCATCCTTATTACTACCAATACGAATGCAATATCATGTGACAACTCTTTGTTTTATTTATTATTTTTTATATATTTTTTGTTAGTGTTCATTTTTAAATTTAAGATTTAATTTTTCATATTATTTTATTTTCATTCGTTTAGATTTTTATATTATAATATTTTAGGTTTGGAGGAAAAGTTTATGAACAATTATCTTTTCTTTTAAAATCCTTTTACATATTTGAATTTGTTTAACTGTGCACGTATATGCACATTCTTGTAAAAAAAACGAGTAATTTTTTCTATTTGATAATAGGTCTAAATAAGTAATGGAAATAAATAGAAATGAATAGATAGGAAAACTTTTGATTTCCAATATTTTGAAGAAGTTAAAGTTGAATTTTAAGTATGTTTAGCCAAACTACTTCACTTTTTCAAGTTTTTCTTGTCGTCTTCATGCAATGCTTGGCTAGGATTTTGTGCTTTTGATAATTTCTTATTCTTGGATTTATCTTTAAGGTGTCATGAAGCTTTAAGAAATTTATTTCCACACCTCCATGAGTTCAACATAGCTGCTGCTGCACTAACACACCTTTATGCAACTAAAAACTTATTTTTAACATGTTTTTGTATCTCATGTTCAATAAACCCAATAATAGGAAATCCCAATAAGATCAATCTTTAAACACACAAATTCAATTAAATACCCAAAATTAAACACTGAATGAGGGCAAAAATACGCACTCATCATATTCCAAAGTTTTGAAAACATAAAACACGGGATTGTTCTTTTTGGTTTATATCCATATTTTTATACTTTTAATTTATTACATAAAAAAAGTATAATTAAAGGCCATTTTATTTTCGAAACTACACAATACCTAGCAAAGCTAACACAATACCTAGCAAAGTCCCCTTCGCGTCTATGACTGATCAGGTCCATAGACTAGGACCTCCTATTATTCCCCCGACATAATCCATTCTACTCTACATGAGTCTTAATGGTTATTGGAGCGTCAGAATACCACCAAAACTGAGTCCTCATATCCTTACATATACTAAAACATTTCTCTTAGAATTTCCCTTGAAATTCTAGTTTAACCACATCCTCCCATAATCCAATTCCATGCAATTTCACCATATATCTACACATATATACCACCAGTGACCATAATCCAAGCATAGCATGAACAATTGTCACATTCTTTCATTTAATACAGTTCATTCACTTATAAAAGAGAAATAAACACAACTCTGCAGTGGTACTCGCTCAAGCTAGAAGATCTCGCCTAAACTAGAGGGTTATCTCGCTTAGGCGGGTCACTCTCGCCTGAGCGAGGCCCCAAACAGAGGGCAACTCCAATAATAAATTGCTTCTTTAAATTAGTTCATTCTGAACAAATACGATCCCAAAAACGAAACTTGCTCTCTCTTCTATCTTAAAGGAATATGCATCGTTGGTTGTCAAAATATACAACCTAAATTCCCTTTCAACGATCAAGAGGAGCCTATCCTAGTATTTTTATTACACAATTAGGTTCAATTTAAGTTTTTTCTTTCTCTTTCTGTTTGTGCCTATATAAGGCAAACCTTATGTAAAGACGTGCTACCTTTTCTTCTTTCAATAATATTCCATTTCTCTCTTTCCCATTTACTCATGTCTCCCACTAATGTGCATTCACTCTCAAGAGGCTCTAATGGTTTGTTCATACACATATATTACATTTATTAAGATTGGTACTACAAATACCATGAAATGCACCATTATTACTGTCAATACAAAGCCTATTTTTTTATTTTAACTTTACAAGAAATCTGAACAATGTACCGTTATTACTATCGATACCCATGCAGTACCACAGACTTTAGAAACCGATCACGTGACATTTTTTTTTATTTATTATTATTTTATTATATATATATATATATATATCTGTGTGTGTGTGTGTGTGTATACACACACACACACACACACACACACACACACATATATATATATATATATATATATATATATATATATAATGTGAAGAAATTCATGATGCGAAAGACTTTTATTTTAGGACACTAGTTAAGGATAATTAATATACATCGAATATCGCAAAAGTTTATTATTAATTATGATATTAAATCAAATTCGACATGATAACCTTCAATACAATTTTATTTTATTTAAAGAATAAAAATGCTCATAAATAATAATGCTATGTTTAATATTTTATTTAATGTTCACGAATAAAAGTTAGAAAACAATTAAATGATAAAATAATTATATTTTAATATTGTTAAAATTTAAAATATAATTAAATATAAAAAGTTTAAATTAATAGAAAAACTAACAAAAAATGGTGTTAAACGTCTAAAATTTCCTTCACATGAATTTAGACAGTTCCTTCACATGAATCAAAATTTCCTTATTTAAAACTAACCATAAAATAAACATAATCACATAAAGAGTCGTTCTGATATATATCTTATATAATGTGTACTTCAGAACTATTGTAGGATAATCATGTTGTTGTCTAACCTATACAAGTCACGGATATTTGATTTACAAAGTTTCCAATTCTCTGTTTTGAAACTTTAACAACTCTAAAAGCATATAAGTTTAAAATAATTTAAATTTTGTGACGGTTAAAAAAATAACATAAATAAAAATATTTGTAGCGGTTTATTAAAATGCTAAAAAACACTAATAAAAAATAAATTTTTTGTAGTGTCTGCTCTTCTTCTCTCTAGGTAGGTTACAAATTACTTGTTCTTCATCTCACCAAACCTTCTCTCTTCTCTTAAAAGAACGAGAAGGAAACCTACTCTCTCGTCTTTCGTCTATCTTAGAGATGTATCGTTATTATTGTAAATAAGAATCCTATTCTCTGATTTTGGATTTACAAGAAACCCTAACCATGCATCCTTATTATTATCAATACGAATGTAGTAACATGTGGCAACTTTTTGTTTTATTTATTATTCTTTTATATATTTTATGTTAAGTGTTCAATTTTAAATTTAAGATTTCATTTTTCATATTATTTTATTTTCATTCTTTTTGTTTTTTATATTATAATATTTTAGGCGTGTAGGGAAAGTTTATGAACAATTATCTTTTATTTTAAAATTCTTTTCTACAAATATAAACTCTTTCTCAGACTAGGGGTAGACAAAAAATATAATTTTCTTGATCCAATCCACTTTTGCTTTGATCCAATCCATTTAAAATCCATTTTATTAAAAATCCAATCCATTTAAAATTCATTTAATGGATCTGAATTTCAATCTAATTTAAATCATATATTTTATGGATTGGATATCCATTCTATAAATCAAGATTTTCAAATATGGATAATCCAAAAAATCCAATCCCAATTTTCAGTTTAAATTTTTAGTTGGGTTAAGGTAAAGGTTGAGATGGACTAGGCTAAATGTAGACTCAGATGGGCCTTGGTCGATGACCTGTACGGACCGAGCAGGCCCGACGACCATAAAAGGTTGGACGGGCCTAAAGATATGAACGGGCTAGGAGGGCCTGACAAACCGGACGAGTCGATCAGGTCCAACGACCCAGAAAATTCGAAGAGCCCAATGACCCGAATGGGCCCAACGACCAGGAAAATTCGAGTGAGCTCGATGACCTGAACGGGCCAGTGGGCCCGATGACCGGAACGGGCAAAGCGAGCCCGATGATCCAAACGGGTCAAGCGGGCAATAAGATCCGAACGGGCCAGACGGGCCTGAAAACCCAAACGGGCCAGGCGGGCCCGAAGACCTGAACGGGTCAGGCGGGCCCGAAGACCTGAACGGGTCAGGCGGGCCCGAAGACCCGAACTGGCTAAGCAGGCCGAAGATCTGAACGGGTCAGGCAGACCCGAAGACCTGAATGGGCCAAGCGGGCCCGAAGACCCGAACTGGCCAGGCAGGCCCGAAGATCCAAATAGGTCAAGCGGGCCCGAAGACCCAAACGGGCCAAGCGGACCCGGTGACCAAAACCAGTCAGGCAAACCTAATGACCAAAACAGGTCAGGTGGGCCCGAAGACCCAAACGTGCCAAATGGGCCCAAAGAACTGAACGGGCCAAACGGGATCGAAGAACAAAATGGGCTAGGTGGGCCTGATGACCCGAACGGGCACGTCGGGCCCGATTACCCAAACGAGCACAACGGGCCCGAAGACTCAGATGGACTAGGATGGAAGTGGAAAGAACCAAATGGATTATGAATTTTGAACTTGATCCAAATATTAGGACTGAATTTAAATCTTGATCCAAAGATTTGGATCTGGATAAAAAAATCCAAACTAGTTTTGCTAAAGAAATGGATTTGGGTTGAAAATCTAATCCAATTATTTAGATCTAAACTTTATGTGGATTTGATCATTAAAAATCTAATCCATACTCACCCCTATCTCAGACTGAAACAATGGATACGATATGAATCAAGAACACAAATAAAAAAAAAAACTAACTAACAAATACTATAGAATATAAAAAAATTATCATCATGTACATGTACAAACATTTGGAATTAAAACAACCATTTTAAATTTAAAAAAAAATAAAACATTAATTACACATAATTGGTACAATTAAGATTGACATAACTTTTTGGACACCTTAATTTTGAGTACAATATAACGAAAAAATGTTATCTTTAAGTTTCATTTAACTCCTAAAAATATAAAAAATAATGGTTAAACCATACCAAAAAATAGAAATAAAACCTAATTGACTGCTCCAATTTAAATTACATATATGATTATTTATTTACATATTTGATTCAAATGTTACTCATCTCCAAAATGATATTTTTAATACACAGTATAATATTATTAAAATTATCTTTTGAATGAAATATATTTATTTTAGTTCTTTTTATATACCAATTTTCAACTCCTTTTCAACAAAATGTATTACAAAAGTATTAAAATCACATTGATTTTCTTGAAAACTAATGAGTTAATATATGAAAAGAAAATTTTTAAATATTTTAAATATTAATTAAAATAATTAACACAAAAATAAAGAGGAAATGTAAATAATTACCTTTTAAAGAGAAAAATTGTAAAAATTATAGTTCATTGAGTAATAATTTAAAAAATATATTTATAATAAAAATATTATTGAATTATAAAATTATACAATTATATAAATTCTTTCAAACGGCATGTAAATTTTTTATTAGTGAGTTTTTAAAATAAAATAAAATCTTTAATTAAGAATTGAAGAAGGATCAAGAGAAAAATTCTCCCTTGTAACTGCGGTTATTATAATTATTTTTTACGTAACACTCCTAAAATCTTAAATTTTAACGTCAGTTTGATATATAATTTAGTGGCGGTTTGAACCATCACTATTTGTTTTTCGTCAATTAAATAACTGACACGGAATTTGACGTCACAAAGCATCATAACGTTGGGTAATTATAACCGCCAGCAAAAATATTAAAGTCGATTTTAACCACCGTTAAGTAAATTTTACAAAAGGTATTTAATACTTAGCGCAGTTGTAATCGATAGTAAATTCAAAAATTTAAAAAATTTAGCATGGTTGTAACCAAGTGAATTTTACAAAAATTATATTTAATACTTGGTGGTTAAAATAATTATATTTTTTACAAAAATATTGAATACCTTAGCTACAGTTAAAGTCATATTTTTTAAAAAATAAAAAAAAATAAAAAACCTAAAATCTATTTATCAAACATGTCAAAGGTGTTCAAATAATATTTATTTACTGACATAGCAGAAAATAATTAAGTGGATAACAGTTTCTAAATTAGAAAATACCAATAATGCTACTTCTTTTTGTATATTATACAACAAATTTATAAAAAATTTAAAGTGCTTCAAGACACACATTGGGTTTCAAGTAGGATCAACAACAATCACACGATCACACGATCTGCTCTTGTAAGTGTAAGTCCCAAATCACCAATATGAGACATCTAGATAAATATAGAAGCTCCAACACCTTGGAAATTCTAAAATCCAAACAATAGGTGACCTATTAGACAAAAGAACATTTAAGGAATTACCAAGGTTAGTGAGGGCAAAGCACTTACATAACCAATACCAATAGAATTTCTTGAGGAATTAAAAATGAGTTTTATCAAAAGAATGTAATGGTATATTTTCTCTTGATTGTTGTCTAGTATAAACCATTTCATTATTTTAATTTCTTAATCAGTATCCACAGTTAAAGGTAACAATTCTCTTGTTACAAGCAGCTGGTTAAATTCTATGTGAAAAGGAAATAAACAAATATCGTGATTTTATCAGTGTAGAGTTATAAATATACTATTATACGTTGTACTTGAGGAATGTAGAGACTTGCTATGGTTAGACCAGCGAGTAAGTCGTTTCTAAAAAGCCTTTGTTCTCTGCATGAAAGCCTAACTAGTCTTTTCTAACAAAAAGCTTGCCATGAACAAGGTCTTTCCAAGCTCTGATGTTAAATTGTTTTTGCTACCGGTGTTTCCAAGTAATGAGAATCAGACACCTTTTTAAAGAACATAAAAGTTCGTTAGAATTTTTAATTAAGTGAAAACTGTCATAAAGTAAAGGTTACATAATTCATTCATCTTGATCATTAGTGGGTAAAAAGGAAATCTTCGATCATTTTCAATCATACCGTTATCTCTTTGCTTTTCAATTTTTTGTGTGAACTGTGTTCTATATTTTGGAACACAAATAGTCCTTACTTGTGCTATAGATGAACCAACACGTTTATCCCTGTTAGAAGCATGTTAGGGTTCTTTATAAGGTGTCCTTAAAGTTAAGAAAATTTTGAAAAAAAGAAAATATTAAGACCTTTTGAAAAAAAGAAAATCCAGAGCAACTAACTGTAAAAAAAACCCTATTGTTTCAACCTTCAACTAACACGTTATACTTGAAGAAACAATAGTAACATAAATTAAAGTACACAAGTAGAATACATAAGTGCAGTATAGCAGACTCACCAATGCTAGATCAAATAAATTGGTGAAAGGTGGTAAAATTACCTGGCTTTCCTCCATTCAAAATTGCACTTTCAGCTGGTTCCACACCATATAGTTGGGGGAAACGAAGAAGAAATTGTAAAGTTAGCACAAGAAAACCTATCCCATGATCACTGCTAGCATATTATGCACTATAAAAAAATATACCTTGATGTCTGGATTTTTCTGCTTGAAGAATTTTCTAGCACCTGTTATTGATCCTTCAATTCCTATGTTTGCAACCAAAGCATCACTTTTCTTTCCTGAGTCTCTGCAGATATCAAAGGCCCATTGTCTCATAATAAATCTACAATGATGGAAAATTAATCAGCATACAACCACCAACCTAGAAATATGTTGTGAATAATGAGGTTTGGTACTACTATTTTATGCAAGGAATAAAAGAACACTATATAAAAGAAGACCAAGATTTGAAACATTTAAACAGTGACATACAAAATGACATACAGTAGTTACATGGAAAAAAAAATTAAGTTATTGTAAAACGTATGATGATGAAAAAAGAAATATAGAAAAAAAAATTGTTTAAACTGAAATGAGCCTTGGTATTTGACATAAAAGAAATCTTGATGGTGATAAATGACCAAATGACAATGCAATCATGTAACTCATCTATCTTGGTTTAAGGAAATAAGAAAAAGTGAACAAAATTATTTGGCATCTCAATAGTTGGACTACCAAATCCTACGTAAAAAAAAGTTGTCAAATAAACCATGTAGATTTTAGCAATTAAAATATAGAAAGAATTGGTTCACAAGGAAAATAATGCCAAGCTTACGTGATACATAAACACTTTCATGCACTCAATACTTGCCACAATTCACCTCATAGTAAGCGCAGGCCAACTTTAATTGTCATGTTTGGATAAAATTTGGATGAGTGCCTTCATGAATTCCGATGCACCAAATGAAGAACAAAGAAATTATTCCCTTCAAAATTCTTTTGTGCTCTCCAACTTTAACCTCAAATTAACACAAACTCAAACCAAAAATTCTGGTTTTTTAAGGCATCCCCTAGATTCTAATTAGGCTATATCTTAAATTTCTAGTAAGGCCTTAACCAAAATTCTAATACATACACAACATCAAAATTTTATCCTAATGGTTGTTATTAAACCAATTGGATCACTTGTAAATGGGTCATTGTAAGATCACCTGTATGGTAGATGTCTAGTCTTACAAATCTAATTGAGATGTGCAATCCCAAATGTGAGGAATGTGAGTCAAAGATCATGTACTGACCAACGATAAGACCAAAATAGCACACATAAGTAACCACAAACTAATTTTGAGGCCCAAACTAAATAAAGGAGGATCAAGTTCAAAAAATGAGATTGCATTAACATGTTGGTTCGTTATAAGAAATTTTGAATTTTTTAACAACATATCCATGAAAGCCAGTGAAACATAAATTCTCAAACACCTATATAATAATAGTTTTCACCTTTGATTGTAGGAACAAGGGTATTAGATCAATCAGTAACAAACATCTTTTACATGTTTTTGCTCTTCTTTGAATATATAAATGATCCAGAACAAAAATACATAAGTTAGAATTTATCTTCATATCTATGAAGGACACAGGAAAATAAGTTATCGTAATCGTTTAGCGTGAAGAAGCGAAGAACATTGACAACAAGTACTATCAGAGTTTAAACTTCTACAGACCCTTATATTGTGTGTGCACAAGTGTAAGAGATTTCAAATATATTTTAAAGTTGAATTTACCTTAGGTGCCCACACAACGATCTCTGTTTTATTTTTGGAACCAGAACCATGGGAAACAGACTTCTAAAAGGATCAAATATCGCTTCCAATCCAACTTTCAACCAAACATCATAACATGATATCCTTAAGAAAAAATAATAGTTTAAAAGAGTTTAAAATTGAAAAAGCAAAGGAGATTCATACATGTATGATTTTTTTTCTTTGACAAATTCATTATAGTTGATCCTATTAAACTATTACATGTTAGAATGGAGAAACTTGAAACAATATTTACATTTGGCAGGGATTGATGTGAGGAACTTGACATTGAAAATATGCAATGAAGAAAATCAATTTGAACCAATACAAAAACTCATATCAGTGATTGAAATTAGGGTTTATGAGTATTTGAAACTTCAAAACAAAATGAATTTTAAATGACTTCAAACAAAAATAACTTCGGGAAGAGAAAATCATATTACAGAGAGAAGAAAATGACTTACGCGGGAAAATAACTTCCATAGAGAGAAGATGGCTTTCGAGGAGAAGAGAAAAAACTTTGAAGAAGAGAAGATAAGATGTTGCCGAAGAATGCATGGCTTACGACGAGAAAAGAAAATGTTTTGAAGGAATAGGAGTGCGGAGGAGAAGAGAACGTGGCTTCCAAAAATCTCTATAGGCATCTGCTCCACCTTTTGATATTACTCATCCACTGGTTTACTATTCACAATGAGAATAGTAGTAAATATCATATAAGATGATACCGTCAGTTTTAAACCGACTAGAAATATCGTATAATTTTACTCTTTCTTTAAATATAGCGTCATTTCATTATTACTGACTTTATTTAACTGTGACTAAAAAATATTTTTCTGCTAGTGTAGAAAGAAAGAGACAATTATAAAAGATTTGGATGAGTTTAGATAAAGCTATCAAAACGGGTCACCCGACCCAACCCGGCTCGGCTCGCGACGGGTTGGCCACTTAGTGGATCACCCCAATCTGGCCCATTTATTAGCAAGCTAAAAAATTAGAACCTGACTTGACCCACCAAGGATTGGCGGGTTAAACGGGTTGGCTCACTGGCTCACATAATTAAAAAAAGAAACACAATATTTTTACTTCAATCTCAAGAAAACTAAATTATAATTCCGATTAAAATATAAATAAACTTCAATACAATCCAAATAAAATCCCAAATTATATTAAACTACAAATACAAACCAAAATCACAAAAATAAAAATTACTATCTAACATAAAATCATTATTATCACTTATCAAACTATAGTATTAAAATTTTGAATAGATAAATACACAACATTTTAATCTCTTGAAGCATCTTCTTTATCCTCGTTTACAAAATATATATATATATATATATATATATATATATATATATATATATATATTATATTTTCATCTCCTCAAACATCTTCTTTATTCCGTCTACAAAATAAATATATATATATATATTATATATATATATATTATATATAATATATATAATATATACATATAATATATATATATATATATATATAATATATACATATATAATATATATAATATATATAATATATATAATATACATAATATATATAATATACATAATATACATAATATATATAATATATATAATATATATAATATATATAATATATATATATATAATATATATAATATATAATATATTATATATATATATATATTATATTATATATTATATATGTATATTATATGTATATATATTATATGTATATATTATATATGTATATATATATATATATTATATATATTATATATATATATATATATATTAATTTAATATTTAAAATTTATTGGTGGGTTGGTGAGCTAACTCGGCTCATCACGGGTTCAACCCGAATGAACTGAATTTTTAGTGGGCAAGTTCAATTTTAATCTGTACTGAAATTTGTAATTTTTTTTCAATCCGACCCGACCCAAACCTGTGATGAGCCGGGTTGGCTCGCGGGTTATAACCCATTTTATGGCTCTACCTGATGATGATCAAATTTTTATTAGATATTTAATTTTTTACTTCAATTTTTTCATATAATTTCACTTACAATTAGTTTATTATTTAATTTTATTTTTCTAACAAATGATACTAAAATTTTAACAAATTAAATTATTTTATCATATACATTTGCTAAAATTAATTCAAATCAAGTCATTTTTTGACTTTATTCATTGTTTGCTACACATTTATTACTAATCTCCAAAACTGAAATTTTATTACTAAGTAATTTATTTTTTTAATTATTAACTTTAATTTAAATCAATAATAACATCAACAAATAATTATCTAATTTGAATTTGAATTTGAAATTTTGTTAATTTTATAAGTTTTGTATTTTAAAATTTTTATAAAATTTCACTAAGAATTTTTATACTTCCTTGAAAAAAAAAATCAATCCAACAATTGAAATTAAATAAAAGAATTTTGTATTGATTGATTCTTCAAATGACAAGTGAGTCCTTTTAAGTAGTGATTTTATTAAAAGTTTAAAAATTCAAGTAAGAAGTGTTTTTTTAGAAGGAAATTCCAAGTGAAGCCAATCCTTTAAATATTATTAAAAATATTAAGACTTTAAATATTTTAATTAAAATTATTTTAAATATTAAGACTGGTGTAATAGATAGATTCTAACATAATTAAACATATAATCTATATTTTAAAAACTTATTTTTAAAATCCTTTAAATATTAAAATATGCTTAACTATGTACATATATGCATGTTCTAGTAAAAAAACAAAAAAAAAATATGATGAGCACATTTTTCTAATTTATAATATATGTTCAAATAAAGTAATGAAAATAAATATAAATGGATTGAGAATAAGATATGTGATTTTAAATATGAATTTTTAAACATTTTCTATTATTTTTTTATCCATCTTTATATACTTTTCACTTTTTTTCATTACAGTATTTAAATAAGAGAAGGGTGTGAATCAAATATATGAATTTGTAATCTTAAAAATATATTCCGTCAAGAGAAAAACTTAAAATGTTGGACTACATCAACTTCATTTCTTTTCAAAATTATATTATATATTTGATTTTTTACTTCATTTTTTTCAAAGAATTTCATTTACAATCAGTTTATTATTTAATTTTTTTTCTAACAAATTATACTAAAGTTTTAGCAAATTAAATTATTTTATCATATATATTTGCTAAATTTAATTCAAATCAAGTCAGTTTTGACTTTATTTATTGTTTACTACACATTTATTACTCTTTTTTTTCTATAAATATAAATCCTTTTTTAGAAGAAACAGTGGATAGAATATCAATTTAGAACACAAATAAAAAAAAACTAACTAACAGATACTATACAATATAAAAAAGTTATCATCATGTACATTACATGTACATGGACAAACATTTGGATATAAAACAACCATTTTAAACTTTAGAAAAAAAATTAAACATTAATATGTATAACTGATATAATTAAGAATGACATAACTTTTGGACACCTTAATTTTGAGTAGAATATAAAGAAAAATGTTATCTTTAAGTTTCATTTGACTCCTAAAAGTATAAACAATAATGGTTAAACCATACCAAAAAGTAAAAATAAAACCTAATTGGCTTTTCAAATTTAAATTACATACATGATTATTTGTTCTCATATTTAACCCAAATGGTACTCATCTCCAAAATGATTTTTAAAATCCACAATAATAATATTAAAATTACCTTTTGAATTAAATATATAATTTTTAGTTATTTTTATATACAATTTTTCAACTCCTCTTCAACCGAATGTATTACAAAAGTATTAAAATTACATTGATTTTCTTGAAAAACAATGAGTTAATATACGAAAAAAGAAATTTAAAATCTTTAAAATATTAATTAAAATAATTAACACAAGAATAAAGAAGAAATGTAAATAAATACCTTTTAGACAGAAAAACTGTAAAAATTATACTTCATTGAGTAGTAATTTAAAAAATATACTTATAATAAAAATATTACTGAAATATAAAATTATACGCTTATATAAATTATTTCAAATGGCAAATAAATCTTTTATTAATGAGTTGTTAAAATGAAATAAAATCTTTAATTAAGAATTAAGAAGGATCATGAGAAAAGTTTTCGGTTGTAACTAGGGATGTCAACGCGGTGCGGGCGGGTAAAGTACATGTAGTAGCTCTCTCATACCTTACCCGTTGGATAAATGTGTCATGTACTCGTATCTATATTTGTCGGGTATCCGTTATGCGGGTACTTGCATAATTTTTTAATATTTACACGGGTACATGTGGGTATTAAAATAAAATAAAAGTGAATATTTAAAAATATATTTTAATTGTAAATTCAAATAAAATACAATACATAACATTCATAAATTTTAAACAAAGTCCATAAAATAAATAAATTTCCTTAATTTTTATGTTTTTTTTATATGTGCTATTTTTTTTGTAATACGGTGTAACCTTCTCAAATAAATATTTTTATCTTTAGTTATTTTTACATATATCAAATTTTTAACTCTACATTTATTAATATGTTGAAATCAAAATGTAATACAAAAGAATTAAAGTCATACGAAATTTGATAAAAAACAACGAGTTAATATATTAAAAGAGAAATTTAAAAATATTTAAAATATCAATTAAAATAATATTGAAGATAAAATGTAAATAAATATGTTTTAGGGAATAAAATATTGAAAATTCTAATTCACATGGTTTCCAATTTAAAAATATATATTTTATATAAAAAAATATTTAATTATAAGATTCTATACTTATTATTCTTCAAATAGTAATGGAGTCCATTTTATTAGTGACTTTGTTTGTTTTTTCTGCTAATTTCATTACTAAAAATTATTATGCCTTCCTCGTTCACCAGCGACATCTCCTAAGTCTTCTCCATTTCAAATTCCTTAAACCTAGTTTAATTTTATTTTTAATTGTGGTTTATTAACTTAGAAGCCTAAGATGACAATATTTTGTTCTTTCTATATGTATTTCATACAATTCTATGACCACATAAAATGTAACAGAGCTTCGTAGCAAAGTAGAAAGCAAAACCGTGTAACCTGTTACTTGCGAATCTGTTCTCGTTCCTTGTGCTTTTCCTAAAGTATTCTTATTGTCTTTTTCCTAAAGTATTCTTATTGTTGAATCTCAAAAATTTCTTTGAAATGCACTTTCGAATTGCTTTTTTTTAAATCATGACTCTTAATTGAACTCTCAATTGAATTGAAAAGGAGATGAGTAAATTAATGTTGATATAAGGATGAACTTTTTTGGACCAAAATGTTAGTGAAAAAATGATCCTATTCCCTTGAATGTTCTTCCTTTCTTCCCCTCCCTTCAAAATGGCTGTTCGTTCCTTTCAAAACTTTTAATTTCTCTTTAGTATATTAAATTTCCTCTACTACTCATAGTACTGTATCCATTCTCTCTAACACAGTGTTACCACTCCTTCGCGCAGAGACCGAGTTTGTTGAGCAAGAATATTAGTGTATTTATTAATTTCTTTTGATGATACGTAGAGCAATTAAGAAAATTGATTAATCATATATATATATATATATTATATTTATAAAACATTCTATCAATAAAATAAAATTTATATAAAAAAAACCAATGTATTATATTATAATGAATACATACCAGTGCTTTACAAATAGTTAAAACAATGTTTTACAATTGAACTTCTTTCTCTACAACTTAGTTGAAGAAAGAACATTAATATGCAAAAGTGAATAATAATAATTGAAGAAAATGTATCAACTTTAGAAAAAAGAAGAAGAAAAAGCCTGCAGACTCTACCTATTCATTCTGTAATAAAAAAAGAGAAATTAATCGAAGGAATCGTTGAATTTTATATATTTGAGGATAATATTAAAAGAACATTATTTAATATTACTAGGTATTTAGAAGTTGTAAATTAATAATTTAGAAAAAAAAATAAAAATAAAATAGTATCAGACAAAAGTAAACTCTTAATTATAAAATCCAGCAGTAACATAAAGTATATAAAAAAATATTAAAAAAAGAAAAAAGTCACATAAAATCAGTTTCTTAAAACCTGTGATACTGCAGGCAAGCCAAACATTCATATCGGCAATGGTAACTATGAATTACTTTTTTTTCGGAAAGCCAAAACCAAAGACTATATTTCATTCCTTTAAAAATATCTTACCTGAAGAGAATTGTTTGGTTTGCGGCGTGTGTGTTCTTATTAAGGTAAGTTATCTATACCCTATCCTTAATTCTGGGATGAATATGTTTCATTTTTTCTTCTTGTTTCTTTTGAAAAAATTCGAAGAAAATAGTGGCAAGATGACAGAAAGATAGATTGTATTGAAAGTTCTTCTGACTGTAGTTTTTAACGGAGGGTCAAAATGTTCAAGGGACTTTTGAAAGATACTTTATTTTTTCTGTATGCGATAATTCTTTGTTGGAGTTTATAAAGAATATTGACAAAATATAAATGTCATTAATATCTTCAAATATATAAATTTCAACACTTTCTTCGATTACTTGCTTTTCTTCTCTTGTTGCAGAATGAATAGATAGACTTTACATGTTTTATTTTTCTTCTAAAGTTGATACATTTTCTTCAATTATTATTATTATTTACTTTTGTGAATTAATGTTCTGTCTTCAACTAAGGTTGCAGAGGAAGAAGCTCAATTGTAAGCTATTCCACTGGTATGCATTCCTTCTTTAATATAATACTTTAGTTTTCTAATGAATACGCGTAGTTGACAACACTCTGGAGATTCAAAACCAGTTTCAGTATTTTTTTTTAAAGCAAAAAGTTGAAACTGGCAAGTTGAAGGTTAGAGATAAAATGCCAAGGATTTTGCATTTAAATTAATTATTTGGGAAGAGAAATTAAATAAAGGTTATTTTTATTTGAGAATGCATGCTTGATTTGACTTTATTTGAATGTATGTTTTGACTGTTGCTCCTGGTTTGCATATATATTATATAATTAAACCATGGAAATATATCCTATTATGTCACTAAGTGTGAACAAGGTCTTTTAAAATATATTTATGACATTGCGTAATTGCGTAATTGCACCATAACATGTGTCAAAGTTTTATTCATAGTGTTTAACATGCCATTACATGTGTGCTGCAATTTCATTCTGATCATGATGTTAAAACAAATATGTCTAATATAACTCAACTAAGATAGGGGTGAATTGGTTATTGAATCTTTTACTGATTTAAATGAATCTTGAAAGTTTCTTTAATCTTTATACTCCAAATAATCAGTTTTATAGTTCTGTGTTATTGAAATGTGTAAAACAATTGAGAAAGGCATAAAAGATGAGAGAAACAAAGAACACAACAATTTATACACAATTGCACCTAGACCTTAATTTCACACAGTGAATCAATTGTAAACAGAAATACAATAAGAAAGGAATAGGAACGAATACACCTAGTGGATGTGTAGATTTTTCACTTGATCCTAGATCCAAGCTTGACCCATCAAGGTTGAATCCACCATCAATCTTCTTGAAGGTTCAATTGAATGATCTCTCAAGAAAGCACAAGAACTTTATAGATCTCAGAAAAGCAGTCTCTCAATTTGTAATTCAGTAATTCAGTTAGTTTTCTCTCTATCTTTAAAAATGATTTCAAAACTAATTTTATACCAGAGTTCTACTGCATTGACTAATAGATTAGGAATTTACCTAATAGATTATCGTGAGTGTATTTTCACTGCATCAGTGCAGTGCCCTCATCTAATCTATTAGTTAAGTAGCTAATCTATTCACGAGTTCACATTCAAGAGTTTGATGGTTGACACAATTTGATGAAAACTTGTTTTACATGTAATACTTGATCTATAACACCTAATGCAAAAGATAGAAAATCAGGACTAAGCCTAAACCAGTGATGCACATGATGCATAACCTTAGACATCATCAAAACCATCTTCACTTGAGTTGAACAAGCTCCCCCTTTCAACAATCTCCCTTTTTTTATGATGGCCAAAATGTGTCCTGCAACATAGAGACAAGACAAACAACCTTTCTCCCCCTTTGGACATTATGAAAAAGAATAGTAACATTTAAGATCACCTCATAGAGTATAACAGTTTATTCATGGCAGCAGGGGTTAAGCATATGTGAAATGATATGTATGAGCGACAAACATAAGTACCAAATACAAGCAGCAAAGATAAACAACACACAAAACAAGCATAAACCAATGAGCAAGTACTGATTGCATGAGTAGATCCAACAACAGTATCTCTGAGTGCATACAGGCATAAATCATATGAGCAATTAAGTAGTGCAGTATCAGAGTGCAAAGTATGAAGACATCAGAGTGCATACAATCAGTTAAGGATTATAATACTAGTAGATGACTAATCTAATGAATTATGTATTATTCAGAAGAAAATGAGCCATAGCAGGAAAACGATAATCGATTAGAGAATTACCTAATGGATTAGCTAGCAAGTAAAACACATAATATAAATCAGCAGAATGTGGTTTAAACAATAAAGGTACACAATTTCACTCACATTATCAAAACATAGTATAATATCAACTCATGCATCTCAACAAAAGGTGATTTAGTAGCAATCAAGGCACATAATTTTAATCAAGCCCTCAAAACACACAATCACAACAACAATCCATTTTAATCCATTTGAAGCTATTCTAATATATTAATTTATGCGGAAATATGAAAAATGCACATTTTACTTCCTTTTTAATGAACAAACATATAGTAAATTCAAAATATGGGAGTACTTCAACCAACAATTGTTCTTGATCACAATGGAAGAGGCACTTTTCACCTTGGCAATGCCTAAAATTTGACCTTTGTTATTATCACCTCTTGTAACATGACTACTAATTGGCTTTGTAAGATATCCTTTAGGTACCCATTTGTACTCTCCTTTAGAAACCCCACAATTTTTAAAATAGCAGGAATTTGATGCATGACCAAATTTAGAATAGTAGAAGCAAATAACAGATGTTGGTTTACTCATATTTAGAAAATTTCTGGTGCCTAATGGATTAAATTTGCCACTGTAACCTATTCCCTCTTTATTAAGTACACTCCTTTGAGATCCAAACACAACATCTAGGTTTAATCTTTCTAGAGTGAATTTTGAGAGAGTTTTCATCAAATAATCTATCTTTTCTAGCTGTCCTAGGCAATGTTCACATTGGGGAGGGATTGTTCCATCTTTGACCTAGAGTGCTTCTAAGATTTTTCCAGTTTTTCCAAGCTAGTTATTAAATGTCACAACTGAGATCACGGCTGGACGACGAAAATAATTTTAAATAGTACAGAGGAGTCGCCACCATAGTTTATTATGGAAAAGTATAGAAAAACCTTAAAACAATGGTCTTCGAAACCAAATTTGGGTTCGGGAGTCGGTTACGTGTGGGGAAGGTATTAGCACCCCACAATGCCCGTCTTAAGACGGTTCCCTCTTTAATTAAGTGTGAAAAGTAGAATTTTGATGTTTAGAATATTTGTTATTCCCAAAAAAATCAAACAAAATAAAAAAATACATAAAAAAATATTAAAGATTTAAACAAAATTATTTTTTTATTTTTTTGGCCCGACGAGGATTGTACCTCACTCCTACGTATTTCCATTTGGAAAATCAGGGATAACGTAGTTCTTTATAAAAAAAATTGTTGTTTGATATTATTATTTTATTTTTTTTCATTTCCTAGATTTTTATGTATATGTATATTTTATTAATAATATCAAGAGAACCCAAGATTTTACATGATAAATATTTAGTTATCAAGCAAATCTGAGATTTGACATGATATTTAAGATGATTTTATAATTTTATAATTTTTTGTTATTTCTAATTTTCTTTCAAAAAAAAAATTAAAAGCCTATAAAAGAGTGTTTTGATTATAAAGCAAGTCCGAGACTTGACATGACATTCACAACTTATATAAAAGAAAATATAATTTTTTATTTTATTTATTTATTTATTATTATTATTTTTAGAGAACTAAAGTAACGAAAAACACCTTTTTAATTACGAAGATAAAAAATAAAGGAAAAGAGAAAGGTTGAACACATCAATGATAAACCCAAAATCATCTTACATGAGGACCCCAAACACATTTAATCATACAACAATTCAAACGATCATATATGTGATGTTATAAGAGAATCATGAAAAGCATTAGGAGCAAAGAAAATTTACATTAAGGTGATCCCTTTTTATATGTGTGCTCTATAATAAAAAAAAGATAGGGTTTTTTCGAATTTTTTTTATGTCCCTTGCATTAGAGAAATTTTGTGCTTATATAGGCCCCTTGAGGTATGATTGAGATCTTAGTCTTTAATTATAAAAAAATATATAGGTAAGGAATTGGTCTTATTAAATCATTGCATAATATCCACTGTATTGATTATAATTATTAACGAAATATTTCCTGTAATTACTAGAATCATATTTTTTGTCACATAAAGATCGTAATCATAACATATTATTCATATAATTGATTCTAATTATTATCAGGAGTACTTTCTTTTAAATATTAAAATCGTACCATTCTCTAAAAGCATTATTATCGGAAATATTTTTTGCTTCTAATGAAAATAATATCTTCTCCGACTGACAACGGAAAGAGACACATAAGTGTAAATACAAGATATTTATTCAAATTATTATAAAAAACAATGGCTCCTAATATTATACCCTTTTCTAAAAACAGAAATTATGAAACGTCCTCTTCTGTCATGTCATGTGGAGAGTGTAAATAGCGAATAGTGGGGCTGAAAATATGTAAAACATTTGGGCTCACAAAAAGAGTGTGATAATAAATTAGATTCTCCTTCTCTTGGTTTTTTTCTTTTTTTTTTCTTTTTTCTCGTGGTAGAATTAAAGCTAAAAAAAACCTACCATCAATCCAAATATATATTATTTATTTATTTATTTATTATTATTATATTATATATTATTTATATTCTTCTTATTATTATTATTTTAACCAAACAAATGCATTTATTCGGACGAAATTAGGTGTTGACAGTTGCCCCTCTTTACTTAGATTTGACTAGATAATATGAAAGTGAAATTTTTATATTATCATAGTGAAAGATAAGTAAAGATAAAAATACTAATTTCGTTCGGGTTTCAAAAATGAAAAAAAAAGAGAACTCGAACATTGCCTCACAGAGGGCCAATATAACCAAATGAAAACCTGGCTCGACCATCGCCTCGCAGAGGGTTGAGATACCAAAAGAAAATCTGGGCTCGACCATTGCCTCGCAGCGGGCTGAGATACCAAAAGAAAACCTAGGCTCGACCATTGCCTCAAAGAGGGCCGCGATACCAAAAGAAAAAGTGGGCTCGACCATTGCCTCGTAGAGGGCCGAGATACCAAATGAAAACTTGGGCTCGACCATTGCCTCACAAAGGGCTGAGATACCAAAAGAAAACCTGGGCTCGACCATTGCCTCGCAGAGGGCCGAGATACCAAAAGAAAACCTGGGCTCGACCATTGCCTCACAGAGGGTCGAGATACCAATCGAAACCTGGACTCGACCATTGCCTCGCAGAGGATCGAGATACCAAAAGAAAACCTGGGCTCGACCATTGCCTCGTAGAGGGCCGAGATACCAAAAGAAAACTTGAGCTCGACCATTGCCTCGTAGAGGACCAAGATACCAAAAGAAAACCTGGGCTCGACCATTGCCTTGTAGAGGGCCGAGATACCAAAAGAAAACCTAGGCTTGACCATTGCCTCGCAGAGGGCCGATATAAAATAACAGTTTGTTACCACTTTGTGAAGAGGGTTCCAAAAAGGACTTATCACCCCGTGAGAACCAAGTTGATATTTGAGAAAAAAAGAATGCATAGATGCATGAATGAATGAATGAATTCCAATTAACCTTGTTTTCAAAAATTTCCCTATGCCAATTTTGTCTTTTCCATTTCCTTATATTTCTATTTACTTCCCTCCTCTCTTTATTATTAATATTTTCGTTATTATTTTTTACTAGCATTTATAATCATTTTGTTTCCTCGATCATCGACTCCATCTGAATGTCGCTTCGCCATCTCAAAAGACAAGATGAAGGTCGTAACAAATCCTAACACCCAATGTTAACACAAGAAACCATTTGCTTAATATTTCCTTTCGACACATCATGTGATCCCCTAGCGGACCGGAAATGAATGGTATAACTTAAATCATAATGTAATTGTATTATTCTACACAAGCAGACTTATGAAGTTGGAGGATAAACTTTATACGAGGACAAAAAAATTACCCTTGTCTAGATTCATCGTATAAAAACGTGATTTTGGTGCATTTGTTCTATTGAGCATTGGTAAAATGAAAAGGATTGCCCTAGGGTATTTTGCTAATAAGTTAATGGGAAGACTTTACCCCATAGGTTTTATCATTTTTTTTCTTTAGTAACAACATTTACAACTATATTCTTTTGTCTCCAACTTAAGCTTTATGAAAAAACAGAAGAATTATTTTTCAATCAATGTGGGCTTGAAGGCTAGACAAAGCTAGGCTTGGGGTGGCCAGATGACACTGGGCTTGAGGGGCCAAACCTAAGTGGGCTTAAGGTGGCTAGATGAAACTGGGCTTGGGACAGACTAAACTGGGCTTGAGGGGCCAGATGAAACTAGGCTTAAGGGGCCAGTGCGAAACTGGGCTTGGGCCAGATAAACTGGGCTTGGGGCTAGACAAAGCTAGGCTTAGGGGTTAGTGCGAAACTGGGCTTGGGCTAGATAAACTAGGCTTAGGAGCTAAACAAAGCTAGGCTTAGGGGCTAGTGCGAAACTGGGCTTGGGCCAGATAAACTAGGCTTAGGGGCTAGACAAAACTAGGCTTAAGTGCTAGTGCGAAACTGGGCTTGGGGGCATGTAGGCCATTCATATGAATGAAGTGGACTATCAATCCAAGAAATATTAAAGAAGCAAAATTTTGTATCTTTCTTTTTTTCTATGTTTTGAAACAGAAGGATTCGACAACCGTTCATGTGAATGAAGAGGGTTTTGATCCCAAAAGTGACAAGAAATTTTCATTTCATGAAAAAGAACTATGATGTATGTACATGATGCATGATGATTAAGACATATGTTATGAATTTTTCTTTTTGAGAGTTTAGATGATTGTGCATGCATGAATATGCTAACATAATATGATATTTGCATGAATATGCTAACATAATATGATATTTGCATGAATATGCTAACATAACATAATATGTGCGTGAATATGCTAACATAACATGATATGTGCATGCATATGTTGGCATGTATGTGACTTTTTTTTTCTTTTTGAACCAAATACTACATAGAACCTAATTTTTCTAACACATGTTTGGATTTTTTTTTTTGATAATTGACGTCATGTGTATGAATGCATGCAAATGCTAACATATGTTATGAATTTCCTTTTTATGAGTGCATGAATATGTTGATTATTATGACTTTCTTTTTCTAACGTTTACATGATATGTGCATAAAAATATTTGCGCATATTTTGTATTTATTTTTAACATTGATTATGATGTGTGATAATGTTGTTATGTTTATTTCGAGTATGCATGGTGAATGATAATGTTGGCATGACTTATGGATTTTCTTTTTGAACACTAACAATATTAGTTTATGATGCACATGTTATGATGTTTTTTTTTACATGAACAAAGTTGAAACTTTGATGTATGAATTAGTGTATGAATGCATGATGAAAGTTCCTTTGTTTGTTAATTTTTTTTCTTTTCACAAATATGAATGATGTATGTATGATTAGGTATGAATCTATGCATGAAGCATGCCCTCATGTATTTTTTCACTTTTTACATTGTATGAAACTTATTTCAATTGATTCCCAATTTGTTGTTATTTTTAGATTTTTGGAATCTTTCTGTTTTGATTTTTTCTTTGAAAAGTATCCTTTGGTCTGATCAGTTTATTGAGAAACTTTTTCCTGAATCATTGCTTTTTGAACACTATTTGAGTGACATACATGAAATTGCCAAAGATCTTAGAAGGGATAAGATGAGATAATTGACTAAGGAGTTGCCCCAATTTGATAGTTAAGAGTTAACTTCAGGACATGAGGTGTGTTTGGGCTTATCTAGTTATTGATAAAAAAGATGGAGACTTCAAAATTTGCCCCAATTTGAGGGTACAGATTGGTCTCGGGGTGCAAAATGTGTTTGAGCTTGCCCCAGTTGTTGATAGCATGAGAATGTTGAAAATAATAGGAGACTTCATACTAGCTGCTGCAATGTAAGCCTGACAAACAAAGTCAATAATTGTCCAAATTCAAGATATCTGACTATAACGTAGGAACAATAAGTGAAATGTCTCTCCAATTTATTTCAAGGTGAGAATAATGAGTAATGGTAGGAGAAAGATTAAAGCAGAAAATATGATAGAAAACACATGAAGAATGAAAGAATGAGAAGGCATGACCTTGATTTAACTTGACTACTTGGGCTAATTTTGATCTCTATGGAAACATGTCAACCAAAAATAAACTGCCCCAGTGTTTGAAAGCAAATCTTTGAACACTTTTTCAATCTTTTTTTTTGACAAACCTCTTAACATGACAAAATATTTTCCTCTAAATTAAAGTTTTGGAAAAACAACAACCAATCATTGATTTGTGTGGACTTTATTAGGCTTGTATGGTGGCCAAGGCTAAGGGATATAAAAAAATGGATAATGAAGGCTCAAAGTAAATGGTATAAAGGTTATTTAAAACAAGGGTCTTTATCTAAGGTTGCATCTAAAATTCATTTGACTACCTTTCTTCACCATTTTTTTTCACTTTCCAACTCTTGTTTCTCTTTTTTTTTTTGCATAACCAATTTTTTTGTCTTTCCAAACTTTTTACTTTTTTTATTGGTGAATTACAAGTCAAATGAAATAGATGCAAACATCATGTTAACTTTAGTGGGAAGGTGACCCTTGTTAAGGGTAACTAAAAAGAAATTTTAATTTTTTTTATAGGCTCAAAATGTGTAACAAAGGAATATCATTTTTTCTTGATAAAGAAACATGACCATACATCATTTCAACTCATGATTGTTTTAATTTCAAAAGCTTTAATCCAAAAGGAAAAAAAATTCAATCACATCAGAGGTTGCCCCTACTTTGCCCTTACTTTTTTTTGTATTATTTTCTATTTTTTTGTTGTCTTACTTTTTGCCTAGATCGCCCTTTTGGGTTTTCAGTCTAGCAGACTTTTCTTCATTTTTTCCTTTTTTTTGTGTTTAAAGACTTACTTCAATTTTAATTCATTTTAAGGCACATGCCCTTTATGATGATCCTCCATGGAATACAAAGAAAAGGTTTATTGGAGAAAGGTGATGGGAAATGGGATGGGAAAGGAAGTGAATTTTAGCAATTCCATGTACCCAAATTAGAGCAAAGTTTCAAAAGTGTGTCACTTTTCATAAAATTTATCCATTTATTCAACAAACTGATTTGACCAAAGAATAATTTATTTTCTCTTATTTTTTTCACTTTTCGCAAAATTCCATGAATTTATTAACAAAAAATAGGAAACAATTAATTTTTAAAATTATTGTAGTGCAAATTTTTTTCAAGATATGTTGATGCATGTTATGTGTTATGCAAAGTGACATGAAAATGCAAGATGCTACAAATTTGGAAACTACCTATACACATGCATGTGAGTGTATGTATGGTATGTACTATGCAAGGTGGCATGAAAAAACAATGGGATGAATATTATGCATTATACATTGTGACATGAATCCAAAGTGAATCCATGCTACGTGTCAAGTACATGCATGTGAGTGCATGTATGGTATGTACTATTGATGAGTGCGTATTTTTGCCTCATTTAATGTTTAATTATGGGTATTTAATTGAATTTGTGTGCTTAAAGATTGATTTAATTTGGATTTCCTATAATTGGGTTTATTGAGCATGAGATACAAAAACATGTTAAAAATAGCTTTTTAGTTGCATAAATGTTCTTTGGATATTTTGAGGTGTGTTAGTGTAGCTGCAGCTAAGTTGAGCTCATGGAGGTGCGGAAATAAATTGATTAAAGCTTCATGACACCTTAAAGATAAATCCAAGAATAAGAAATTATCAAAAGCACAAAAATCCAAGCCAAGCATTGCATGAAGACGATAACAAAAGCTTGAAAAAATGAAGAAGTTTGGCTAAGCCAAGAAGAGAGCAACAAAAAATTGGACCTTGCGGTTTTCTTTATCTTTATGATAGAAGATAATTTGGGAAAAATATATCTTTAGATATTTTATTTGATATTTTTAAATAATTATCTTATTTAATTATATCAAAATATTAAAAGATATTAACTACCAAATCTTTTTAAATATGACAAGATCTTCTTGAATCTTTTTAGATCCACAACAAACAAATCCTTTCCCTCTTTATTCTTCTTCTATTTCTATTTTGTATTTCATGGAGTGCTGAACTTCTTGGGTTGATTCCATTGTAATTTTTTAATTTGATTCTGAGGTTAGATTAATTAATTTGTTCTTTTGATTCTTTTTGAGATTTATTTTCATCTATGTCTTTTGGTTCTTAATTTAGTAAAAGTAATGATTTTTACATTGTAGCAAGTTAGCACGGTGTTAAATCTACATAACATAACAATCGTATGAGTCCAAGGGTTTTTAAATTTTAATTGAGAAGTTACTTTGATTAAGTTTAGAAACCTTCATATGATTGAATGAGTTTTTGCTAATAATTGAGAAGTTACTTTGATTAAAGGTGAAAACTTAGATTAGAATTAATCAAGAAGTTACTTTGGTTAATTAGCTTTTTACTAGATATAAGAGGTAAAAGAATGGACATGATTTAGTAATATTTAATTGAGAAGTTACTTTGGTTAAATTTACTAAGATTAATCTACAAAGTCTTTACTTTTGATTGAGAAGTTACTTTGGTTGAAAGTAAGAACGCCAACCAATTAATTGAGAAGTTACATTGATTAATTTGAAGTCTTAAACAAGAAATCAATAACAATAATCTTTAGGAAACCAATGATGAATCCTATTTTGAAAAAGCAGTGCAATCGACCTATTTTTTTTTTTACTATTGTTCCTGTCTTATTTTATCTTCGTATCTTTATCTATTATATTTTTATTATTTTATTTGACTAACCATTTTGTAAAGATTTTATAAGAACTAACTAGTTAAAAATCAATTCCGTGTTCGTTGGGAGACGACTTAGGGTTAACTTAACCCATACTAATTTTTTTGGCTACTTTCTTAACAATACTGAAGTTGTTATAGATAAGTAGTATTAATTTGATCACTTGACGACAACGTTATCAAATTTGGCACCGTTGTCGGGAAACACGGTTATAATTTTTATCATTTTAGTTCTTATTTTTTTTCTTTTGATTTTATTTTTTGTTTATCACTAACATTTTTTTTTATCTTAATTTTTTTTCTAACATTTATTTTATTTTCTTTAATTATTTTTTTTAGTTACTTTTTTTAAGCATAATTTTTGTTTGAGGATTTTTGTTGTGAAATTTGTGAAACTAGTTGAGAAACACTTTGGCTAAGGAAAGACAAGGTACTTAAGTTGTCCATTAAGACACACCTCTCTTTCTTGGAAATCTACTCAACAAACTTTCAACTTATTTCTTTTCAGAAAACCTCTTTCAAAAATGCAAAATCATTTTTCATATGAAAATAATCAACAATGTGATTTTCAAGTGAACTATAATTATTATCCACAGCAACCACATGATCCATATGATTATCAGCAGCAAATTTTCACACCTACTTCTGCACCTGATTCAAGTAGGTTAACTATACGTCAACTAAATGATCTATATCCTAGATCATCTTTTGTGGAATATTAGCAACCATCATACCATGAGCAACAACCATATTCTGAGATTCCACCCCAGCCACCATATGTTCCATTTGGTTCTCAACAACAAAAACATGCAACATCACAACAAGCTGCAGCAATCAATGGACCATCCTATAAGGAAGTTGTGTTATTAATGGATGGACTGAGAGAGAAATTAGACACCACAACAAAGATATTGAGCAAAAATGGTATGGAAATGATAAAGTATTGTATGACATGATGGAGGATGCAAGTAACAACAACTTTGTAGAATTACTTTGTACTATTAATACCACCCTCCAATGCCATCCAAGATTTGCTGAAATCCCAGAATTTAGAGCACTTCGTCAAGAAATAGAAGATATGCTTCTAAAGTTGGCCATTAGAGCTGAACAAATGTCAGAAGATTTAAGTCAACTAATGAAAGACAATGCTATGGATGCCACCTTAGAAAAACTTATGAAGACGATAGTTGAGCAAAAGGATGAAATGATAATGTTAAGGAGCATGAATCAAAGGATGGAACAATTGAGCACTGATGTGAATGAGTACACGATTCAAATGTTAGATCAACCAACACCAGAATCACATCACACTGATATATCTACTGATAGATATAATTATACTCATAGTAATATGTCTACTGATGGACATATCAATTTTTCTAAAAATGTTGTTGATGAAGAAATTGAAGATTCTCACACATACATATCTACTAATGGATATGTTGATGATGCTCAATGTGAATATAAAGTTTTATCTATTGATGATGATATGAGTATAGATGATCTTTTTGAGGAGCAAAGTTGTGAGGACAATACAATGGAGGAACCAAGTGCAGTTGAAGAGCCAACGATATTCATAGATGCAGCTGAAGCATCTACTACTACAACTGACTTGGTTAATGATGAAGTAGCAGATTCAACTACTTCAAGTGCATATTTTAGCTCACAAGATGAGATTACAAGGACTACTGATGATCTGGTTAACCATCTGAATGCACCTGATGATGCTCAAATTTAGATGAAGCCACATACTCCACAAATCAAGTTTATTGATATGAATGATGAAAATATATTTTTAGTGGTGATTTTTGTTGACTTGGCTGCAGAGCAAGAGGAAAGGTTGCTTCAAAAGGAAAAGAGGTTAGATTCAAATTCTTTTGAAAGCATTGTTGATAGAAAAGTTAAATTGCATGCATATTTGTTTTCTGTTTCTAATTTTAGTGAAAAATTTTAAAAAAATTCAAAAATATGTGTTTTTGTTTTTAGTTTTTATAAAAATAAAAATGTAATGATTAAAAAAATGGTACAAGCTGATTTGTACTTTGTAAAATTAAAGAAAATAAATTTTGACATATGGCCAGATTGAGCCAGAAGTCACAAATTTTTTCGTTTCCTTCCCAAAATAAGTCCATTAAGGACATTTTTTTTGAAATAAGTGTGGGGGAGACAAACTGTAGGTAGGATTTTCCTTTTTCTTTTCTTTTGTTTTTGTTTTCATAAAAAAAAATTGTGATTTCTTTTTGAGGAAATTGTGAAAGTATTAACTTTTTACTAAGTGAAACTTTTAAACAATATATCGCATAAGAAATCCACCAAAAATATTTCCTTGCTTTCAATAAAACATATTGACATTAGATTTTTAGGATTTGATTCAGTAATTGGGATGATCATAATTCTGGAAAAATAAAAGTCATGTTGATATAAGTGGATTGTTTCTATGATTTGCTAAATGAGTTGATTTGAGAATTTCTTGATTAAATCTTTTGTGAAAGAATTTGACCTTGTGAGTCTTGAGCCTTAATGTAAAGGATGGACCGCCATGTGCCATTCCTATTTTTTCTTGAGTGACTTGCTCATGTTTGTTTATACTCAAATGTTTAGCTTGACTCTTTTGTTTTGCATCTTAGGTGAATATCCATGATTTGATATGACTGAGGCATTTCTTGTTTTTAGCTCCTTGGCCAAATTAGTCCACCTTGATATTAATCCATTGGTAGCCCCTTTGAGCTTTAAACCTCTTTTTTCTTGTTTTAAGCCTATTGCATAACCTTGAAAAGAAAAAGACCATATTCTACCTTAGGAAGAAAGAAGGAGCTAATGGATTATGTTCAGGAATGATTGAGGAATAAAGTGTGTGGGTGAGTACCTCACCCACAAATTAATAAAAATGGCAAAAGGAAAAATTGTTGTTGAAAAAGTGTTGAAAGGAAAAAAAATAATTGCTTTCTAAAAAGAGAGAGAGCAACAAAGCAATCAACGAAAAAGAGTTGTTTTTGAAATTATGCTCCATTATTCTTCCTACATTACTATTTCAAAAACCCAAAAATCCTAAATTTTTTCCTACCTTTGGCCCCATTATAACCTGTAAAAAATTCCTCATGATCTTTGAATGCATGTTTTCTGAAAGTTTGTGAATATTAGAGTCTTGTTAAGTATTACAAGTGTTTACTTGCATGAGTATTTTGAGTGAAAACACAAGCCAAAACACTTGAGCGAATTTTGGTGAGAAAATACACATCTAACTTGAGTGCTTTCTTTCATAATTGATTGTCTTGTGAATTCAAAAGATTAACTCCTGTGTGAAAAATAGAATCTTTCCATTTGTTTATGCATGGTAACTTAATTTCTAGAATATTGATTTGTCTCAAGTAAGGTTCATTCCTTTGATCTAGCGTTGATATGAAGTAAAACACCTTAGAAAAAAGTTTTGAAATTGCTTAATTTTGCCCAGGAGTGCAAAAGGATAAGTGTGTGGTTACGTGTCAAGAACATGCATGTGAGTGTGTGTATGGTATGTACTATGCAAGGTGGCATGAAAAAACAAAGGGATGAATATTATGCATTATACATTGTGACATGAATCTAAAGTGAATCCATGCTACGTGTCAAGTGAATGTTAAAATGTTATTTACCTTAAAACTATGTGCATGGTACCATGCATGAATGAAAAGAAGATGTGGATGTAATGCATGTATGCACCTCAAGACACCCTTATTTATACGTTGATGCAAATATGACACGGTTGAAAATTAACTACTTAATTCTATAAAAATGAAAAGATTAAAAAAATAAAGAAATAATGCACGCTGCCTTTGTGTCCTAGAAGGTGTAGAGAAAATCTATTTTCTTGTATATGGGTTTTTATATAATTCTTCCAAGGATAGCTCTAAATTATCTCACATGCTTCTAGAGCTGAAGTCAACCTCAAGACATAATCCACAACGATAGGCGACCTAACAAATGTGACATGTCAAGAGGAAGCAAACTCTAGATGAAGTCTTCCCAATAGTCAAGTAGATCCGAGATCTAGCATAACAATTGTTGGACCTCCACTCCTTACGGCTAACTCAGGTACGGGTATAGGACCCTAATATTAAAATGAATGCACTAGCCTACCATGTGTAGTGTGTGAATGGAGCAACCTATGACTACCCAAACCCACACATGCCAAATAACCAGAAAATTCCTAGACAGATATAAGAATTGTCTTCTACCACAGGGTTCAATAATTTTAACAATATAATTATATGAGGACATTAAAGAGTAAGCATGGCATCAAGACAAACAAAGATAGATAAATATACATGAAATAAGAAAGGGGAAAACGAATATATAAAAACAACATACCTTTCGCACACTTAACCAATAGGATCGACTCTCCAAAACGTCCCCAGTGGAGTCACCATCTGTCGCAACCGAGATCACGGCGGGACGGCGAAAATCATTTTAAATAGTACAGAGGAGTCGCTACCATAGTTTATTATGGAAAACTATAGAAAAACCTTAAAAGAACGGTCTTCGAAACCAAATCTGGGTTCAGGAGTCGGTTAAGTGTGGGGAAGGTATTAGCACCCCACAATGCCCGTCTTAAGACGGTTCCCTCTTTAATTAAGTGTGAAAAGTAGAATTTTGATGTTTAGAATATTTGTTATTCCCCAAAAAAATCAATTAAAATAAAAAAACACATAAGAAAATATTAAAGATTCAAACAAAATTATTTTTTTATTTTTTTGGCCCGACGAGGATTGTACATCGCTCCTACGTATTTCCATTTGGAAAATCAGGGATAACATAGTTTGTAAGACCCATGAAATTTAAATAATTAAATAAATAATTATTTAATAAATACGGGTAGGGGAGCTTTTATGGCATTTAATGGAGATTGTTATGATGTGAAAAAGTAATAGCTCAAGTGGTTGAGAGTACTTTAAATATGTGAGAGGACTTAGGTTCAAGTTATATGTATGCTATTTATGTGTTATTTATTTGTTATTATTTTAATTATGTGCATGACCATGTTGAGTTATAATTATAAGAATTATCACGAAACATGAATTGGTTGAGTGGTTGTGCATTAGGATGACATTGGTTTGGTTATGAGTTCAAACCTTGGTAGAACAAAAGTAAACTTTCTGTTTGCAAAAATTAGTTTTGGCTTGAATGTGAAAGGGCAGAGGAAATCCTAGCTGAATTGGCAGCCAAGTAAGGGCTGAAAAATCATCTCATAATTGTGCTTGAATGACAATTACCACCATCAATGAGATAATTTTCGTTTTGGCCATTAATCACCCTTGATACCTAATTAAAAAGTGAATTAAGGGAGAGAAAGAGGTTTTTTGAGGCTTCCATTAGAGAGGACCTTGTGAGGAGCGAAATTCCAGAGAGAAAATTGTGATTCTGGTGTGAAAAGAAGAGTTTTTTTTGGAAGGAATCAAAGCGAGGTCATTGGTGCTTAAGGGAAGAGTCATAATTCAAACTCAAAGCAAAGGAAATTCCAGGTTAGGGGAGCTGATTAACGTCGTTTTAATTGGTTAATAATTAAATGTATGTTGTATCGTATGTTATTGCATGATCAATGTCTATTTTTGTTGAATTTCGCGTTTCTGGGAATTTTTCCAGAAATCGCCTGGCGGGTGATGAACTGCCGCCAGGCGACACATGCATTTTGCCTATTTTTCTGAGTTCCTAATAGGAATCACCTGGCAGTGAGCTTAGTGCCGCCAGGCGACGCAAGCCCCGCCACCCAGTTTTCTGGGTTGATCATGAACTGCCTGGCGGTGAAGAACACCCGCCAGGCGATGCTTTTCATTTTGGTTTGATTTTCAGGTTTTGCATGTTCTAGGTTGCTTTGGTTCGGTGGAAAAGGCATTTTAACAACATTTGGACGAAAAGGAAGGGATTAATTGTGAAAAGTCATGGTAGTGCGAAGGAATCAAATGAGATTGGCTATGAATGAATGTTAGGGTGGAAGAGTTGGGGTTTTCGAAAATTGTATAACAAATTGCGTAATGAACTATAAACTTATTGGATGAATTGTGATCCTAAACCTTTGAGTGGTGAGCATTGAGTCGAAATTGAAGGAAATCAGGATGGTTGGGCTGGTTGAGGTTCGTAGGTGCAAGGGAAGGGTTGTTGGATTCCTGAAACTGCAGGAACCGTCTAGCGACACCCAATTGGCCGCCAGGCGCCATACCAGAGACGTGCATGGTGTTCTATTCACGAAAAACGTTTTTTTTTGTACTTTTTGCGGTACAGGAACCGCTAGGTGCCTGTTTTGCACTGCCAGGCGCAACCTTCGTGATTTATGGGCGCTAGGCGCCACCATTTTTTCTGGTTTGCGCAGTTTTTGTAAAACTACAATTCTCGATTCGTTAACCGTTCGATTTAGGTGAAATTTTGACAGGTGCTCCATAACATGAAGTTCTTCACTTTGAACGGTAGAGATTGGATTTGGAGGACAGTAGCTAGAGATATAAGTTACTCAATATTGCTGATTTTTGAGTCTTTGAAATACATGATTAAGCTCTTGATAATTTCAAGTAACTTCTAATGAAGCATTATTGGGTTATGTGGTAAGTCTATATCAATTTGAATGTTCCTTTGGATTAGTCACATGTGGAGAATTGGTTATTGATGAAGGCTTGTGTGTCAATATTAATTTGCATTGGTGCCTAAGATCATGTGTTTTAATTGTTAGAATGATATTGCTTATACTTGTTTGAGCATGCGTTATTCATAAGTTAGAATTGAATGCTAGCATGGGTTTAAAGGTGGAGAATATATATGAAATGTGAATGGATTGATTTTACTTTGTTTTGGGTGCTTAAAAACCAGTATTATGCAAGTACTGGTGTAGCGCCTGGCGGTGGTGTTTGACCGCCAAGCGATGGCTACAAAACCAGTAGAGAATTGAAGCGTGTTGTGCCTGGCGATAAGGGTTGTCCCGCCAGGCGATGCTTGTGGAAACAGTAGCATCAGAGGCACTTGGCACCTGACAACACGTGTCCCCCGCCAGACGGTCTGGAAACCTTTTGCGTCTGGCGACCCGTGTGGTGTGCCAGGCGATTTTTGATGAAGCAGACATCATTTTTTGCTTGGTTTGGATGTGCGTGGTCTACGAGGCTTTGGGCGATATCTCAAGGGTCAAATGTTGGAGTATTCATAGAGTTGTGGCTCAAGATGGAGGGTAATACGAGCATTCTTTGAGTTGTGGCTCGGAGTAGCGAGTGTTCCTGCATGTGTCCTACGAGTGGTGGCTTGTAGGTTGGCAGCAACGATATATTGAGACTATCAATCAAAGATGTAAAACATGGATTACATGTTGGCGTCCATGTGAGATGAGATCAAAGGATGGAGTTCCTTGGATTGTGTGTGTTTTATTATATAAATTGATGCATATGTTTTATTCTGTTAGCTCACCCTATCTGCTTGTGTTTGGCGATGATCGTGTATGCGGTACACGACGGCAATCGATGTTGCAGGTGGATCTGGTGAGGCATAGAGTTGAAGCGGGGCTAGTTGGGAGAGGACATTCTCAGAGTTTTATATTTTATGAGTTCTTAAAGAATTTTTAATATTTCATATTACTACCCGTAGACATTGTAATTGAGTTTTAAATTTTATGGATGTAATAAAAGTTTTATATTTCCCATGTTTTGAAAAATGGAGCTTAATAAATGAGCATTTAATATTATTATCTTATTTTATTAAGTAAATTTGTAATATCCGGACGAGATGTTACATAGTTCTTTATAAAAAATTTGTTGTTTGATATTATTATTTTGTTTTTTTAATTTTCTAGATTTTTATGTATATGTATATTTTATTAATAATATCAAGAGAACCCAAAATTCTACATGATAAATATTTAGTTATCAAGCAAATATGAGATTTGACATGATATTTAAGATGATTTTATAATTTTTTTATTTTTTGTTATTTCTAATTTTCTTTCAAAAAAAAGAATTAAAAGCCTATAAAAGAGTGTTTTGATTATCAAGCAAGTCCGAGACTTGACATGACATTCACAACTTATTTAAAAGAAAATATAATTTTTTATTTTATTTATTTATTTATTATTATTTTTTTAGAGAACTAAAGTCTACGAAAAACACCTTTTTAAGTACCAAGATAAAAAATAAAGGAAAAGAGAAAGGTTGAACACATCAATGATAAACCCAAAATCATCTAACATGAGGACCCAGAACACATTTAATCATACAACAATTAAAACGATCATATATGTGATGTTATAAGAGAATCATGAAAAGCATTACGAGCAAAGAAAATTTACCTTAAGGTGACCCCTTTTTGTGTGTGTGCTCTATAATAAAAAAGAGATAGGGTTTTTCGAATTTTTTTTCTGTCCCTTGTATTAGAGAAATTTTGTACTTCTATAGGCCCCTTGGGGTACGATTGAGATTCTAGTCTTTAATTATAAAAAAAAATATATGGGGAAGGAATTGGTCTTATTAAATCATTGCATAATATCTACAGTATTGATTATAATTATTAACGAAATATTGTCTGTAATTACTAGAATCATATTTTATGTCACACAAAGATCGTATTCATAACATATTATTCATATAATTGATTCTAATTATTATCAGGAATACTTTCTTCTAAATATTAAAATTGTACCATTCTCTAAAAGCATTATTATCAAAAATACTTTTTGCTTCTAATTAAAATAATATCTTCCCCGACTGACAACGGAAACAGACACATAAGTGTAAATACAAGATATTTATTCAAATTATTAAAAAAAAAATGGCTCCTAATATTATACCTTTTTCTAAAAACAGAAATTATGAAACGTTCTCTTCTGTCATGTCATGTGGAGAGTGTAAATAGCAAATAGTGGGGGTGAAAATATGTAAAATATTTGGGCTCATAAAAAGAGTGTGATAATAAATTAGATTCTCCTTCTCTTGGTTTTTTTCTTTTTTCATTTTTTTTTTCTTTTTCCCGTGGTAGAATTAAAGTTAAAAAAACCTACCATCAATCCAAACATATTATTTTATTTTATTTTATTTTATTATTTATTATTTATTATTATTATATTATATATTATTTATATTCTTATTATTATTATTTTTTTAACCAAACAAATGCATTTACCCAGACGAAATTGGGTGTTGACATTAAATTTTCATTAGTTGCTTTATTCTACTTTCAAGCCACTTAATTTCTCCTCTACATTTATTATTTGACTTTTGCAGTTTCGTGGCTTCCTTATGTAATTCATTAAAGGCATCAAGCAATTCATAGTAGTTATTTTCATCATGTTCATATTTGAAACTACTCATACTACTTTTAGAGGATCCTGTTCCAGCCATCAGACACATTGTTTTCCTCCTCAGTGCTCTCATCCGATTCACTGGATGTGCTGGAATCATTGTCTTCTACAGGCAATATAAGCTTTCTTTTTCTTCATGTGCTTCTTTGCCTTGGTCTTCTCTTCCAGCTTCTGTTTCATCTTGAGTACAGGGCAATCTGGTTTGATGTGTCCTATTTTGCCACACTCATAGCAGGTTGGAGTGCTAGAACGTTCCTGCTTTATGGACTGTCTCTTATTGTCTGCATAGCTGTTGTTAGTCTTATTTTTAAACTTCAAGAATTTATAGAACCTTTTTACCATTAAACTCAAGGCTTCACTGTCAGAATTTCCATCATTTGAGTCATCTGCAAATTATGTTTTCTTAAGCTTTGTTTTAGATTTCACAACACTCTTCAAGGTTATAGTGTGCCTCTTTTCTCCATCCTCTTCTTCCTTGAGTCTTTCAAGGTCTAGTTGACGTTCCCTCAGTTTTTCAAAGAGAGTGGCTATGTTCATACTGGCGAGATCTCTTGATTCAAAAATTGTTGTAACTTTAGGCTGCCATGTCCTATTTAAGCTCTTCAAAATTTTGATATTGAGTTCCTCTTTGTCAAAAGTCTTGCCAAGGGCTAGGAGGTGATTTACTATATGTGTAAATCTTTTCTGCACATCATATATACTTTCTCCAGACTTCATCCTGAGCATCTCATACTCCTGAATGAGAGTGTTCTTCCTTGCCCTTTTGACTTCATTCGTGCTCTCATGGGTCACTTCCAAGACATCCCACATTTCTTTGGTTGATTCACACACAGATACCTTGTAAAATTCATCCAAAGTTAGTGTAGAAGATATAATATTTTTGGCTCTAACATCATAGTGTGCCCTCTTGTTCTCGTCAGGAGTCCACTGTGAGAATTCTTTGGGGACATTTTTGCCTTGCACAACTTTAATTGGTTGAAAAGGTCCATTTACCACAACATCCCATACCCCTTGTTCACTGATTCAAGAAAAATTTTCATTCTAATGGAATGTGTAAAGCAAATTATAAAGGCATAAAAGATGAGAGAAACAAAGAAAACAACAATTTATACTTGTTCGATTCAAGATGAATCTACGTCCAGTCTTCTACAAATCAACCCACTTAGGATGATTTCACTAAATCAATAGAGATACAAGAATTACAAGAGCATCTATAGAATTCAAGACCCTAAAGACTAAGGAGTTTGATCTACAAATCAAGAACTCCCCCTAGATGCAATGCATCCATACAATAAGAAAGGAATAGGAACGAATACACCTAGTGGATGTGCAGATTTGTCACTTGATCCTAGATCACATCTTGACCCATTAAGGTTGAATCCACCATTAATCTTCTTGAAGGTTCACTTGAATGATCTCTCAAGAAAGCACAAGAACTCTATAGATTTCAGAAAAGTAGAAAAACAATCTCTCATTTTGCAATTCAGTTAGTTTTCTCTCTATATTTAAAAATGATTTCAAAATTGATTTTATACCAAAGTTATGCTGCAGTGACTAATATATTAGGAATTTACCTAGTATATTATCGTGAGTGTATTTTCACTGCATCAGTGCAATGTCCTTATCTAATCTATTAGTTAAGTAGCTAATCTATTCACGAGTTCACATTCAAGAGTTTGACTGACACAATTTGATGCAAACTTGTTTTACATGTAATACTTGATCTATAACACCTAATGCAAAAGATAGAAAATCAGGACTAAGCCTAAACCAGTGATGCACATGATGCATAGCCTTGGACATCATCAAAACCATCTTCACTTGAGTTGAACAAGCTCCCAATTTCAACACATGATTTCATTATTTATACACTAAATTACATGGAATTAATTTTCCAATTAGATAAATCTAACATTTAATTAATTAAGTATTATCTGGTATTTATCCATTTATAGATCTAATGATCCTAAAGTTACGTAATTTTTATACATCATTAAAGTTTTATTGTCTAAAGTTTGATTGTTTTATATATAAATGTTTGTCAATAATAATTTCCTTATATTTTTTATTCTTAATCAATATATTTTTTATTTTTGGTTCACTTTTGTTTATTGATGTTCTCTCTTTAATTGTGATTATAGAGGAAAAAACTCAATTGTGAGATCTAGTTTTTACTATTCGTAATACACTGGTATGTATTAGTTCTTTAATACAATATATTATCGGTGTGGAATGAGTTTACACTTGAAATTAAATTGATTTGAACATTGAGTAAGTATTTCATATCCAGTTAAAAATTATTATCTTTTGTGTATTGTTACTTTTGTTTTTTTACTTTTACCACTTCGTCTTTCTTTTTGTTTTATTTTTCCTTATTGTTGTTGTTTTTAATATCATTTAAAGTGGTTGAGAATGATGTACATGAAACTGAGTCTTTTGTTTTGTTGGTTTTTCACCGTAAAGTACCAACCAAAAAAGAAGAATTGTGTTGTTGTAAGGCCTACTTTCTTTACTACCTTTATTTTAAAGAACTGCCCCAAATAAGTTGGGCCTAGGGCTGGCCTATAAGGAACCAAAGCCCCTAAACCAGCTGAAACACTTTCATTCTTCTCACTTTCAGAAAAATAGTCTTTTTTCTCTTAGAACAGTAACTGAGTTCAACCCATTTCTTTCACTCACGTAAGTTCCTTCCGATGCATACTCTTCTCTTTTAGTTTAATCTTCGTGCTTGCCTTTAGGGTTCCTCATAATAATCTTGTGCTTCGTTTGTATTGAGATTTTCAGCTCTTAAATATGCTCTTGGAGTTGTCTTGCTCATTCGCTTAAGGGTCGAGGTCGTTTTGACTAGCTCTTTCCAGGTAAGGGAAGCTAGGGTTTATGTTTTTTTAAAGTTATTTTGCCGATTTTTGGTCTGTTGTATGGTTGTGATGCTTGAATGAGGTTGTTGGTCGAATAAAAATGTATGGTGTGCAAGTATGTTTGATTGATGTACCGCTACTCTTTTTCTACACTGCACACTTTATCGCAAGATCGTTATAGTTTAGTTGTTTCTCTAATCTTGAATGGTTATTACTGACTTGAATCTAATTGTTATATTAAAAGCATGTGATAAATGATTATGCATGAGTGATGTGATTCATGGAACTTGGATGATGGGTTTGGTATGAACTTGGCATGTGATTTAAATGAGATCGTTGGTATCAAGGAGACATGGTATTGATATGAAATACAAATATATATATTCACTATTTAGGAAGGATGAGTTGGTATGGATTCAACATTTGGTTATGAATGAGAATGGGTTGTAAAGGTTGACATAAGATATTGTGTATGGTAAACATTACTTGATTGATTGAACATGATTGGTTTGTGGTCAGTGCGTAATTCCTTGAAATCTCTAAGTGGGATTTCAGGGTCGTACTTCAGTGGTTGGGACGTAATTCCATGGCCCCTGTTAGTGGATGTCCATGGTGGTGCCCCATCTATATAATTTGGTAAGGATTCAAGGTAAGGATTGCATCCTGACACTCTAAGGAGTCAATCAGTCTCACTTAGAGCGGACTGACTCCTGTGGTGAGAGTAGCAGGAGGCCTGAAATTCATTAAGGGTTACCCTTGTGTGTGAGGGAATTGATTCATTGTAACACTTGTAACACTTGTAACACATAGCTCGGGGGTGAGCAGAGGTATCCACCACAAGTGCGAGCATTCGCTGAATCCGACCAGATTATATGTATCCGGATGAGTCAAGTCGAGTCTTAGTGTATTGATTGGGAGGTCATAACATGCTTGGATGATGTATATATATTGGACTGTGAAAGTATATCTGATTGCATGATAAAATCTTTTTGGCTCTAGCTTACCCTTTTGCTTGTTTGATTGCCTTGTATGTTGTAACATCCCTAGGGAATATTACTTAAAAATAAATATTTTAAATAAACATTTTCATTAAATAATCATCTCGATAAAATTCCCAACGTGGGAAAAATTTATCTCATTAAGTTATCGCGTCAAAACTCATAACGGCGCATAATTCATTACAAGTTCCCAAATTTTGCATTTAACATAAATTACAATTCATTAAAACCCTAGAGCTACTCCCATGCTAGCCCCTCACTCCGCCATCTGAACATCCTCAGCACCACCTGCATCAACATCTGCTCCCGTGTAACGAATTACACGATCATCGTCACACACAAACAGAAAGGGTGAGCTGAGAAAATAAAATAACAAGAATATGAACACGAGACAGTTCATTTACCCATCTTAATCATTATCTACAAATCTTGGCCAAGACCCTAACCCCAAGACTTAACAGTCTTCAAGTCATACAATTGGTTAGCCTTGGACTCGGGAATCTGATGCTCACACGAACCTGCCCGCTCGTGGTCCTGCCTCTACGAACCTCCCCGCTCGTAGTCCTGCTCTACGGACCTACCCGCCCGTAGTCCAACACATGTGATCCACCAGCCCCCGTACCTCCCCGCACGTGGCATCTCTCAACGTGAGCACGGAACATACGAACCTCCCCGCTCGTATCCCCACGTGAGAGTCACTTGATATGAACCTCCCCGCTCATATCATCACATGTCACACCATCCATGAACCTACCCGCTCATGGCACAGCATCTCCCGATCCAAGCAAAGCATCATTATCAATTAAAACAACACACACAACTCGTGACCTGGTGCACAGTCGCCTGGCAAAACAGGCCCAGACCGCCTGGCGGTACCTGCCCACCGCCAGGCGCCAGCTCGCTTCCAGCCCCCACTGTTTTCTCGTCACCGCCTGGCGGAGCATACCGTGCCGCCAGGCGCCTCTCAGTGCAGACCCTTCCCACGCTAGGGCTATCGCCTGGCGGTATCAACAGACCGCCAAGCGCCATACCAGTAACTTCCTGCTACTGATTTGGCACCCGAAATGTTTAACTCCGAAATTCCAGAATGTCCTAGAGTGTACAGCACAACTGTCTTTATCAGAATTTATAGATTCTCCAATCCTACACCTTCCCAGGTATAGCCCATGTACCTAATCAAAGGCATTTGACACTCTATTTTACTCCTCTATCACAGTTAATAATCACCACAATAACAAGGCACGTCATTCACTATCGCGTACCACAGTTTAGGGACATTATCAAATTACCTCTCATTATACTTATTTCACACTACCCTACCATACATCTCATTCCACACAATCTCACTTAATCACATAACTTATGTTTAAACTCACAAATCCCCAAACACTGAAAACTTATAACCGATAATTAAAGATATTTAACAACATTTAGGCAGAATTTCAAGCTTTCCATTCCTAATTCACCAACTAATGCTATCCAACTCTCTTCCTTTACTCAACACAACTATCAAGAACTCGTCACATAATCACCCCATCAACCACTCTCCATTACTACACACACTTACCTACGTGCATTATTTCTTACAGTGCCCTTCTTTAAGTTCCAATATCACTCTTAGCCTCCTCCCTCACAAGTACCCAAAAACAACATTAAAAACGCCACTGTTCCCGTCATCGCCTGGCGGCAAGCTAGTCACCGCCGGGCGGTGTATCAGAACCCAGAAAATCTCCAGGTTACAGTACACGTGATAAGCCAAGTTGTCCATAATTCGATCTATACTTCACAAACAATATCACACAATGGATCACACCTAATTTACTGACCCAATTTCCTTTGACATAATATCCTCAAAGTCATACACACCATGAACCCTAATAACCCAATTCGGATTCTACCCATTCCAATAATCCAAGTTTATCCATGTAAAATTATAAAGGGTATTCTCAAGCACCATCAGACCCCCAATTTTAACCAGTTCATACTATCAAAATGAATAAAATCGCAATCAGAAGTCCCCATCCCCCTGCACAAAACGCAAACCAACAGAAAAACGCAACACTGTTGCGCCGCCTGGCGAATATTCATCCCTGCCAGGCGGTTTAAGCAATCAGAACCCAAAATTATGCATAGACAGATGAACCGCCTGGCGGCACATGCATGCCCGCCAGGCGGTTTCTGGACAGAACCCAGAAAACGCGAAAACAACGCATAACAAGCAGAGAATTCATGCGCATATGATCGTACAAGGCACAAAATGGTGTACACGATAAATAGCATGCAAAAACAACTCCCCTTACCTGGAATTCGTGCTCCAAATTGAGATTCCCACTCTCCTTGCACACCTTTTCCCCTTTGCTAAAAGAACCACTCTGATTCTTCTCTCGCGACCTTCCTTCACGCACCAGAATTGTTCTTTCTCACTCTCAGAGTTATTTGCACCTCTCACAGACTGATTTTCTCCTCTCCTTCTCTCTTCTCTCTCACTCTTAATGTACCCTAATTATTCTCTATTTTACTAAAACGAAATTTATTAAAAGAAATATGGTTAAGGCCATTCAATGGCTATCACCCATAAATTTTCAGCTTCCCCCCCACATTACCTCTCTAGTATCTGCTAGGTTTTTCAATCCTTTCATATTCATGCTCAAAGGAAATTTAGCAAAAAGAAAACTATTTAGTTCTCAACAAGGTTTGAACCCACACTCATGCATACACCAAACCAAGGCCAAACCCCTCAACCAACACATGTTTCATGCTAAATCCTACAATTTTAAGAGTTTATCATCATCCATACGAGTTCAATATATAAGCACACAAAAACACATAATTTAAATAACATCCAAGTGGCACACATAGGACTCGAACCCAAGTCCTCACACACAATAAAGTACTCTCGACCACTTGAGCTAGTACTCTTCCATGTCATAGTTCCTCGCATTTATTGCTTTAAATGTTCTCGCTACCCGTCCTAATTAAATAATTAATTAAATAACTACTTAATTTTCCCGGGTCTTACATATGTTGTTTTTCTACCGTTGCGATGATCATCAATTTATTGATGGGAGCAGATGCGAGAGGTACTCGAGGTCAACAAAGAAGGGATGGTTCCGCTCCACAGTCTACCCATGTTGGACTTCATGTCTCTTTGGGCTTTTCTTTAGGGCGAAGGCCCGTGTATTGTATTGCCCTAAGGCTTTATTTCAAATACTGGCTATCTCTTACTCATTTTGGGTTGTAGGCATTGTAGTGAGCTTTAGTATTTCCTTTTAAGTACCTTGGATAACTGTAAGGAGTGACTTTATACTCCGCAACTTGGCTCTTTATATTATCCGGTGTAAGATTTCCTTTAATTATGTTATTATTTAAATGGGATGTTACAGCTGCAACCTGTAAAAACTTAAAAAGAAAAGGAAGTATTGTCCTGTATGTCTCCGAACTAGGTCAGTTTAGGATTATAAATCTCAGATTTTTTTTATTTAAGATGTTTTTTTTTGTAAAAGTATGATATGGTTAGCACCACTATTGAGGAAGATATCTCAACTTGGTTTAGGTTTACTACTGTAGTCTCACCTATCACAAAGATAAATAAATAAATAAATAAATATATATATATATATATATATATATATATATATTTGATATGCTGCATATGATAGTTAGGGTTATAGCAGTCAACTTAGTTCAGATGTTTTCTGCAAGTGCCAAGTATATCACAGTTTTATGAAAACTACAAACATCTAAAATAAATTAAAACACAAAATTTATAATACTGAATTGAGCTAGTAAAAAAACACTTGTACTAGAACTTCATCTGAAAATTCTTTCATTTCTTTAATTTATTGCAAGTTGCAGCAAAATTCTCATTTATGTTTTTGTATACAAGGATTAATTGTGAGAATCTATAAAATCATACTTTAGGAGTGATTGTGTTTAAAATAATGAGATCTTAGTGTTATTTTAATAAATAAACCATTTATATATAAATAGAAATTTCATAAAATATTTCATTATTTAGAAAACAATATCTCTTTAAAACTGTTTCTCTAAATTTTCTCTAATTTCTTTCTAAGACTTCAACTATGCTCTCATCCTTTTGAAGATCAGAGGCTGCCAGAGTGATTACTGCGGTGAAATCTTTGAGTCTGTCCGATCATTTTTCATCGATTTAGGTCAAAATATTTTGGTGTGGTACAAAAATCCATGGTTGAAAGTTATCCAAGTTGTAAACAAGTAGTTATTAGCACAAGATTTTGAAAACAAAAATAAAATGTTGGTTTTGTTGTATGACCACACTAGGACGAAAAAGAACTTATATGTATGGCAAACAACTGTTGCTACATAGGTTTAGTGTTGGGTTTCACTATAATTTTGTTTGCATTATATACTGTCCATTGCTTTTATCATTTGATGTCTTGCTTCTCTTTTCATTCCTCGATTTTGTATTTTTCTAAACATTTAGCTAGGTCTTGTTTTGATAAAGAAATAAATCTAATTTGGCATCTCTAAATTGTTTTTTCCAAGTTTCGCCACTGAAAAATAGGTTTCGTGAGGAAAAAGTAATTTGTAACCTATTTAGAGAGAGAAGAGGAACATCAAAGACAGTGTTCTTCTTCAAGGTAACTTATCTATACTTTTACCTTATTAATAGTTTTGTCATAAATATATTTTCTCTTTATTTCTTTCCTTTCTTTTTTTTTGATAGAAAAAAAAATTTGATAGAAAAATAATTTTGTTGGTTTTTCACTTTGAAGTACCGACCTGTAAGAATCCAATTTGTAAGAATTTAAACAAAATAATTTTTTAATTAAATTCTAGCATGTCTTTCGGTTAGGTCAGTTTAGCAATAATAATTAAATTGCATATGAAAGATATAATTAGAGCGGTAAATTTAGTTTTGATTTTTTTTTCTCAATAATCGTGCTAAGCATATCACATTCATCTAAAATAAAAATAGAACCCAAATTTATAATGTTGAACTCAAGACGTACTTATGCGAGAATTTAATCTGACAATCCTTCTCTTTTTTTAATTTATTGCATGTTACAACAAAATTCTCCTTTTTTTATTTTGTATATAAGAGACTTTGTGATCACGATATATTAATTTTTTGTTTATTTTATTATAATGGAATAGGAAATGTAATGACTTTTTAATTTAGTTACTATTTATAGTTGTATTTCATTTTACTTAACTAGTTAGATGTTCATTAAAAAGTCATGTATATATTTTGAATATTTCTAGTAGTTACAATTTAAGAATTTTATATCTTTTGTCCTAACCAAATGTTAGCGATGTAGATTTTTAGATTTTTATTTAGTACGACCTAGTGTTGCTATTTTCCATAACCTTATAATCCATTATTAGAAATATATGTAAAATTATTTAAAGAATTTTTTCGTAGTAAATATATGTAACCAACCTCCCAGCCTTCCATGAAGTCCTAGTTTTCCTCTGCATCAAACACGTGCCAGTTCCACATGTCAGACCTGATGAACGGTTTCTGGTTGGTTGTGTTGGCCCGAGAGAGTTCATTGATTATTGAATCACTCAAAATTAAAGTCTAAAATTAGTTCTAAATGTCATCAATCAAGATAATGTGATAAGGTTGAAAAATAAATACACTACACACAACCATGCAAATACATCTCTACGCTTCTAGCCCACAAAAATCCCATATATTTAATTTTCAATAACAAAGATCAAGTATATAAAGTAGTGTGAGAATTGAGGTATGCATACCCCGAGCGAAATGTAGTTCCTCGATTCAGACAACCTTTAGCCGATATTTCAGTAACAGTCAAGGTTTCCTCCATGCTAGCTCCGGATGCAATCACAACACACACAAAATTTCACCTCTAGGTGTAGAGTATGAGCGACACACATTGCATTTCTAACCATAAACCCATACTTAGTCGTCATTAGGGTTTTAGTGGCAAAATTTCTCACTGTAACCCATGCTTAATCGTGATTAGATTATTAGTTGCAAAATGAGAGAAATCAATAGAATTAAAAATTACAAACCATAAAACTAAATCAAAGAGTTCAGTAGAATAGAAAATTACCACTTTTTTACGAAGACATCATCAAATAGGTCATGTTGCACTTTTGAGGGAGATGTGAAATCTCACATACTTTGAACTTTGAAAAATGTACCAGAATTGCACACCTCTCTCTAAACGTTTTAAGAAATTTCACAAGCTGTTTGGAAATTTTGTACAACAAATTGAATAAAGAAATGATTGGCCATTGCTTATTAGCATACAAGAACTAGAAATCACGCAAAAGAGATGGTGCTCAAACGAAAAAAAAAATTCAAATGACATCTTAATAAAAAGTTAAAAATATTAAAATAATAAAAATCTATTGCAGTTAGAATAAAATAACAAAATTAACATTTATTTTAATGGTTTAATATAACCGCAACAAAATACCTGCTAATAAAAATTATTATTTATGTAGTGGAAGAACCGTGTTAAGGATAGGGAATGAACGAAAGAAATGGGAGATGGGAAAGATATTGTCTCGGTTTCAAGGTTAACAAGTATAATATCTTTTTCAATATATATATATATATATATATATATATATATATATATAAAATTTATACCAATTTTTGCTATAATCGGTATAAAAATTCTTTTTCAATATTACAAAAATGTCACTGTATTAATTTTTATACCGGTTGAAAATATAATTGGCATAAAAGATCTCACGTTATTTATAAAATTGTTGTCCGCCTCTGATTTTATACCTGGTGGATTTGAACAGGTATAATAATGTAGGTATAAAAAACTTATTTTGCACTAGCGTTTATTAGGTCAATGTGCATGGATTATTTATACATTTTGAGTTTGAATATCTAAATTAATTTTATTTGCTTATTTCTTATTTCTTTTATATTTTAATACAAATTTTATTTTATTGTTAGAATGTTTTATAAATCATATATATATATATATATATATATATATATATATATATATATAATTTCATAATTAATCATTTTTCTTTACCGTTCTATGTATCATCAAATATCATTAAAAGAAAAAATAAATAAATACACTAATATTCATTCATAGATAAAAATACCTAAAATTAAAATATTTAATTTAGAAGGCACTGTTGAAAAAAAAAAAAGTCAATGAAACTGAATATGTAAATGATATACATATTAAAACCATAAAAGATGCAAATTTGAATGATTTAGATTAGCTTAGATTCACTTGTTTTTTTAAACAATTGTAAAAAAGTCGTGAGGTCATTGTGCATGTATTTTGTATGGAAGCATGTGTGACTTATGGGTGGGACTGTTATATGTACATCATAATATAGCAGCTTCACATTTCATTTAGTTTGAACTCCAAGGTATGAATAAAAATTGCAACAAATTGTGGCACTGTATATGGGTGGCCATTATATGGTGCATTTGAAATCAAAGAAACAAAGGGTTGATGCTGATGAAGTGTTCACTCTAGCCCAACTTAAATCATGGTCTTGGATAATGTACAAAAATCCTAAAGCATTATTTTCATACTCTGATTGGTGTTTGTTGATGTGACCCCAACAAACCCAAGCTCAAGTGCATCAACAAGCCCAAGCCCACATCAAGGCCCAATCACTAGAAGCATGATGAGAAAGATTCACATGGGCCTCTCACAAGATGATCAAGTCAATCATGGGCTTTTTACATTATTTACATAGGCTAAAGAAATCTCTAAAATATGAGATGATGCATGAAGGAAGTTGTCTAGATTTAAATTGGGCCATTGTTTAGGCTTTGCTTTAAATAAAAGCTAGAAAACTTGTTGGGATCATTTGGGTCGAGCCCAATGTGCTACCTTTGGCCGAGAGTTACTAGAGTGGCTCTCCTTTTGGATGCAAGCAAAGCATGAACTAAGCAAGGAGCATGTGATGGAAGCATGGTGCATGTGACTTGGGCAAGGAGAGTGTGATACGCCACTTGGCACCATCTAGACTCATCTACTACATCACATGGTCTACAATCAAGCTTCTTCTCCAAGCTACATTTGCATTTCATCTTTGTTGCATTTTCTCTTTATTTGGCCGGCCATGTTCCTATAAATAGAGCCACTCAAATATTGTAATGGTTACTCTTGAATTGCTAATAGATGTTAGTGTTTGAGATCACTCCACACTTCTATTAATTTGAGAGCACACATGGCTAACATTCTCCTTCATCTCCTCTAGCCACCTTCCATACCATAGCTCCACTTCTACTCTTCATCTTCACCAAATTCTCCATTTCTGAGAGCTACCTTCCTCTAATTCTCCAAATTCCGCTGCACTTCATCTTCTCCTCATCATTCTCCATGGATTTCCTCCCTCTCCTACTCCAAGGACTTCATCAATTGGTATCTAGAGCCATCCAAGCCTTTGGTGCATCCATCCTCTTGGTTTGGGTAAGGTTCTTGGTCCATACTTGTCTCTTCTTTCATTTTCCGTTTTGTCTCTCTTCTCCACTATTTTCTTCACTTTTGCTGCTGTTTTTTTTCATGTTTTTAATGTTCTCCACCGTTTGACATTGAGGCTACATGAATCTCCATTGATTCATCTTGTAGTACTCCTTGCTTCATTGGTGCAAATATGTTTTTAGGTTCCATTTTCGTTTTTCCAGCACTTGTTCTTTGGTTCTTGAGTTTTCTGCATTTTTATTCGATGAATTGAGTCCTTCTTTGCATTTTATCATTCCAATTATGTTTAAGTCATGTTCTATGCTTTGTTTGTGCTTTAATTCATCTTTTCCACCGTTTAATTGCATTGCTTACTGAATTGATTGAGTTTCCGAGCCACATCTCACAACCAAAACACTATGATCCTTAAAGGAAGTGTGTGGATGTTTAAGGCCTGAATCCTCACCGTTTTTCATCCATTTCATCGATTTGATTGTGCTTTTGTGTGTCTAAGATGTTCTTCTATGATTCATGCTTGATTTCAGTTCATAATCAAGTTCTTTAGCTATGCTTTCCATAGAACATCTCCTACAATTTCAGAGAGCAAATCTGCTCTAGTTTTCTTCTATTTTCTACCAAATCACTGCACGCACAGTCTCTGTTTTTGATTTTTTGTGAGTCACTCAGTGCACCAAAATTCAATCTGATTTTTGCCTCATTTAGTTAACATCCAGACGAAAAAAAAAGAATCATTCAAAAATGTTGAGTACAAAAAAAATGAAAAATCACGTAAGTTGAGGCTCATATTTCCATTTTCTGCCACTACAGTTTCCGAAAACTCACTGTTTCATTGCTGTTTTGTGCGTGTTTGTGTGTTTTTAGTGCTTGTTTTCACATGAATTTTGGCTTGAGTTTGTACTCTATATTGCTTCATTATTGATTTGCTTTGGAAGTCAATTCATTACTTCATTTGCTACTGTTTTGCAATGAGTACTTCAGCCATATGATTGAGCATTTTTGTTTTGCTGATTTTGTTGTTTTCATCTATTCTAGTGCCTTTCTAGGTTCCTTTTGTGGTGAAGAGAAAGAGGTTCACTTCTTGAACCTCTTTCTAGTCATGTTTCATTTCAATTCTCTTTTGGTTTAGCATTTCTAATTAGCTTTTCTTGCTTTCTCCATTGTTTGGGTTCATCTACTTGTCTCTCGGTTTTGGTTGCTTAATGATGCTATGGAGTTTAGAATGGTTTATATGATATGGTAGCATCTTAGGTGGTGGATATTGAAGTAGAATTTTATCTTGTGTGTTTTCTATATGATTGCCTTCTCCTCACCTTTGAGAGTTTGAGAGTTTTGAGCCTATTCATTTGAGAGAGTGTGTGCTAACTAGTTTGCTTGCCATAGTTTGTTTTGTTTCTTTCTTTCACTCTTTTGCAGATTTGGTTGCTGTTTTTGGATGCTCTAGTAGTGTGGTGCTGCAAAAGACACTTTTACACACATTGGTGCTTGAATTTGGTCATATACAAAGGCTTCCAAAGCCTCTTTTGCTCTCGAGATAGTCCATTTTCCAGCAGTTGTGATCTTTGGAGAGCTTGTTTTGGTGATGTTTTGGAGTCTTTGGCTGCACATTTTGGACATCATTTTAACAACACCTTTTAGTTCTTTAATTGTGTATAAGTTGGACACCTCTTTTTGGTACAATTGAAGCATTCTAAGGCATTTTATTGGTTCTCCAAAAAGCATTAAAATCTTGTTTTCTAGCATCCAGTTTGCTCTCGGTTTGCTTCACTTTGTACCAAAACTTGTGCATCAATTTCTTTTGCTTTGAACATTCCATTGTATCCATGGCCTACTTAGGTGTCTTGGGGAACCAAAGGTGTTCAATCCCATCTCCTAAGTAGAACCTTTTTCATATTCTAGTGCAACGTTTTAGTAAGTGAGTGTGTTGAAAGTTCTAAGTGCTTTCTCACCTTGCTTTTAGGCCGCATAGTTAGACGCTTAGTGGTTTAAATTTGTGAGACCAAAGTCTCTAAAATTTGTGTCATTTAGGGGTCCGTTTTTAGTGTTAGTCTTTTCTTTTCTTTGAGTCTTGTTTGTGTTTGTTAGTGCTTAATGTCTCAAGTGATTCTATTTACTTAGCCTTAAACAATTGTGTGATCTTTGAAACCTTTTGCAAGTACATCTTGGCAAGGATTGGCCTTGGTACTTAAGAAGTCTTTTAGACTCACCTCGCCTAACCTGGAGGTCTACTTGTGCTTGGTTTCTTCTTTCACTATTTTGTTAAAGTTCTAAGTTCTTTCAATCACCATGAGCACTAGAAGGGCTACTCATGCTAGTACCCAACATCAACAACATGATGAAAACAACCTCCACACAAGTGGTGATGACGAGGTTGAGGTTGTTTTCATCATGTTGTTGATGAAAACAACCTCAACCTAAAGCATTATTTTCATACTCTGATTGGTGTTTGTGCCCAACCATGTGTTTACAATCTTTGTGCTTTTAGCATATATTAGGCTCTTCTATTTAGGTTGGTGGTGGACTCATTTTTTATCCCTGTATTAGTAGACTGTTATATTATCTGATGGGGTGGGGACGTGAAGGTAATGTTCTTTATTTACAATAGATTCAGAATGAAATTCTATCTATCTATGGTTTTGTGTTGCTTAAGTCTTGTTTAGTTTTTGCATGGTAAGAACCTATCACGATAGCAAGAATAATTATATTGACATGACTTGTTCTTTTGGTATTGGAATCTATAATGGTGTGTGGTGTTGTGCTTATGATTCTATGCAGGATTTAGGGATGTCAAAAGTATTCGTACCCGCGGGTATCCGCGGATAAAACCTGCAATGGGTAGGAAACGGATATTAAAAATGGATACCTGCTACCCGTGGGTACGGGTATTTTTATACCCGCATGTTAACGGGGCGGGTACTGGTATCATAGTATCCGTACCCGTGGACGGAGAAGGGTAGCCAGGGATGTTACACCAATAGTCATTCTGAACAAATACGATCCCAAAAACGAAACCTACTCTCTCTCTTCTATCTTAAAGCAATATGCATCGTTGGTTGTCAAAATATGCAACCTAAATTCCCTTTCAACGATCAAGAGGACTCTGTCCCTATACTACTAAAAAAACTCATATTTCCTGCCAATTTTGTTTTGATTTTTTTTTTGCAGGAAATACTTATAAATTTTGTTATGAAAAAAAATTGTAGGAAATTGCTGCCAATTTTTTTACAAAATATTTTGTATAAAAAACTTTTCGTAACAAATTTTGTAGAAAATACTAGCGAATTTTATAATTTTGTAAGAAATAATTACCCATGAAGGAATTACCTGCCAATTAAAATTCTTAGAATAAATAGTAGGAAAAAAATCTTTTCTTGCAAATTATTACAAGAAATCTGAACAATGCAGCGTTATTACTATCAATACTAATGCAGTACCACAGGCTTTAGAAACTGATCACATGACATTTTTTTGTTTCATTTATTATTATTTTATTTGTTATATATATATATATATATATATATGATGTGAAGAAATTCATGATGCGAGAGACTTTTATTTTAGAACACTAGTTAAGAATAATTAATATACATCGAATATCGTAAAATTTTATTATTAATTATGATATTAAATCAAATTCGACATGATAACCTTCAATACAATTTTATTTTATTTAAAGAACAAAAATGTCCATAAATATTACTGCTATGTTTAATATTTTATTTAATGTTCACGAATAAAAGTTAAAAAACAATTAAATGATATAAATAATTATATTTTAATATTGTTAAAATTTAAAATATAATTAAATATAAAAAGTTTAAATTAATAGAAAAACCAACAAAGATTGGTGTTAAATATCTAAATAATTTACAAAAAAAAAAAATTAAAGTATCAATTTGCGACATCATTGAATTTTCTCTTCTGATTTTTCGATAACCTTTTGCAACATTCATGCTTAACCAAATATCAAGAAATACACAATATAAAAGTATAGATAAGTTAGTTGAAGACGAACACCATCTCTTTTATTCTTCTTCTCTCTCTAGGTAGGTTACAAATTACTTTTTCTTCATCTCACCAAACCTTCTCTCTTCTCTTAAAAGAACGAGAAGGAAACCTACTCTTTCGTCTATCTTAAAGCAATGCTATCACTAGTATCAAGAAATGTATCGTTATTATGGTTAATAAGAAACCTATTCTCTGATTTTGGCTTTACAAGAAACCCTAACCATGCATCCTCATTACTACCAATACGAATGCAGTATCATGTGACAACTTTTTGTTTTATTTATTATTTTTTTATATATTTTATGTTAGTGTTCAATTTTAAATTTAAGATTTCATTTTTCATATTATTTTATTTTCATTCTTTTAGTTTTTTATATTATAATATTTCAGGCTTGTAGGGAAAGTTTATGAACAATTATCTTTTATTTTAAAATCCTTTTACACATTAGAATTTGTTTAATTGTGCACGTATATGCACATTCTTGTAAAAAAAAAAACGAGTAATTTTTTCTATTTTATAATAGGTCTATATAAGTAATGGAAATAAATAGAAATGAATAGATAGGAAAACTTTTGATTTCCAATAATTTGAAGAAGTTGAAGTTGAATTTTAAGTATGATATTCTAAAGTTTTGAAAACATAAAACACGGGATTGTTCTTTTTGGTTTATATATTTTATCCAAATTTTTATACTTTTAATTTATTACATCAAAAAAATATAATTAAAGGCCATTTTTGTTTCGAAACTACACAATACATAGCAAAGCTAAAAAAATATAATTTTCTAAATCTTAATTGGTAAACAAATTCAGAATACAATATTCAAATAATTAACAAAACATTAAACCTGTTCAAATCACAAACCTACAAATCAACCACATCTAACACAATATCAAATCATCGTATGTTTCAAGTATTTGTGTTTAGGACATTTAACGTGGAGTGCCAAAATTTACAAAGACAGTATTCAAATGTTTAATTAACATTCCCGTTATGTGTCCTAAATAGGGGAACAAGAAATATACCCAAGAAAAAAGAAAATGAAGAAATGTTATATCTAAAATAGAGAAACAAAAATACATCAAATCTAATTAATTGTAAAAATTGGAAGCATCAAGTCCATCCTTTAAAACGTGGAAGTGACGGAACCTGTGTTTTTATATTGAGAAGGAAATTGAAAGAGAAGCTAATCCTTTACATATAATTAAAAATATTAAGACTTTAAATATTTTAAATATTAAGACTCATGTAATAAACAGACTCTAATATAATTGAAAATATAATCTATATTTTAGGACTTTATTTTTAAAATTCTTTAAATACTAAATCTGCTTAACTAAATATAAAAAAATATTAAAGTATTAATTTGAGACTTCATTGAATTTTCTGTTCTGAGTTTTCGATAACCTTAACATTCCTTTTAGCTTAACTAAATATCAAAAAATACACAATATTTAAATATATAACATTATTGATTATGAATACATAAAACTAGCGATATAAGAAATGAAAAAAATGTGAAACATTTTTGTGACTACGCATCGTTTTGTCTTTAAATTCGTCTGAACTACAACTTCTATGTTAAATTTTATCTTTAATTTCATCTGAACTACAACTTCTATGTTCAATTTCATGATAACAATATTATGCGCTTTTGAGTTACATTATTTAGATTTTAAATTATTTCATACGCTAGTGCACAAGATATTGTTGACATTTTTCAATTTTTGTCAACAAATATGACTACCAGCTACATCAAAACTTACTGAAATTGATTTCATTTTGTAGCATCATGTAATGAAAGTCGTAAATAACATATCTTTTGTGAAAAAGAATTTTTCTTTAAACTTGTGCCACTCATAAACAAGATATATATATTTTTTCTCATAACATTATTTATAAATGTCTATTTTTCATAATATTTACTTTTCATAAATAAGATAAATATGCAAAGGAATTATCTGTTGACAGATTTTAAGTTGTGACAACAGAATTGGATGCCATATACATTTTTGATTGAATATTTTTTTTTGGCTTATCTTCTGTTAATTACTAACTTATAAACCTTCTACGATATAATTGACATTTTTTTATACAATAAGTACGAATGAAATATTATATTTTTACGTATAATATTATACATTACAGAAGTTCATTTTTGGAAATTTGTTATTTGTTTATATTACATATATTATATTATTATATTTGTAGCATAATAGAATAATTTAATATATCTTTAATAATGTTATATCTTTTTAATGTTTTATTCTGTTATTATCTTCTTCCCGTTTTCCAATGCAGTAATAATTACATTACTGTTGAAGAATCTATTTGTAATCGTCCCGTCTTTTCATGTGTCATTTGTCTTCTATAAATAAATATTCATCTCCATTCTACCATGAAGATTAAACGGCAAGATCAGTTCAATGATATTCTACATTCTTCCAACTTTTACTGTACTATCTCTCTCAAAGTCGAAGCAAATGGAAAACAACTTCAATGAAGATGACGTTATTAATAGAATGAGTAGGTACCAGTTCTCTATTATTCACCTTCAAGTCGAGGTAAGTTCATTGTCAAATTTTTCAGACATATTTTCTTTTACAAGATTTCTTCTACTCTTTCTATTTCTGTGACGGATTTCTTCTTCTCTTTTACAATATCCTGATTTTAACCTTAACTAATCCATTTTTTTCTTAAAAAAATTCTGTCTTTCGAGGTTGTTGGTTTTGTGGATCGTGCATTCGCCATTCTTTATGATGACGATCTTGAGCGTCAATGGACTTTAAGAGATGAAGAAGGCAATAGACATGTGGTTACTTATAACAAGAATTTACAAAAACCAATGCTAATTGGAGGATGGACTGAATTAAGGCACATATATGATCTTCACGATTTTCACACTATTTATTTTGGATATGTGGGTGATTCTTGCTTCCACATCACTATTTTTCCCAGTAAATGCAAACCTTTGTCTATTGCACGTTTTCTTAAAAGAATTGAGGCAGATAAACCCCTTTTCAATGGACCGAAGTTGCATTTCTTAATATTTCTGAATCCAAATCAATGCAATGCTAGCCATCTGGTGATATTAATTTCATATTTTTTACTAAATGGATGTTTCTATCATATTTTGATTTATGTTTCGAAATTATTTTTTAAATTTAATCCATATACTAATTTCATTAATACTTTATGTAAGTTTTAGGATTTTCCAGCTGATTTTGGCAATTATCTTCGTCAAGGAAGATTTAAATACATTTTTCTTTATGGACCGCGTAAAATAGTGAAGTGCAAACTACTGTTGAGAAATCATCCTAAGAAGTCTAGCAAAATTGGAAGTGGCTGGAAGGAATTTTGTACTGCTCATGGATTTCATCAAACTATTGACTTGGTGTTTGAAGTGGACCACATGAAAAGCAATCAGAATGTCAAAGTGCTAACATATTGTAATTTTTAAGTTAAAGTTAGTATAAATAGTTTTGTTTTTATTTCTGCCACTTATGTAGTTTTCAACCTAGAAGTTTTTTTATTTTCAGCAATGCATATGTATAGTTCTACCTTCTTATCAATGAAATCTCTTTGAAGCTTCTCTGAATTACTCTGAAAGATGAAAAGTCATACATGTTATGGTATGATATTCATAAATAAAATTATTTTGTTCTATAATTCAAATGAAATATATATGATGCAACTGAAAGATATATAGTTGGACGAATAATGAAAAGTTATCAGTTCTATAATCATATGTATGGATGTATGTTACTTTAGTATGTGCATACACTCACTGTATGTTATCATTTTGACACATAATGAGGTTAAGATTGCAGATACTTCCTATGAAAAAGTCCTCTTTGTTTTACTATATATAGTACTGCATAAAAAACACGTCTGATTGTACCTACATAAAAAGGAAATGTTTTGTTAGTTGCAAGAACAAATCAACTCTGAAATAAGTGCTATATATATGAATGATTCTGATATATTAACACTCAGCACTGCATGCTCTTTCTCTTTTTAATGTTTGTCTTCTATTTTAATGTTTTTTTTCTGAAACAACTGCTTCCTATTATAATTACATATATTTATGTTTCCACAATTGTGATTAGAGGTACAAGCTACACAAAAAAGTTTAACAAAGACATTCACCAATATAGGAATAAAACAGTAAACACTTTTTCATCCATTGAGTCAACTTACCTTTATTTTTGCTTCTTCCATTGTAACCTTTAAAACTATTCCATAGCATTTCTGTACTGTAATGGAGCATAACGATTGTAAAAATGCAAGGCTCAGAAGGAAACTGGTGCTACAACAAAGGTTCAATGCAAGAACTCATCAACATTCATGTAAGTCATTAACATCTTACTTAAACCATTTATGTTTTCTAATTCTTCATCAATAATTTATTTAAAAATGATGCATTTGTATGTTTCTATGTTTTTTTATGTTGCAGATGACAAAGAAGAGAATGCAAGAAAGAAAACTAAATTTGCAAACCATTCTTCTCAAAGTAAATAAATCTCACGATTTCTTTTTATATATATATTTGTAACTGTATGTTTTGGATTTTAACTTCACAACACAGATGCATACTCAAACATCTTTGTTGTTTTAATCACAGATAAAACAATTGTATCGCAAAGATCATTTCACAAAAAATATAGACAGGAATCCATTACAACAGTTGGATATTAGTAAGTTTTTTTGTTTCTAAGCTATATCTTTACATAATGTTGTTAAATGAATCAATGAAGTCTTTTTGTTTATTTCTTTAATAACAATGCTTCTACAATAATCCTTTTCCAGATGTTGACAACAACAACAACAACCTTCACAATACGAATTCAATATTTCACAGACAAATTGGTCAGTTCTGAAGTTCTTCCAATACTTAATTTTAACATTATTTATGAATAATATTAATTCCGTACCACTTTAAACTAACCTTCGTTTCAATGCAGTAACTGTCAACAAATACTCAAGTTTTTCAAGTACTTTAGTTGAACAACAAATCACTTCACAATCTGCAACTTCTACTTTAACTTACCATAGTCCTTTCGGTATATTTCTACATTATTCTTAATTTCTTATATACCTGTTTAAATGACAATTTTAGATTTTATATCAATGTTTTTGAATGACTCCAGCTTTTAACAATAACAGTCAGAGAAATTATGGACAAAATAATTACAATTCCAGTGCAGGTAATTACATTTGGATTCATACTCACAATGCCAATGCAGGTAGGACAATTGTTTTTTGTTGTTTTTCATAGGTGGGAGATCAGAGGTTGTAAATGAGTCGCATTCTGTTTCTAAGAATAAAGTTGTCAAATATCCTTTTCAAGTCATACAATCACTTCAAAACAGATTCAATCTTGATGATGAAACAACAAGACAACATAATTATTCAGACACAACAAATGATGATTCAACAACGATAAGAGATGATGGTAATTCTGATATTAAACTTATTGATGTTAATATAAATTCCTTTGAAATCATTAATTAGTTTTCATCTTACTAATATTGAAGAACATACTACAAGTACTACAACTACAAACGAATTGTATTGCAAAGGAGAGTTACAAGGTACATAATGTCCAACACAATTGTATAGAACTGCAGATTAAAATATTCGCATTTTCATTCTAATGTTTTGTAATGATTTTCAGAATTGCTCAATATTTGAGAACCTTGCTTGGAATGCCAATACTGTAAAGCTCAACTTTGGTATGAAGAAAGAGCAGAAAAATGTAACACCTCAAAGGGAGTTGAATTCTCATTGTGTTGTCAAAAGGGAAAAGTCTAAATTCCACTATTAAAAAGACCACCTAATCTTCTTGAAGGTTTGTTAAATGGTGAAGATCAGAGAAGCAAATCAGTTTTACAAAACATAAGAGTATACAATAGCATGTTTTCATTTACTTCAATTGGTGGTAAGATTGATAATTCAATGAACAATGGTTTTGCTCCACCACAATTTATTCTGAATGGACAAAACTATCACCGTATTGGCAGTTTATTGCCAGAGCATGGATCAAAGCCAAAGTTTGCACAGCTGTACATATATGATACCGAAAATGAAATGACTAACAGAGTGAAGCATTTCAGGTCAGTGAATATATTAAATAATTTCATTATATGAAATATTTAAATACATGTGTTGACATGTATTCTCTTTATTATTTTTTAGTTCAAACACAAAGGAATCTGTTATAGATGAATCATTGGTTGCTGATTTGATTCAAATTATTGACAATCACAATGTTCTTGCGAAATCTTTTAGAAGAGTAAGAGATTTGTCACTGGAACATATGGAATCATATTTCACGCTAAGACTATTTAGAGGCAGAAACAAAGACCCTAGAGTCTACAATACACCTTCATGTGATGAAATAGCTGCACTTATAGTTGGTGATTTTGGCAATATGGATGTAGGCAGAGATATAGTGGTGAAAAAATGTTCTGGTGAATTAACCAAACTGCACGAAACTCACACAGCTTTCATTCCACTACAATATCCTCTCATGTTTCCATATGGAGAAGATGGTTATCAAGAGGATATCCCAATAAGAGAATCTCATTCAAAAACAAAATCCAGGGTAAGAGTTAGAATTTCTTTGCGAGAATTTATTGCCTTTAGAATACAACAAAGAGCTGTAGAAGCAGGAAATATTGTGAATGCATGCAGATTGTTCCAACAGTTTCTGGTCGATTGCTATACAATGGTTGAAGCCCAAAGGTTGTCATTCATCAGAGCTAATCAGAAGTTAATTCGCTGTGATATTCTTAATGGATTACAAGAAGCTGTTAATAAAGGAGAGACAAATCCTTTTTTAATTGGAAGACGTATTGTCTTGCCTGCTTCTTTCACTGGTGGTACCAGATACTTGTTCAACAATTGTCAAGATGCTATGGCAATTTGTAACAAATTTGGATATCCGGATTTGTTCATTACTATAACATGTAATGTGAATTGGAGTGAAATAAAAGAATTTGTCTTACCAAAAGGCTTATCAGCTTCGGATAGACCTGATATTGTATGTAGAGTGTTCAAGATGAAGCTGGATGAAATGATGACAGATTTTAAGAAAAAGGACTTCTTTGGAAAAAGCACTGCAGGTATGTTATATATGAAGTAATATACATTATATAAATTTATATTAAATTAGATTCTGAAAAGTATATTTATTTTTTATTTATATATGCAGGAATGTACACAGTAGAATTCCAAAAAAGAGGTTTACCTCATGCACATATACTTTTATGGTTGGATGGAGAAAGCAAGTTGAAGAATTCAACTGATATTGATAAAGTAATATCAGCTGAATTGCCAAATGCTGATTTGTACCCCAAATTGGAAAAAGTTGTCTCAAGTTACATGATTCATGGACCATGCGGACCTGCAAGACATAATTCACCTTGCATGAAGGAAGGAAGATGTTCTAAATTTTATCCAAAAAAATTCACATCTTCCACTTCAATTGATGAGGAAGGATATCCATGCTATAGAAGACTTGATAATGGTAGATTTGTTGAGAAGAATGGAATTAAGATGTATAATAGAAGTGTTGTTCCTTACAATCCACCACTTCTAATGAGGTATCAAGCACACGTCAATACAGAGTATTGCAACAAGACCAATTCAATTAAATATTTGTTCAAGTATGTGAACAAAGGTCCCGACAGAGCTACTCTTAAAATAAGCAACAACTCTTCACAGTCTGAAAAATCAACCATTATTGATGAGATCAAAAGGTATTACTATTGTAGGTATCTATCACCATGTGAAGCTGCTTGGAGAATATTTGCTTTTGACATCCACCACAGATGGCCTCCTGTTCAGCGATTGACCTTTCATCTTCCTGGCCAACAATCAGCTTTGTTTAAAGATGATGATGATATTAATGTGGTCTTCAACAGATACGAAAATGCTAACACAATGTTTCTAGCTTGGTTTGAGGCTAATAAAGTTTATGAGGAAGGAAAACAATTGACTTATTCAGAATTTCCAAGCAAATTTGTGTGGTTTGCCAAAGAAAAAGAATGGAAACCAAGGAAGAAAGGCTACAACATTGGTAGACTGACTTATATTCCTCTTGGTTCTGGAGAACTTTATTATTTGAGGATATTACTGACCATTCAAAAAGGTTGTATTGATTATGAAAGCATTAAGACAATTGATGGAAAGTATTATGAAACATACCAAGAAGCTTGCTATGTTTTGGGATTGTTGGCTGACGACAAAGAATATATTGATGCAATCAAAGAAGCAAGTGAATTTGCTTCTAGGTATCAACTTAGAAGATTATTTGTTACTTTGTTGTCGATGAATGCAATTTCTAAACCAGATATAGTTTGGAATTCTACTTGGAGTATCTTATGTGATGGAATTTTGTACCAAAAAAGGAAGGAGATGAACTTATCAGGTATTTCATATTTTTTTTTAATTTGCTATACATATATATTTTAATTGTATAATTTACTTATTGCAGGTCTTCAAATTCAGAATGCTGAATTACAAATGGTAGAAGTTTGAAAGATTATCCTTCATTACCTCAACTTGATCTTTCAGATGTACATACATTCAATAATAGATTTATTGTTGATGAGCTGCAATATAATAAAGAAGACATGGCAAAAGAACATGACAGTTTGTTTAAAGCACTGAATGATGAACAAATTCATGTATATCAGGATATCATGACAGCAGTTCTTTCAAAGAAGGGAGGATTCTTTTTCTTATATGGCTATGGTGGTATAGGTAAGACTTTTATGTGGAAGACATTGTCGGCTGGTCTAAGAAGCAAGGGCATGATTGTTTTGAACGTAGCATCAAGTGGAATTGCTTCTTTATTACTTCCTGGTGGAAAAATAGCACACTCTACCTTTTGCATCCCACTGTTAATTAATGATGAATCAACTTGCAACATAGCACAAGGTAGTCTCAGGGCAAAACTTCTTATGGCAACAAGTTTAATTATCTGGGATGAAGCACCAATGATGAATAGAATGTGCTTTGAGGCATTTGATAGAACACTAAGAGATATTATGCGAAATGTTGATGATGCCAATAAAGACAAACCATTTGGTGGCAAAGCAGTTGTCTTGGGAGGTGACTTTAGACAAATTCTACCAGTTATCAAAAAAGGATTTAGGTTTGATATCATAAAATCATCAATCAACTATTCAGAGTTATGGAATTGTTGTAAAGTGCTAAAGTTATCCAAGAACATGAGATTAAGTACTACATCAAATACTGAAACAGCCAATAATATTCAAGAATTTGCTGATTGGATATTGAACATTGGAGACGGGAAAATGGATCTAAATGAAAATGGTGAGTGCATGGTTGAAATTCCAGAACAGATCTTGATTACAAACACAGATTTACCTTTATTGGCATTGGTTGAATTTGTCTATCCTCAATTTTTGGTTAACATGTTGAATCCTAATTATTTTGATGATGGAGCAATTTTGTTCCCAACAAATGATTCTGTAGAGGAAGTAAATGATTTCATGTTGTCTTTAATTGGTGGTGAAGAGGTGACTTATTTAAGTTCAGATACACCTTGCCAATCTGATGAACAAGATGAAGTGCAATCTGAATGGTTTACATCTGAATTTTTAAATGATATCAAATGTTCAGGGATACCAAATCATAAACTGAAGTTGAAAATAGGTGTTCCAATTATGCTCTTGAGAAACATTGATCAAGCCAAAGGTCTATGTAATGGCACAAGATTGCAAGTCAACCATTTAGGCAAGAATGTAATATGTGCAACTGTAATTACTGGAAAAAACATTGGTGACAGGATTTTTATACCAAGAATGGATTTAGTGCCATCTGATTCAGGTTTGCCTTTCAAATTTCAAAGAAGACAGTTTTCGATATCTTTATGCTTTGCAATGACGATTAACAAAATTCAAGGACAAACACTTTCTAAAGTCGGCCTTTATCTTGCACAACCTGTATTCACACATGGCCAACTATATGTTGCTATTTCTAGAGTCAAGACCAAAAGAGGATTGAGAATACTTATATTGGATGAAGATGGAAAGGTAACAAACACAACTAAAAACGTTGTGTACAAAGAAATTTTTGAAACTCTTTGAAAAGAAATCAATTATAGGTATGTCATTTCTATTTTTTTTTTCATTTCAAAATTGTTATAAATATATATCAATTGATTTATGTCATTTTCTGCTATGTAGGAAAATCATGGTACAGTAAAAGTTCAACAAAGAAGTCATTGTGTACAAAAGGAAATTCTGTACAAAACAAATTTATGAACTTCAATACCAAAGGATACATTCTAGGTATGTCATTTTTTTCTTTTTTAATTCTTATATTAACAAAGTAGTTTATTAGTCATATTTTTGTTGTTTGTGGTTGACAATAGTATTCAATGAAATCAAATATTAACTTCACATACCACTTTAATTACATTCTAAATTCATCTATTCTATTCATACACTTCAACATCTTTTTAAAACATTACATTCTCATCATATAGATTATTAAATTTCCAAAACCCCATTGCTATTACCACAATTATTAAATCTAAAAAAAAAAGATACATTTAAGCTCCTGTTTCAAGCATTTCCTTTTAAAAAAAAATTAAATCTTTTTTCACTATGTTACTATTTGCTTTAGATAAACCCATACATAAAGGAATAACCAACCACATCATGACCATTTGAGATTCTCACTTTATAAAATTGTTGCTGCTATCGAATTTAGACAGTTCCTTCACATGAATCAAAATTTCCTTATATAAAACTAACAAAAAAATAAACATAATCACATAGAGTCATTCTGATATATATCTTATGTAATGTGTACTTCAGAACTATTGTAAGATAATCATGTTATCTTATATCATGTTGTGATTGAAGAACCTGATCCAAGCTAACAAAATGAAATGATAACTTTCTTTCCTAGATATGTTTGTAAAAAGTAGATATACAATTCAATTAAAATGGGAGAAAAGCACTAGATAAGTGGTTTTGAAGCCAGTCATGGATTGCAGAACGAAAAGCATAATTGGGAACAAGATTGTGACGGTCAAGCTTATCATTAGTCATTGGTGAGTTGTCATTACCACCATCAAGCCATCCTTGTATAGCCAGTTAATTAACTTTCACTTAATTCCTTTTTATTTTCACATTCCCCTTATGTGTCCTAAATAAAGGAACAGGAAATACAAAGTGAAACCAATCCTTTAAATATAATTAAAAATATTTTAAATATTAAGACTCATGTAAGAAATAGACTCTAATATAATTGAAAATATAATCTATATTTTAGGACTTTATTTTTAAAATTATTTAAATATTAAATCTGCTTAACTATGCACATATATGAGTAATAATATGATGAGCTTATTTTTCTATTTTATAATAATATGTACAAATACAGTAATGAAACTAAATACAAATGGATTGAGAATAAAACATATGATTACCACTACTTTGAAAATAGTTAAGTTCAATTTTAAGTATGAATTTTTTAAAAATTGAAATCATAAAATATGGTATTGTTATTTTGTTTCTGTTATTTTTTTTATCCACCTTTATATACTTTTTACTTCTTTTATTACTGTATTTAAATATAAGAGGAGACCGAATGAAATATATGAATTTGTGATCTTAAAAAAAATATATTCTGTCAGAAAAAAAAACTTTAAATGTTGGACTATATCAACTTTATTTTTTTCAAATTTTTATTATATATTTAATTTTTTACTTCATTTTTCTCAAATAATTTCACTTACAATAAGTTTATTATTTAATTTAATTTTTCTAACAAATTATACTAAAACTTTAACAAATTCAATTATTTTATCATATACATTTGCTAAATTTAATTGAAATCAAGAATTTCTTGACTTTATTTATTGTTTTCCTAGACATTTATTACTTATTTTTTTTCTACAAATATAAACTCTTTCTCAGACTAGGGGTAGACAAAAAATCTAATTTTCTTGATCCAATCCACTTTTGCTTTGACCCAATCCATTTAAAATCCATTTTATTAAAAATCAAATCCATTTAAAATTCATTTAATGGATCTGGATTTCAATCTAATTTACATCTTATATACTTTATGGATTGAATATCCATTCTATAAATCAAGATTTTCAAATATGGATAATCCAAAAAATTCAATTCCAATTTTCAGTTTAAATCTTGATCCAAATATTTGGATCTGGATTTAAAAAAAATCCAAACTAGTTTTGCTAAAGAAATGGATTTGGGTTGAAAATCTAATCCAATTATTTAAATCTAAACTGTATGTGGATTTTATCATTAAAAATCTAATCCATACTCACCCCTATCTCAGACTGAAACAATGGATACGATATCAATCAAGAACACAAATAAAATAAAAACTAACTAACAAATACTATAGAATATAAAAAAATTATCATCATGTACATGTACAAACATTTGGAATTAAAACAACCATTTTAAATTTTCCAAAAAATAAAACATTAATCATAATTGGTACAATTAAGATTGACATAACTTTTTGGACACCTTAATTTTGAGTACAATATAACGAAAAAATGTTATCTTTAAGTTTCATTTTAAGTCCTAAAAATATAAAAAATAATGGTTAAACCATACCAAAAAATAGAAATAAAACCTAATTCACTTCTCCAATTTAAATTACATATATGATTATTTATTTACATATTTGATTCAAATGTTACTCATCTCCAAAATGATTTTTTTAATACACAGTAGAATATTATTAAAATTATCTTTTGAATGAAATATATTTATTTTAGTTCGTTTTATATACCAATTTTCAACTCCTTTTCAACAAAATGTATTACAAAAGTATTAAAATCACATTGATTTTCTTGAAAAGTAATGAGTTAATATATGAAAAGAAAATTTTTAATATTTTAAATATTAATTAAAATAATTAACACAAAAATAAAGAGGAAATGTAAATAATTACCTTTTAAAGAGAAAAATTGTAAAAATTATAGTTCATTGAGTAATAATTTAAAAAATATATTTATAATAAAAATATTATTAAATTATAAAATTATACACTTATATAAATTCTTTCAAACGGCAAGTAAATTTTTTATTAGTGAGTTGTTAAAATAAAATAAAATCTTTAATTAAGAATTAAGAAGGATCAAGAGAAAAATTCTCCCTTGTAACTGTGGTTATTATAATTATGTTTTACCTAACACTCCTAAAATCTTAAATTTTAACGTCAGTTTGATATATAATTTAGTGGTGGTTTGAACCGTCACTATTTGTTTTTCGTCGATTAAATAACTAACACGGAATTTGACGTCACAAAGCATCATAACGTTGGTTAATTATAACCGCCAGCAAAAATATTAAAGTCGATTTTAACCACCATTAAGTAAATTTTAAAAAAGGTATATTTAATACTTAGCGGCAGTTGTAATCATCAGTAAATTCAAAAATTAAAAAAATTTAGTGATGGTTGTAACCAAGGGAATTTTACAAAAATTATATTTAATACTTGGTGGTTAAAATCATTATATTTAATACCTTAGCTACAGTTGTAACCGCCGGTAAAGTCATATTTTTTTAAAAATAAAAAAAATAAAAAATCTAAAATCTATTTATCAAACATGTCAAAGGTGTTCAAATAATATTTATTTACTGACATAGAAGAAAACAATTAAGTGGATAACAGTTTATAAATTAGAAAATACCAATAATGCTACTTCTATTTGTATATTATAGAACAAATTTATAAAAAATTTAAAGTGCTTCAAGACACACATTGGGTTTCAAGTAGGATCAACAACAATCACACGATCACACGATCTACTCTTATAAGTGTAAGTCCCAAATCACCAATATGAGACGTCTAGATAAATATAGAAGCTCCAACACCTTGGAAATTCTGAAATCCAAACAATAGGTGACCTATTAGACAAAAGATCATTTAAGGAATTACCAAGGTTAGTGAGGGCAAAGCACTTACATAACCAATACCAATAGAATTTCTTGAGGAATTAAAAATGAGTTTTATCAAAAGAATGTAATGGTATATTTTCTCTTGATTGTTGTCTGGTATAAACCATTTCATTATTTTAATTTCTTAATCAGTATCCACAGTTAAAGGTAACAATTCTCTTGTTACAAGCAGCTGGTTAAATTCTATGTGAAAAGGAAATAAAAAAATCTCGTGATTTTATCAGTGTAGAGTTATAAATATACTATTATACGTTGTACCTGAGGAATGCAGAGACTTGTTATGGTTAGACCAGCGAGTAAGTCGTCTCTAAAAACCTTGTTTGATTGAAGTGTTTGGGAGAACTTTGTTCTCTGTATGAAAGCCTAACTAGTCTTTTCTAACAGAAAGCTTGCCATGAACAAGGTCTTTCCAAGCTCTGATGTTAAATTGTTTTTGCTACCGGTGTTTCCAAGTAATGAGAATCAGACACCTTTTTAAAGAACAGAAAAGTTCGTTAGAATTTTTAATTAAGTGAAAATTGTCATAAAGTAAAGGTTACATACTTCATTCATCTTGATCATTAGTGGGTAAAAAGGAAATCTTCGATCATTTTCAAGCATATTGTTATCTCTTTGCTTTTCAAATTTTGTGAACTGTGTTCTATATTTTGGAACACAAATAATCCTTACTTGTGCTATAGATGAACCAACACGTTTATCCTTGTTAGAAGCTTGCTAATGATGAAGGATTATCTTGTTTTCTTTTAGAAGATTAATGAATATGGTGTGAGTTGATTAAGAAAGCTAAGTGAAATTCCCACTGGACATTAAGATAGCAAGTTATCTAGATGTGAAGGTTCCTTTCACAAAGCTCAAGAGAAGAAGATGATGGATTGATTCAAACAAAAAGGAAATGGGAAGCACATAAACCATAGAAAACCAAGAACAATTAAAGGAAGAAGAAAACATAAAATGGAAAGGAAAGAAATGGTAAAAATGTGAGAAGCACGCCACTACAAGGCTAGGCTAGAAGCGATGGCAACCTTGAAGATGAGTGGATGTGTGCCACCACTTGCTATGCAAGATAAGGCTTAAAAGTATTCACTCCCTAGGGAGGAAACTCTCACAAATGGTTGAGACACAAGAGTGTTTTTACTTCAAAATCTTCAACCCTTTTACATGTCTAGGAGCACCCTTTATATAGAAGAGTTTAGGGGCCTCTAAGCAAATAAAAGATACCAAAGGATGTAACATCCCGTCAGGATATTACTAATTAATAAATCAAATATGGAATAAATAAAAACAGCGCATTTATTAATACCTCATTTTCCCAAAACGCGGGAAAATTTAAAGCTTTATTAATTGTGCGGATAAATTAAAAGCGTTCATTACAAAACTAAAACCTCAATAACATCAAGTCACCCCTCAGGGTTTACAATTGTTTTCAAAAACAAATAGATACATATGAAAGTTTCCCAGGTCAATCCCCTCTCCGCAACTAAGCTGCACCAGAGCCACCTGCATCACCAACATCTGCTCCCGTGTACCGCGTACACGATCATCGCCACACACACGCAGATAGGGTGAGCTTAGCAGATAAAATCACATATATATATACAAAGCTATAAACATATATATATATTTGCATGTACATATCTCAACCTGCTTACATATCACAACACTTAACTTAACTTTCCACATTACTCTATGTTTATATTCCCTCAATTCAATCTCCAATACGTTTATTTGTGTTCTACATCGTCTGATGATTACTTCAAGGTGACTTGCTGCCATACCTATCGGCCACAACCGATAGAGCACGTGCGGGAAAACATGCTACGGATCATACACCGCAACGCCAGGTAGAGTTCCCATATACGAGCAAAGCCGTATCGTCCCAAGACTACCAAACTCGTCAGCCAACAACTGAGGAGGGCAATCTATCCGGACCCATTCGTACTGGCCACAACCAGCACACTCATACCGGCCACACTCGCCAACCCGAGCCACAACTCAAGGGTTTCTCGTGTTCATCCGCCATCCCGAGCCACAACTCAAGAGATGCCATTCCGAGCCACAACTCAAGGAATACCACGTGCTTAACCCCTATCCCGAGCCAGAACTCAAGGGATACGTTCCGAGCCACAACTCAAGGAACTCCAGCAACCCCACCTTTGAAGCATCACCAAAAGCCTCGTAGATCACGCCTGGAGAATCAACAACACCAATACTGATGCAGTAAAAAATTGTCTGGCGGGGGACACGTACCGCCAGGCATTGCCGCTTCCAGACCGCTTGGAAGCTATGATGAGTCGAACCTTGGTTCACATTCAATAATTAACTTTTGGGGAATTTCATATTATTTTTGCGCTTACAAATTTGATATTAGTTGCATCAAATTTAGATATTCTTGAGTTTAATAATGCAAGTGTAATTTATTTTAGGTCCTCAAGGATATAAATAATGAATATTTTAATTCATAAATTAAGTCCCAAAATAGGAATTTTTGGAGAGAAATAGTTCAGGTACTAAATGCACCCCCAATTCTCATGTTTGCACCCCTTTTTCCAAATGGAATATCTATTATTAAAATAAAATATTTCTAGAGCTAGCTGCACCCCCTGTTTTCAGGTTTACACCCCCTTCTGTAATTTAACTTTAAATTTCTGCTTTGCACCCCTCCTTTTTACTAAGCTGCACCCCTAATGTCACTTAAGATCTAAATCATCAGATTTCGCCACGTAGCAATCCCTCACTTAATATAATAACCACTCACAGTTTGCCACCTCATCAATCCTCCACTAACTCAAATAACCAAACAAAACACGCCACCTCATCACTCTCTCTCTCTCTCACACCACCAAAACCCTAACCCTAATCTCCTTCTCCCTCTCCACCACTCTCTCGCCGCCAGCATCCCTCATGGCCGCCACGAACCAGTCCTGCCACCGCTGCTCACGCCGGAGCGCAGCCACCACGATGCGCTCACCCCGAAAAACCCCGTCACCGCTGCTGCACCGGTAGACCACGACTGCATCGCCTTCTCCACGCGTCCTGCAGTCACCACCACGCCGAACTGCACTCACCGGCCGCGGACTGCATCCACGAGCACGAAGCCACCACACCCTCTTCTTCCTCGCGCCATCGTCAAAACGCAGACCCCACTGCTACCGTCGGAGTTCGCGCTTGTATCAATCGCCACAGAGCTGCATCGCGTCATCTCGGGACACCATCGTCACGCTTACGCTAGGTCGTCGCCACCGTCGCGCTCCAGGAGCTCGAACCTGTCACTTCCGCGCTGTCGTCGAGCCTCTGTTGTGCCTCCATCGCGCCTACATCGGCGCCCCCTACGTCGTGAGAGAAATTGTGGTCACTGTGGCACCTCCATACCTGCAACAACTAGCAACTGGCGTCGCGACCTCCCTCAAACTAGCACTCCGTCAATTTGACAGTCACCGCAACAACCACCATGAACCCGCTGAACCACTCGCGACTCTGTGAAACGCACCTTACGACAACCTCAAGGCAGCCAAACCCTAGTTCTGGAAAGAGAAAGTGTTGCCACATGTCCGCTTCTCAATGGACAGTCCAAAAGTCAAACTGGTCAACCAGTCAACTCTAAGCAAGAATTGGTTAACAGTGGTCAAATTATCTATTTTATGTTATATCTGGCAGGTGGTTCCTCTATTGGAACCCTAAATTGGCCTAGGAAGGAAAAGATAGTCTGGCGGCAGTTCACCACCAACCAGACTAATTCTGGAAATTTCCCAGAATCACAATCTTTAAAAATGGAATATACAAATCCTACATAATCATACCAAATTCAGCATACCAATCAGAATTAAATTAATCAACGCATGAATTACCCTATTTAGCATGCCATTCAAATTAAAAATAAAGTTAACGCGTAAAAGCTCCCCTAACCTGGTTCCTTAGCTTAAATTAGAACAATTGATGAAGCTCTCCCTTGATCACAATGGCCACCCTTGGTTTCCCTCAATTCTGCCTTCAACTCCCTCACGTCAGCCCCTCTCACTCACCCTTGCCTCTGTTTTTCTAAGTCTAGGTTCAGCCTTGCCAAAACCTTGCCTAAACTCCAACTTTTTCCTTTTAAACTAGTACTTTAGGTTACTTAAAAATATTAAAACGAATTTAATTTCATTTACCTTTTAATAACCCTCCATCTCTCATCATGAATGGGAATGCAGCCCCCCCTTGGCCGTACTGCTTCCCATTGCCTCTGTTAACCTTTCCCATTTCCCTCTAAAGTCACCATTAGCAAAATAAAAACAAGCATAATTTCCATTAAGCCTTTCCAAGGTTTGAACCCATGACCCCTTTGTTACCACTCAAGTGCATAACCATTTCAACCAATCATGTTTCATGCTAACCATCACAATTCAAGTATCACAACATACAAGAACATGTTTTCATAAATTTAAATAACAAAACCATAACATCACAAGTTAGCATACATAGGACTCGAACCCAAGTCCTCTCGCACAATCAAAGTGCTCTCAACCATATGAGCTAGCACTTTTCCACGTCATACCAACCATAATTTAATGTCATAATTATTACCCCTCCCGTATTTATTAATTAATTATTTATTTAATTAATTAAATTCTACGGGTCTTACAAAGGATGTCTCTACAAAAAACTAATCCTAGCTTCTAGAAATTAGGTCAAATAAGGTTACAAAAAATGAGAGACAAAGGAGCTAACTATGGTGTGTGCAAGGCTAATTTTTTTCTAGCACTAAAGGAGACAAAGAATGTGTCTCATATGTCTCCAAAAAGTGGCCAAAGTGTGCTAAAAAAAAAAGGAGACCAAAGGTACATAGGTACACTTGCTTCATGCCTTGTACTTTATGCTTTATGCCTTTGCTTTATTCTCTCCTCCACATCATTTATGCTCCCCAATCACCATGTGCCACCTAGCATTGCTTTCTTACTCCTAATTAACCTCAAAGAAAATAAACATAGATTAGCATGTTGGCTTAAGTCAAGTCAACTATAGTCAACAAGTCAAACCTAGTCAAAGGTCAACAAGTCAACTGAAGTTGATTCAACTAAGTCAACTTTGGGAATCAAAAATAACAAACACAAATGAAATGGATGAAAGATTAGTGAACTTCCTTTCTAAACATGCTTAGTCTTCTTAAGCATGTGCCTCCATCCTTGGTGGGGGTCAATCCTTCATCATCCTCCCCTCCTTGGAGAGAATTTGACCACAAATTCTTCAAGCCTTTGTAGATGGAGCTTGACTTGATTTGGGGGAGGATTTGCGCCTCCCTTTTTTGAGCTCTTGTTCCATCCTTTCTAAGGATATTACCCTTAGCTTTGGTTAGGCCATTTTTATTTTCTAGAGTACTCTTCCTCTCTTGCTTGTGCTTTGGGCCTTCCTTTTTAGCTTAGGAAGAGAAAGAAGGGTGATGCACATCTTGCTTTGGAAGAATTTTTTTGTAGGCAAGTAACACCTTAGTGAAAGCTTGCCCCTTTTCTTTTTCTTCTTTATCTTTTCTTATTATATTTCTATCCTTATTAACTTCTTGAGGTGATAGAGGTTGTAAAGTGGTCTTTTTCCCATTTATGAAGAAAATGTATTGGTTGGTATGACCATCATGTAAAGTTTGTTTATCAAATTGCCATGGCCTCCCTAGTAAGATATGTGTGACTTCACATCACATAACACCTCATCTTTGTAGCTTGCTATAGAGAAGTTAATTAGGACTTGTTTATTGACATCTATTTCTCCCTTTTTACTTATCCAAGCAAGCTTGTAGGGCTTAGCATGAGGAATGGTCTCTAAGCTAAGCTTTTCCACCAACCTTGTGCTAGCTACATTGGTACTACTTCCTCCATCAATAATTAGAGAGCAAACCCATTTGTTAATTTTGCATCTAGATTGAAAAATGTTTTCTCTTTGAGTTGGCTCAAGCTCACTTTGATCTTGACCTATCATGCGCCTTAATAACATAGGGTCTTTCTCAAAAAATTTAGTTTTACTAGAGGAAAAAGATTCTTTTGAAAGAGAATGGGGAGATAAGTGTTCACTTTCAACATCATTACTCTTCTTTAAGATCATGGTCCTTTTGGTTGGGCAATTTAAAGCAATGTGATTATAACCCAAACATTTAAAACATTTAATGGAACTTGATCTTTGAGAAGTGGAATGGTGAATGTGATCACTTGGTGACTTACTTTTACTTGGTGGTTCTTGATGAGAGTTAGAAGGGAACTTATCATGTTTCTTTTTATCATTTCCCTTCCATGAGGGACTAGAGTAGTGGTTGGGTGAGTAACTCTTCTTTGCCCTTCTTTTTCTTTTCAATTGAATTTCAATCCCAAGGGCAAGTGTGAAAACATTTTCAAGAGTGGAGTACTCATACAACTCTACTTGGTCTTTTATGTCTCTCCTAAGACCACTCACAAATCTTTTTATTTTCTCTTTGTTAGTTTCTTTTATTTCAACCCTACGCATTTGAGACTCTAATTCGTTAAAGTATTCACTCACACTCATAGGACCTTGGTGAAGCCTTTGGAGCTTCAAAATAAGTTCCTTCCTATAGGAGGGAGGAACAAATCTAGCGCGCATAAGAGTTTTAATGTCCATCCAAGAAGTCGCGAGTGGCCCTTGGTCATAATTCTTACAAACTTTATGCCACCAAGTATTGGCATACTCCAAAAATCCTAAAACTACTAGATCAACTTGTGCTTGATCCTTTACGTGATTTTCATTGAAAATTTGATCAACTTTAGCTTCCCAATCAAGGAAGATTTTGGGATCACTTCCTCCATAGAACTTAGGAATCTTTGGCGTTTGCTTCTCTTGTGATAGGTTGCGCTTAGAATGCCCTCTTTTCCTAGCCTCTCTTTCTTGCTCTTTAGCTTCAAGCCTTTGAATGTGGTCTTGGATTCTTAGGTCACTTTGCTCCTTGTCTTTTCTCAATTGTTCAAAGGCCTCCTTGCTAGACAACTCCAAATCCCGAAGCAATCTCATCAATGAATTGTTTTTGTTTGATGTAGGTGCTTTGATGAACTTGCCATGATTCCTACAACAAAAACACTCAAATCCGAGACAAAATAAATGGATTAGAGGTTAGACAACTTGAAAACCGAGACCAAATCCAACCCAAAATGTAACCCAAGTGTTTAGATCACTCTCCCAAAGTAACAAGGCAAGGCTAGCACTCAAAATCCACCAAAGGAGTGAAGCGAACACTTTTAAAAACTTGTTCAAAACCTTTCAATAGCAAGACAAGTGATTCGGCCACAACACCCCAAGAGTTTCAAGAAAAGAAAACTACTAAGACAAAACAAAGAACACGTAGTAACAAGCAAGAAAAACACAAAAACAAGGAAAGCTAAACTCTAAAGAAGAAAAGTTTGAGACAAAACTTTTAACAAGACTAAAACAAGAAAAGCACATTTTAAAGACTCTATGGAAAGTACTTGACAAGCATCTTCAAGTCTTAAATCATGCATACACCAAGAAAGATCATAACCAAGTTAAAGCATGGAACTAATTAGCCAATATCACTAGTAGCATAACACCTAGTGAAAAACACACTTTTAGTTCACTAAGAAGCAAGGTTGCTCTCGGTTTTTAGGCAAAAATTGGTGCAAAATTTTCTTCTTTCACAACTAGTTTCATAAAATGATGAGAAAGAGTTTTAGGTGGCTTGGACACTTAGCTCCTCAAGTTTTAGGCCAAAATCAATTTCATAGAGCATACATCAAGCAAGACATAAAGTGAAAGCAAGATTCAAATACTTGGAAAAACAAGAATAAGAAAACTTCAAGTTAACATATGACATATGACTCAAGCAAAAGTTAGGCACATTTAAAGACTCAACATGATATACACAAAGACACAAACATGTAGCTATCATGCATTTCAACTCATGGATTTGAGGCTCAAAGACTAAGCATCCAAAGACATGTTATCCAACCACATTTAGGAGCTTAAAGAGGTGCAAAAACCGTAGTCAAACTGCCACAACAAAACCTGAAAACGCATATTCACGTATTCTTGGCAGATCTGACATTTGCTCACTAATTTGATCATAACTTTCTCCACAGAAGTCCAAATGCGTTGGTTCTTTTTTTTCTGGAAACTAGACTCAAAGAGCTTTCTTTTGACATCAAAAACGTAATTTTTGGACCTCTGAGCTGGTACAGTTTAATGTTTTAAAATCGTCACGTTTTCTGTCAGCACTATTTTTGTGTGTAATGGAAGTGGATTTGAACCATACAAAGATAGCTACAACAAGACAAGGTTAGCACATGAAAAACACCATATTCAAGATAACCTAGGATCTAGATACCAAATGATGAAGGATTGTCTTGTTCCTTTTTAAGATTATTGAATATGGTGTGAATTGATTAAGAAAGCTAAGTGAAATCCCCACTGGACATTAAGATAGCAAGTTATCTAGATGTGAAGGTTTCTTTCACAAAGCTCAAGAGAAGAAGATGATGGATTGATTGAAATACACCTAGTGGATGTGTAGATTTGTCACTTGATCCTAGATCCAAGCTTGACCCATCAAGGTTGAATCCACCATCAATCTTCTTGAAGGTTCACTTGAATGATCTCTCAAGAAAGCACAAGAACTCTGTAGATATCAGAAAAGCAGTCTCTCAATTCGTAATTTAGTAATTCAGTTAGTTTTCTCTCTATCTTTAAAAATGATTTCCAAACTAATTTTATACCAGAGTTCTGCTGCAATGACTAATAGATTAGGAATTTACCTAATAGATTATCGTGAGTGTACTGCATCGTGCAATGTCCTTATCTAATCTATTAGTTAAGTAGCTAATCTATTCACGAATTATGTATTATTCATAAGCCATAGCAGGAAAACAATAATCTAATGAATTATGTATTATTCAGAAGCAAATGAGCCATAGCAGGAAAACAATAATCGATTAGAGAATTGCCTAATGGATTAGCTAGCAAGTAAAACACATAATATAAATCAGCAGAATGTGGTTTAATAACAATAAAAGTACGCAATTTCACTCACATTATCAAAACATAGTATAACATCAACTCATGCATCTCAACAAAAAGGTGATTTAGTAGCAATCAAGGCACATAATTTTAATCAAGCCCTCAAAACACACAATCACAACAACAATCCATTTTAATCAATTTGAAGTTATTCTAATGGATTAATTTATGCAGAAATATGAAGAATGCACATTCTTCTTCCTTTTTAATGAACAAACATATAGTAAATTCAAAATATGGGAGTACTTCAACCAACAATTATTCTTGATCACAATGGAAGAGGAACTTTTCACCTTGGCAATGCCTAAAATTTGACCTTTGTTATTATCACCTCTTGTAACATGACCATTAATTGGCTTTGTAAGATATCCTGCAAAATTTCTTCACATCTCCTTTCATGTGTCTTGAGCATCCATTATATAGAAGCTATATTGTTTTCCTTGCATCAAGACACAACTAAGACATAGATTAAAGAGAAGATGTAGGTACCCAATTGAACTTGGGTCCTTTCATGTTAGTGGTTTGAGGTGTTCCTTTAGGTACCCATTTGTACTCTCCTTTAGGAACCCCACAATTTTTAAAATAGCAGGAATTTGATGCATGACCAAATTCAGAATAGTAGGAGCAAATAACAGATGTTGGTTTACTCATGTTTAGAAAATTTCTGGTGCCTAATGGATTAAATTTGCCATTTTAACCTATTCCCTCTTTATTAAGTACACTCCTTTGAGATCCTGACACAACATCTAGGTTTGATCTTTCCAGCATGAATTTTAAATCAATCCATCATCTTCTTCTCTTGAGCTTTGTGAAAGGAACCTTCACATATAGATAGCTTGCTATCTTAATGTCCAGTGGGGATTTCACTTAGCTTTCTTAATTAACTCACACCATATTCAATAATCTTAAAAAGGAACACCTTATTCAAGACAAAAGAAGATGAATTTGAAAGAGACGAAAGAGATGCAGAACCAATGTGGGTTATGGATAAACCTGTTCCATTTCCTAATTTGACTTGTTCAGCACCATTATAGTTTGATTTAGAGGTATAATTTGTAGAATCATTCGTAACATGGTGAAAAGCACCACTGTCTAGGTACCATAATGAATTAGGCATGGATAAAATGGTGGAAAATTGATCAGAGATATCAGTATTGGAAGATAAAACCTGGGTGTTGTTGGTTTGTACGGATGATTGTATTTCTTGATTGAATCTGTGCAAGCAGTCCATAACAATATGTCCACCCTTGAAACATATTTGGCATTGAGGTCGATTGTTGGACAACTGTTGATACTGAAAGGGAATCGAGTTTGATCTAGACAATTGTCGACCAATGGGAGGACGTCCACCTCGAGTTGAATTTGATCTTGAACGTGCACGACCACGATCATAGGACTTGCCACGATTTGAAGAATTCCAAGAAATGGTGGTGGAATGAATCTACGGCGATGAGTTGACTTGTTGATGCCTTTCCAAGCTTTCTTCTTGATCAAGAAGTAAAGCCTCGATCTCTTCGACGGTATAAGGTTCATGGCACGAGAGAATAGTGGTGACAAAGCGATCAAATTCTTCAGACAATCCATCAAGGATATGTTCAATGTGTTCTTCCTCTGAAACAGAGACACCTGCAGCACACAGAGAGTCAACTATAGACGGAGATGGAGCGTTCTTTCTTGGCGCTCTTAAGTTGAGTTCTGAGCTTTTTAATTTTTGCTCGTGATTGACTGGCATAGTAGATCTTGAGTTTCTACCATACTTCGTAGGATGTGTTTAATCCAACCGTTTTCGTGAGTAATGGGGAAGACATTGATGAGAGTAGCTGATAATGTTGTCGTTGATGCAATCAAATTAATACTACTTATTTATAACAACTTCAGTATTGTTAAGAAAGTAGTCAACAAAATAGTAAGGGTAAAGTAACCCAAAGTCGTCTCCCAACGAACACGGAATTGATTTTTAACAAATTAGTTCTTATAAAACTATACAAGTGTTAGTCAAATAAAATTATAAAAATAGGAGGGATAAAGATAAAAAGATAAAATAAGATATAAACAATAGTAAAGAAAATAGATTGATTCCATTACTTTTTCAAAATAGATTCATCATCAGTTAACTAAAGATTATTGCTCGATTAATTATTAATATAGATTTACAAATTAATCAATGTAAAGTCTCAATTAATTTGTTGGCGTTCTCACTTTTAACCAAAGTATAGTCTCAATTAAAAGTGAGAACTTTTAGATTATCCACAGTAAATTCAACCAAAGTACAGTCTCAATCAAATTTACTATGCCTAATCATGTCTAGTCTTTTATCTCCTCATCAAATAAAAAGCTTAATTAATCAAAGTAAAGTCTCAATTAATTTTAGTTAGAGTAAATACCTTTAATCAAAGCAAAGTCTCAATTATTGGTAAAAACTCATTCAATCACATGAAAGTTTTTAAATAAAATCAAAGTAAAGTCTCAATTAAATTTAAAAACCCTTGAACTCATATGATCAACATGCATACAGATTTAAAATCATTACTTTTTACGTGATTCAAAGATAAAAGACATAGATGAATTAAAACCTCAACAATAATAAAAAGAACAAAGAAATTATTTCATTTTAACCTCAAAATCCATAATGAAATTACAATGGAATCAACCCAAGAAGTTTAGCAATCCATGGAATACAAAATAAAAATAGAAGAATGGAGAGAAGAAAGAAATTAGGTCCCCCTAAGAGTTCCTAAATTTCGACGTGCCGAGCTTGTTCTTTCTACTCCTCCCTTGGTCTCTTTATATAGGAATTGGACTAGGCTTTTATGTTGCTAAAATCTCTCAAATATCTTTTAAAATAAAGATAAAGATAAATATTTAAAAATATTTGGAGAGATATAGACTATTTGACAAATATAATTGGTTGATAATATCAATATCTAATATAATTAAATTAATTAATTAATTAAAGATATATGATAAATTATCACCAATTAGTATTTGTATTAATTTTCCAAATCAACCTTTTGCAATCTCCTTAAATTATCTTCTAAATAATCCAATATCTTCAAGATATTTTTGTTTGTTGTGGAACTAAAAAGATTCAAGAAGATCTTGTCATATTTAAAAAGATTTAGTAGTTATTATCTTTTAATATTTTATGATATAATTAAATAAGATAATTATTTAAAAATATCAAATAAAATATCTAAGATATATTTTTCCCAAATTATCTTCTATCATAAAGATAAAGAAAATCGCAAGGTCCAATTTTTTGTTGCTCTCTTCTTGGCTTAGCCAAACTTCTTCACTTTTTCAAGCTTTTCTTGTCGTCTTCATGGAATGCTTGGCTTGGATTTTTGTGATTTTGATAATTTCCTATTATTGGATTTATCTTTAAGGTGTCATGAAGCTTTGAACAATTTATTTCCACACCTCCATGAGCTCAACTTAGCTGCAGTTGCACTAACACACCTCAAAATATCCAAAGAAAATTTATGCAACTAAAAAGCTATTTTTAACATGCTTTTGTACCTCATGCTCAATAAACCCAATTATAGGAAATTCCAATTAAATCAATCTTTAAACACACAAATTCAATTAAATACCCAGAATTAAACACTGAATGAGGGCAAAAATACGCACTCATCATACCCACACACTTATTCTTTTGCACTCCTGGGCAAAATTGAGAAATTCCAAAACTTCTTCTGAGGTATTTTATTTCACATCAACACTGGATCAAAGGAATGAGTCTTACTTGAGACAAATCAATCTTCTAGAGATCAAATTATCATGTATATACAAACAGAAAGGTTCTATTTTTCACACATGACTTAATCTTTTGAATTCACAAGACAATCAATTATGAAAGAAAGTACTCAAGTTAAATGTCTATTTTCTCACCAAAATTCTCTCAAGTGTTTTGGCTTGTGTTTTCACTCAAAATACCCATGCAAGTAAACACTCCTAATACTTAACAAGACTCTCATATTCACAAACTTTCAGAAAACATGCTTTCAAAGATCATGGGGACTTTTCACAGGTTATAACAGGGCCAAGGCAAAGGTAGGAAAAATTTTAAGACTCTTGGGTTTTTGAAATAGTAATGTAGGAAGAATAATGGAGCATAATTTCAAAAACAAGTCTTTTTCGTTTATTGCTTTGTTGCTCTCTCTTTTTTTTTTTAGAAAGCAATTATTTCAACACTTTTTCATCAACAATTTTTCCTTTTGCCATTTTTATTAATTTGTGGGTGAGGTACTCACCCACACACTTTATTCCTCAACTATTCCTGAACACAATCCATTAGCTCCTTCTTTCTTCCTAAGGCAAAACATAGTCTTTTTCTTTTCAAGGTTATGCAATATGCTTAAAACAAGAAAAAAAAGGTTTAAAAGCTCAAAGGGGCTACCAATGGATTAATATCAAGGTGGACTTATTTGGCCAAGTAGCTAAAAACAAGAAATGCCTCAATCATATCAAATCATGCATATTCACCTAAGATGCTAAACAAAAGAGTCAAGCTAAACATTTGAGTATAAACAAACATGAGCAAGTCACTCAAGAAAAAATAGGAATGACATATGGCAATTCATCCTTTACATTAAGGCTCAAGACTCACAAGGTCAAATTCTTTAACAAAAGATTTAATCAAGAAATTCTCAAATCAACTCAATTAGAAAATCATAGAAACAATCCACTCATATCAACATGACTTTTATATTTGAAGAATTATGATCATCCCAATTATTGAATCAACTCCTAAAAATTCAATGTCAATATGTTTTATTGAAAGCAGTGAAATATTTTTTGTGGATTTCTTATGAGACATATTGCTTAAAAGTTTCACTTAGTAAAAAGTTAATACTTTCACAATTTTCTCAAAAAGAAATCACAACTTTTTTTCTTTATAAATGAAAACAAAAACAAAAAATTGAAAAACAAAAAAAAATTTCTACCTACAGTTTGTTTCTCCCACACTTATTTCAAAAAAAATGTCCTTGATGGACTTATTTTGGGGAGGAAAAGAAAAATTGTGACTTTTGGCTCAATTTGGCCATATGTCAAATTTTTTTTTTAATTTTATAAAGTACAAGTCAGCTTGTAGAATTTTATTAAAGAAAACAAAAACAAATTTTTTTGAAATTTTTTTAATATTTTTAAAATTAAAAATAGAAACAAAAAATAAACATGCATGCAAATTAACTTTTCTATCAACAATGATTTCAAAAGAATTTGAATATAAGCTTTTTACCTAGTGAAGCAACCTTTCTTCTTTTTCTGCAGCCATGTCAACAAAGATAACCACTGAAAACTTATTTGCATCATTCACATAACAAACTTGATGCGTGGAGTGTGTGGCTTTAACTCAACTTGAGCATCATCAGGTGCATTCGGATGGTTAACTGGATCATCAGTAATCCTTGTAATCTCATCTTGTGAGCAAAAAGCTACACTTGATGTAGTTGAATATGCTACTTCATCATTAACCAACTCAGTTGAAATAGTAGATGCTTCAGCTGCATCTTTGAATATTGTTGGCTCTTCAACTGCACTTGGTTCCTCCATTGTATTATTCTCACAACTTTGCTCTTCAAAAATATCATCAACAGATAAAACTTTATATTCACATTGAGCATTATCAACATATCCATCAGTAGATATGTTTGTGTGAGAATCTTTAATTTCTTCATTAACTTCAGCAACATCCTTAATATGTCCATCAGTAGACATATTACTATGAAGATCATTATATCCATCAGTAGATATATCAATGTGATGTGATTCCGCTATTGGCTTTTCAGGCTGATTATGCAAGTTTTGTGTGGCGGCATTCATCATCTCTTTTTGATCTGTTTGATTCATCTCCATCATTTCAGTCATCATTTTCATCATATCTTCCAAAGTGACCTTTCTCACTCCATCATTCATTAGCTGACTCAAATCTTCAGACATTTGTTCAGCTCTGATGGCCAACTTCAGAAGCACATCTTTGATTTCATGACGAAGTGCATTAAAATCTGGATTTTCAGGAAATCCCTGATGGGGTTGAGGGGTGGTATTAACAGTTACAAGTAATTCTATGAAGTTGTTCGTACTTGCATCCCTCAACATATCAGACAGTATTTGTTTATTTTCGTACCACTCTTGCTCAGTATTTCTGCATCTTTTATCAACTCGCAACCTTTCATCCATGGACTCTAATTTCTATATAACTTCACCCATTAATATCATAACTTCCCTGTAGGATGGTCCATTGGTTGCTTCAACTTGCTGTGGTGGTACATATTGTTGCTGAAAACTATTTGGAACATATGGTTGTTGAGGTGGACACTCAGAATATGGTTGTTGCTCATATCCCAAAAAAGATGATCTAGGATATAGATAATTAAATTGTCGTAAAGTTAACCCACTTATATCAAGTGCAGAAGTAGGTGTGACAATTTGTTGCTGATAATCATATGAATCACGTGTTTGCTGTGGATAGTAATTATAATTCACTTGAAAATCACATTGTAAATTATTTTCATATGAAAAACTATTTTGCATTTTTGAAAGAGGTTTTCCGAAAAGAAATAAGTTGAAACCTTGTTGCATAGACTTCCAGGAAAGAGAGGTGCGTCTCAATGGACAACTTAAGTACCTTGTCTTTCCTTAGCCAAAGTGTTTCCCAACTAGTTTCACAAATTTCCCAACAAAATCCCTCAAACAAAAATTATGCTTAAAAAAATAAAGTAACTAAAAAAAATAAAATAACTAAAGAAAATAAAATAAATGTTAGGAAAAAAATGAAAGAAAAAAAAATGTTAGTGATAAAAAAAATAAAAAATAACAATGATAAAAAAATAAAAAATAAAAAAATAAAAAAATAAAAAAATAAAAAAATAAAATGAAAAGAACAAAAATAAGAACTAAAATGATAAAAATTCTAACCGTGTTCCCCGGCAACGACGCCAAATTTGATAACACTGTCGTTGACGCGATCAAATTAATACTACTTATCTATAACAACTTTAGTATTGTTAAGAAAGTAGTTAACAAAATAGTAAGGGTAAAGTAACCCAAAGTCGTCTCCCAACGAACCCGGAATTGATTTTTAACAAATTAGTTCTTATAAAACTATACAAGTTTTAGCCAAATAAAATTATAAAAATAGGAGGGATAAAGATAAAAAGATAAAATAAGATATAAACAATATTAAAGAAAATAGATTGATTCCATTACTTTTTCAAAATAGATTCATCATCGGTTAACTAAAGATTATTGCTCGATTAATTATTAATATAGATTTACAAATTAATCAATGTAAAGTCTCAATTAATTTGTTGGCATTCTCACTTTTAACCAAAGTATAGTCTCAATTAAAAGTGAGAACTTTTAAAATGATTATATTGAATTCCTTAGCTACAGTTGTAACTGCCGGTAAAGTCATATTTTTTTAAAAATAAAAAAAAATAAAAAACCTAAAATCTATTTATCAAACATGTCAAAGGTGTTCAAATAATATTTATTTATTGACATAGCAGAAAACAATTAACTAGATAACAATTTCTAAATTAGAAAATACCAATAATGCTACTTCTTTTTGTATATTATACAGCAAATTTATAAAAAATTTAAAGTGCTTCAAGACACACATTGGGTTTCAAGTAGGATCAACAACAATCACATGATCTGCTCTTGTAAGTGTAAGTCCCAAATCACCAATATGAGACGTCTCGATAAATATAGAAGCTCCAACACCTTGGAAATCCTGAAATCCAAACAATAGGTGACCTATTAGACAAAAGAACATTTAAGGAATTACCAAGGTTAGTGAGGGCCAAGAACTTACATAACCAATACCAATAGAATTTCTTGAGGAATTAAAAATGAGTTTTATCAAAAGAATGTAACGGTATATTTTCTCTTGATTGTTGTCTAGTATAAACCATTTCATTATTTTAATTTCTTAATCAGTATCCACAGTTAAAGGTAACAATTCTCTTGTTACAAGCAGTTGGTTAAATTCTATGTGAAAAGGAAATAAACAAATCTCGTGATTTTATCAGTGTAGGGTTATAAATATACTATTATACGTTGTACCTGAGGAATGCAGAGACTTGCTATGGTTAGACCAGCGAGTAACTCGTTTCTAAAAACCATGTTTGATTGAAGTGTTTGGAGAACTTTGTTCTCTGTATGAAAGCCTAACTAGTCTTTTCTAACAGAAAGCTTGCCATGAACAAGGTCTTTCCAAGCTCTGATGTTAAATTGTTTTTGCTACCGGTGTTTCCAAGTAATGAGAATCAGACACCTTTTTAAAGAACAGAAAAGTTCGTTAGAATTTTTAATTAAGTGAAAATTTTCATAAAGTAAAGGTTACATAATTCATTCATCTTGATCATTAGTGGGTAAAAAGGAAATCTTCGATCATTTTCAAGCATACCATTATCTTTTTGAGTGCAGTATAGCAGACTCACCAGTGCAGTATAGCAGACTCACCAATGCTAGATCAAATAAATTGGTGAAAGGTGGTAAAATTACCTGGCTTTCCTCCATTCAAAATTGCACTTTCAGCTAGTTCCACACCATATAGTTGGGGGAAACAAAGAAGAAATTGTACAGTTAGCACAAGAAAACATATCCCATGATCACTGTTATCATATTATGCACTATAAAAAAATATACCTTGATGTCTGGATTTTTCTGCTTGAAGAATTTTCTAGCACCTGTTATTGATCCTCCAATTCCTATCTCTTCAACCAAAGCATCAATTTTCTTTCCTGAGTCTCTGCAGATATCAAAGGCCCATTGTCTCATAATAAATCTACAATGATGGAAAATTAATCAGCATACAACCACCAACCTAGAAATATGTTGTGAATAATGTGGTTTGGTACTACTATTTTATGCAAGGAATAAAAGAACACTATATAAAAGAAGACCAAGATAGGAAACATTTAAACAGTGACATACAAACTTCTCCCAGTAGTTACATGGAAAAAAAATTAAGTTTTTGTAAAACGTATGATGATGAAACAAAAAAATATAGAAAAAAAAATTGTTGAAACTGAAATGGGCCTTGGTATTTGACATAAAAGAAATCTTGATGGTGATAAATGACCAAATGACAATCCAATCATGTAACTCATCTATCTTGGTTTAAGGAAATAAGAAAAAGTGAACACAATTATTTGGCATCTCAATAGTTGGACTACTAAATCCTACGTCAAAAAAAATTATCAAATAAACCATGTGGATTTTAGCAATTAAAATATAGAAAGAATTGGTTCACAAGGAAAATAATGCCAAGCTTACGTGATCCATAAACACTTTCATGCACTCAATACTTGCCACAATTCACCTCATACTAAGCGCAGACCAACTTTAATTGTCATGTTTGGATAAAATTTGGATGAGTGCCTTCATGAATTCTGATGCACCAAATGAAGAACAAAGAAATTATTCCCTTCAAAATTCTTTTGTGCTCTCCAACTTTAACCTCAAATTAACACAAACTCAAACCTAAAATTCTGGTTTTTTAAGGCATCCCCCAGATTCTAATTAGGCTATATCTTAAATTTCTAGTAAGGCCTTAACCAAAATTCTAATACATACACAACATCAAAATTTTATCCTAATGGTTGTTATTAAGCCAATTGGATCACTTGTAAATGGGTCATTGTAGGATCACCTGTATGGTAGATGTCTAGTCTTACAAATCTAAGTGAGATGTGCAATCCCAAATGTGAGGAGTGTGAGTCAAAGATCATGTACTGACCAGCGATAAGACCAAAATAGCACACATAAGTAAGCACAAACTAATTTTGAGGCCCAAACTAAATAAAGGAGGATCAAGTTCAAAAAATGAGATTGCATTAACATGTTGGTTTGTTATAAGAAATTTTGAATTTTTTAACAACATATCCATGAAAGCCAGTGAAACATAAATTCTCAAACACCTATATAACAATAGTTTTCACCTTTGATTGTAGGAACAGGGGTATAAGATCAATCAGTAACAAACATCTTTTACATCTTTTTGCTCTTCTTTGAATATGTAAATGATCCAGAACAAAAATACACAAGTTAGAATATTATCTTCATATCTATGAAGCATACAGGAAAATAAGTTATCTTAATCGTTTAGCGTGAAGAAGCGAAGAACATTGACAACAAGTACTATCAAAGTTTAAACTTCTACAGACCCTTATATTGTATGTGCACAAGTGTAAGAGATTTCGAATATATTTTAAAGTTGAATTTACCTTAGGTGCCCACACAACGATCTTTGTTTTATTGTTGGAACCAGAACCATGGGAAACAGACTTTTAAAATGATCCAATATTGCTTCCAATCCAACTTTCAACCAAACATCATAACATGACATCCTTAAGAAAAAATAACAGTTTAAGAGAGTTTAAAATTGGAAAAGCAAAGGAGATTCATACATGTATGATTTTTCTTCTTTGACAAATTCATTATAACTAATCATATTAAACTATTACATGTTAGAATGGAGAAACTTGAAACAATATTTACATTTGGCAGGGATTGATGTGAGGAACTTGACATTGAAAATATGCAATGAAGAAAATCAATTTGAACTAATACAAAAACTCATATCAGTGATTGAAATCAGGGTTTATGAGTATTCGAAACTTCAAAACAAAATGAATTTGAAATGACTTCAAACAAAAATAACTTCGGGAAGAGAAAATCATATTATGTACAGAGAGAAGAAAATGACTTACGCGGGAAAATAACTTCCGCAGAGAGAAGATGGCTTTCGAGGAGAAGAGAAAAAACTTTGAAGAAGAGAAGATAAGATGCTGCCGAAGAATGCATGCATGGCTTCCAACGAGAAAAGAAAATGTTTTGAAGGAAAATAGGAGGGCGGAGGAGAAGCGAACATGGATTCCAAAAATCTCTATAGGCATCTGCTCCACCTTTTGATATTACTCATCCACTAGTTTACTATTCACAATGAGAATAGTAGTAAATATCATATAAGATGATACCGTCAGTTTTAAACCAACTAGAAATATCCTATAATTTTACTCTTTCTTTAAATATAGCGTCGTTTCATTATTACCGACTCTATTTAACTATGACTTAAAAATATTAAGAAAACCAAAATAGTATTTGTAACAATATTGACTTTATAAGTGAGTTAATCGTAAAATTCTTCGAGATGTCATGCTGTTATATTAATATAGAGAAACAAAAGTACATCAAATCTGATTCATTGTAAAAATTGGAAGCATCAAGTGCATCCAAAACGCGGAAGTGTTAAACGGGTTGCCTCACTGGCTCACATAATTAGAAAAAGAAACACTATTTTTTCTTCAATCTCAAGAAAACTAAATTATAATTCCGATTAAAATATAAATAAACTTCAATACAATCCAAATAAAATCTCAAATTATGTTAAACTACAAATACAAACCAAAATTACAAAAATATATATTACTATCTAACATCAAATCATTATTATCACTTATCAAACTATAGTATTAGAATCTTGAATAGATAAATCCACAACATTTTCATCTCTTGAAGCATCTTCTTTATCCCTGTTTACAAAATATATATATATATATATATATATATATATATGTATATATATATATATATATATATGTATATATATATATATATATATATATGTATATATATATATATATGTATATATATATATATATGTATATATATATATATATATATGTATATATATATATAATATACATACATATATATATATATAATATATAATAAAGAAAACTTTAAATAAAGAAAACTGAGTTTCTTTCTAACCAGTCTCGATATTAAGAAAACTAAAATAGTATTTGTAACAATATTGACTTTATAAGTGAGTTAATCGTAAAATTCTTCGAGATGTCATGCTGTTATATTAATATAGAGAAACAAAAGTACATCAAATCTGATTCATTGTAAAAATTGAAAGCATCAAGTGCATCCAAAACGCGGAAGTGTAATAGATAGATTCTAACATAACTAGAAATATAATCTATATTTTAAGAACTTATTTTTAAAGTCCTTTAAATATTAAAATATACTTAACTATGTACATATGCACGTTCTAGTAAAATAAAAAATGATGAGCTCATTTTTCTAATTTATAATATATGTTCAAATACAGTAATGCAAATAAATATAAATGGATTGAGAATAAAACGTGATTTCCACTATTTTGAAAACATTTAAGTTAAATTTTAAATATGAATTTTTAAAAATTTGAGATTATAAAACACGAAATTGTTATTTTTTTTCTAAATTTTTTTTTATCCATCTTTATATACTTTTCACTTTTTTTCATTACAGTATTTAAATAAGAGAAGAGTGTGAATGAAATATATGAATTTGTAATCTTAAAAATATATTCCGTCAAAAGAAAACTTTAAATGTTGGACTACATCAACTTCATTTTTTTTTCAAATTTATATTATATATTTAATTTTTTTACTTCATTTTTTTCAAGTAATTTCACTTACAATTAGTTTATTATTTAATTTTTTGTTTCTAACAAATTATACTAAAATTTTAACAAATTAAATTATTTTGACAACCATTTTAAACTTAAAAAAAAAAAAAAACATTAACATGCATAACTGATATAATTAAGAATGACATAACTTTTGGACACCTTAATTTTGAGTAGAATATAAAGAAAAATGTTATCTTTAAGTTTCATTTGACTCCTAAAAATATAAACAATAATGGTTAAACCATACCAAAAAATAAAAATAAAACCTAATTGGCTTTTCAAATTTAAGTTATATACATGATTATTTGTTCTCATATAATTGATTTTCATAAAAAACAATGAGTTAATATACGAAAAAATAAATTTAAGATATTTAAAATATTAATTAAAATAATTAACACAAGAATAAAGAAGAAATGTAAATAAATACCCTTTAGAGAGAAAAACTGTAAAAATTATACTTCATTGAGTAGTAATTTAAAAAATATATTATAATAAAAATATTACTGAAATATAAAATTATACGCTTATATAAATTATTTCAAATGGCAAATAAATCTTTTATTAATGAGTTGTTAAAATGAAATAAAATCTTTAATTAAGAATTAAGAAGGATCATGAGAAAAGTTTTCGGCTGTAACTAGGGATGTCAACGGGGTGCGGACGGGTAAAGTATATGTAGTAGCTCTCTCATACCTTATCCGTTGGATAAATATGTGTCCTGTACTAGTATCTATATTTGTTGGGTATCCGTTATGCGGGTACTTGCATAATTTTTAATATTTACACGGGTACATGCGGGTATTAAAATAAAATAAAAGTAAATATTTAAAAATATATTTTAATTGTAAATTCAAATAAAATACAATACATAACATTCATAAATTTTAAACAAAGTCCATAAAATAAATAAATTTCGTTAATTTTTATGTTTTTTTATATGTACTATTTTTTTTTTGTAATACGGTGTAACCTTCTCAAATAAATATTTTTATCTTTAATTATTTTTACATATATCAAATTTTTAACTCTATATTTATTAATATGTTGAAATCAAAATGTAATACAAAAGAATTAAAGTCATACGGAATTTGATAAAAAACAACGAGTTAATATATTAAAAGAGAAATTTAAAAATATTTAAAATATCAATTAAAATAATATTGAAGATAAAATGTAAATAAGTATGTTTTAGGGAATAAAATATTGAAAATTCTAATTCACATGCTTTCCAATTTAAAAATATATATTTTATATAAAAAAAATATTTAATTATAAGATTCTATACTTATTATTCTTCAAATAGTAATGGAGTCCATTTTATTAGTGACTTTGTTAAAAAAATTTAAACCTTTAATTAATAAATTTTATGAGAGAAATTATCTCTTGTAATAATTGTTTGGTTTTTTTGCTAATTTCATTACTAAAAACAGAAATGAATAATTTTATTTTTGGTCACTAATTATAATGTTATACATATTTAGCGATCATTAAATTTGTAGTTGCTAATACAAGACACATGTCAATCTGTACCATACTTAGCCGAACTCGACCAGGTAAACAATGTGCACATCGAGACCGCCAAGTACCCAAGCTAGGCCGAGTTAGCCTAACTTGTACCGGTTTTAACCTAAACTAAATATCTAAGAGGACAACCTGCACCTCATATCACCAACATGAGCCATCTAGGCAAGTAGTTAGTCTAGACCGACCACTTGAGCACATCTGGTAAGGTTAGGGCCCAAGCCGACTACTCCAATAACTTAGCGAAAATCGAAGCCCCCACGTTCAATAGGTCTCAAGGGCCTGAGTGAGGGCCCAGGCCCACTCATGGCCCAAACTAGAGCCCAAGTCAAGGCCCAGGCTATAAAATGGTCAAACGTCATTAATGATCTATAAATACACGTGGACCCCATCATTTAAAGGTACGCATTCATTAATCACTGATTTAACTCTCTAAGAGCTTTGACTTACTTGAGCTTCGGAGACTCTTCTGCAGGTAACCCCCCCTAGGTTCAAGCCGACATGTATCGACTGGGAAGAGACCAACTAAGGAGATAGCGGACATGTATCGACTTGTGCCTAACCTATCTTATTTGTTCTCTGTAGGAACAATTGGCGCCCACCGTGGGGCACGAGACGAACACCTTTAGTACCCAGTTTTTCTCTGAAAATGGTTTCTACCCGCAGCAGAGCTGGAGCAAACAAGCAAGCGGACGCTAGTCCCTCTGGACCTCCCAGCATCACCCCTAACTTGGCTGCTATCCTAGACGGCCAGGCAAAGATGCAACAAGAACTTGCAGACCTGAAGAAGCGCAGTGCTGAGGAAATGGAAGCGCTAAAACAAGAGAACTCTCGCCTCAGGAGAAGGATCGAGGCGGACGCCAACTTGAAGGGAAAAGCCAAAGAAACCTCTGAAGCTGTGAAGTCTCCGGCCTTCCAGCCTACAGAGGAAGAAAGTGAATAAATCCCACCCCCCACACCTTCACCACCACCCAACAGACACCCGTTACCTCTACCCATCCTCATCACTTTCCATCCGGTCAACCAGGGCTCACCGCACCCCCAACCCCCGCCCCCACCATCCCCATCACCCACGCTCCCAAACAACCTTAACCTCACCCCCATCCTCCACAAACCAGACATCAGCCAACCCTTGCTGGTATATATCACGGCCACCGACCATACCGTCAGCGTAGCCCTTGTCCAAGAAGTAGAAGGCACGCAACATCCTGTGTATTTCGTAAGCAGAACACTACAAGATCCTGAAACCAGGTACCAAATGGTAGAAACATTAGCCCTATCCTTGGTCCACGCCGTACGCCGCCTACGCCTATACATCCAAAACCACACCATAACCGTCAAGACCGATTACCCAATCCAAAAAATATTACAAAAGCCGGATCTAGCGGGACGCATGTCATCATGGGCCGTGGAGCTGTCAGAATTCAACATCCGCTATGTACCCCACAGCCCCATCAAAGCCCAGTGTCTCTTAGACTTCGTCAATGACCTACAACAAACACCCGTTGAGGACCAGTGGACACTTCATGTAGATGGCTCCTCAAACCCAAGTGGTGCCGGCGCTGGCATCGTGTTAGAAGGCCCCAACGACATCCTCATCGAGAAATCTCTTCACTTTGCTTTCAAAACATCGAATAACCAAGCCGAGTACGAAGCTATCCTCGCCGGCCTTTCCCTAGCCCGTGAAGTCGGCGTCAAGAAGTTAACATGCAAAACCGACTCCAAACTCACTGTAGGTCATCTAAATGACGAATTCCAAATCAAAGACCTTATCCTCCAACAGTATTACCATCTAGTCCGTGCGATCATTCAATCCGCCTTTTGAACAAGTCCGCGTCGAACACATCTCGAGAACCGACAACGTCAGGGTCGACATCCTTTCCAAACTAGCCAGTACCAAACTCAAAAACCGTAATCGATCCCTACTACAACAAACACTCTCCACACCTTCCATCACACACACTTGCCAAACGTTAACCCACACCCCATCAAACAACATCACCCCCACCCAAACCCAAAAACTGGACCACCCCTTACATTCAATACCTCAAAACCGGCAACCCCCCCCCCTCGACGCGGACAAAACTTGGCTGGCTAAGGCCGCCAGGTACACTATGGTAGGCGATGACCTCTACAAACGCGGGTACGGCCAACCCCTACTTAAGTGTGTCACGGCAGAGCAAGCCCAATATATCATCAAAGAATTACACGAAGGAATTTGTGGTTATCATTCAGGTGCACGCACCATGGCCACAAGAGTTCTCAGAGCCGGATACTTCTGGCCCACTATAGAAGCGGACTGCCAGGATCATGTCAATGCAAGCCATGCCAGAAGCACGACAACCTTATCCATCAGAAACAAGAACAACTACACCACATACTGTCCCCATGGCCATTCGCTAAGTGGGGAATGGACATCCTCGGCCCTTCTCACCCGGCAAGGGGCAAGTAAAATTCCTAATCGTAGCCGTTGATTATTTTACCAAATGGATCGAAGCCAAGCCACTGACCACCATCACGGCCCAGCAAGTCCAACAGTTCGTATGGAAGGACATTATATGCAGATATGGTGTACCACATACCATCATAACAGACAATGGCCGACAATTTATCCACAAGGAGTTAGCCAGATTCTACACCGGCCTAGGCATCAAACACATCACAAGCTCTGTAGAACATCCACAAACCAATGGGCAAGCAGAAGCAGTAAACAAAGTTATTCTCATAGAGCTACGCAAGAGGTTGGATACCACCAAAGGCCGATGGCCTGAAGAGTTAATAGAAGTACTATGGGCTTACAGATGCACCCCTTAATCATCAACAAACGAATCCCCATTCAGCCTAGTCTACGGCACAAACGCCATGATACCGGTAGAAATTGGCAAACCATCCCTGCGCCGAGAACTATACGACCCAACTCACAACCACCAAAACATGGCCTTACATCTCGACCTCCTTCCCGAACTCAGAGAAAAAGCCCAAATACGCAATCTAGCCGCCAAACAACGAGCTGCCAGGAAATATAATGCAAACCTACACCCACGATCATTTGTAGTCAGGGACCAAGTATGGAGAATGGCCAGCAGTGCTAGAAAGAAGGATGGCAAGTTCTTCGCCAATTGGGACGGCCCGTACCGCATACGAGAAGACGCAGGAAGAGAGGCCTATCGCCTGGAACAATTATCTGGGGAAGAGATTCCCAACACATGGAATGTATCCCACCTCAAGTTCTACTTCAGCTAAATATGTATCATAATTGAACCAATACTTGTAACCACGGGTGTACTCTTTTTCCTCACTTGGTCTTTTTTCCCTAAGGAGGGTTTTGGCCAAGGAGGTTTTAACGAGGCACCCCTATTCAATAAATAAAAAGAAGGGTTCCCTACTTTATGACTCTATGCCTTTAATCTTGGTTCATTCGTTTAAGTTCCCCACCCTTACCCCAAGTAAGCGGCCTGGGTCGAACACCCTTTAATCTTGGTTCATTCGTTGAAGTTCCCGACCCTTACCCCAAGTAAGCGGCCTGGGTCGAACACCCTTTAATCTTGGTTCATTCGTTTAAGTTCCCCACCCTTACCCCAAGTAAGTGGCCTGGGTCAAACACCCTTTAATCTTGGTTCATTCGTTTAAGTTCCCCACCCTTACCCCAAGTAAGCGGCCTGGGTCGAACACCCTTTAATCTTGGTTCATTCGTTTAAGTTCCCCACCCTTACCCCAAGTAAGCGGCCTGGGTCGAACACCCTTTAATCTTGGTTCATTTGTTTAAGTTCCCCACCCTTACCCCAAGTAAGCGGCCTGGGTCGAACACCCTTTAATCTTGGTTCATACAATCGCTTACGCCATACATAACATACACCACAAATCATCAAAATCCGATACACACATTAACATACAGAAATTAATCGCATTAAGCATAAACGCGAAGAAATGTACCAACGAAACGAACATATTGTACCAATTAATGCAGACATAGGCTCAATAATACTTTTACATCGTTAAGAAATCAATGTCCTATTCTGCTGAATCATGGGCCACCTCTGCAACATCATCCACCTTCCTCTCCTCCTCTGTCGCCTTCTCCTCCACCTCCTCAGCATCCCCTCCATCCTCCCTCACCAACTTCCCATCAACTACATCCTTATCTACGTCGAATCTTGAATCCGAGACATCCACATCTGGATGGAAGAAGGCCGCCTGCCGCAACCCCTTCTCAAAACCATTAATATGCTCTTGGTTGACGCTATTCTTCAGATCATCCAGTTCCCCAACAACCCCATCATACTTATCCTTCAAGTCCTCGTAGTCTTCCTCCAACTCCCCGATACGCTTGTTTAATTTATCCTCAGAATCCAAGCAACGCACCTTCCATGTTACCAGCCTTTTCCTCTCCGCTTCCCAGCCCTCTTTCTCCTTTTCTAAAGCCGCCTTCTCCTCCTCCAACTTATCCACCTTACCCTGTAACTCCCCCACCTCCTTTACTTCCCTTCTGTAAAGAGACCCTACACGCCGGCTCAGGACTAGAGCCTTGCTTCCAAACTCTACCATTGTTCTCACAATATGATCCACCTCCATATTATCGATAGAGTTAACAACAGTATCCGGGAGGTCGATCGAGATATCCTTCCTAACAGATATCTCTGGCAACTCGATCAACCCGGCTTCAGGCACTTTCTCCCCACTAGCCGACCCCGCCCCACTAGCCGTTCCAAGAAGAGCTGCCCTTACCTTCTTCACATCTTTTCCTTTTTCGAGTCGAGATGGAAGCTCAGCTTTCCTTTTCGTCCCGCCATGTACATGCACCTCCACAACCGATTCCTGCAGGTTGGGAACATCAGCTTTCCCAGCCGCCTTGGCCTTGGCGGCCATTTCCTTCCTCAATGATTGAAAGAGCGCCAGATTCTTCTTGCCAGATTGTGCCAGATTCTTCTTGCCAGATTGTGCAATATGCCCTGCAATAACATATCACGACTCGGATCAAAACAACTTAGCATTATTAACACAACTTAAGTAATAAACAGATACCTTCAATATCTATTATCGGATGCACCGAATTATAAACCCTAACTAGACCCTTAGTGGGCAACTTATCCACAAACTTCAACAACATCCCCACCACCTCCCTATCACTAGCCGACAACTCCTCCACTCCCATGTCTTTATATCGAGAAGGATTGTTGGTCCAGCTAAAGGGAAACTTGGTACTCCCATCCACATTCAAAAAATGAGATTTACCCCCTTCCTTGACGACAACTTTGAAGTACCCGTCCTTGAAATGCTTGAAAGATTGGGAGAAAGCATCCAGTCTGCTGATGCTGGGGCGATTGATTAAAGAGAGCCAAGTAGCCGGTCTCCGGGGTCTGGTGTCATAAAAATACAAGAAAGCATAGGGAGTAGGCTCCAAATATAAGGACTTGCACAAAATGCGGAAGGCTTGCAAGTAGGCCCAACTATTAGGATGTAGCTGGGTAGGTGCCACATTCAACGCCCGCAGCACACCCATAGCGAAATCGTCTAAGGGCAGTCGCACGTGAAGCTGAGAGAAATGGCACATATACATATAGAAGAATTTTTCGGTAGCCCCCTCCTGCCCGTGGCATACCCGGTCGACGGCACTCACCCTCTCCAGCGAAACAATGTCTCCACTAGCACCCTTGGAAATGACGGGCGTGCAGTTCAGCCAGGAGTTCAACAGACGAGACCACCTGAATAGAGACGACTGATCACGGACATCATCAGCAACCCACCCATAGCCGCCTTTCACCGGCCAGTTGCTCTCCTCCAACTCTTCAGGAGGATCCTCTCGAACCTCCCTCACAACCTCCATCGGCATCCCGCTTGTAACAACTCCAAAACTCGTACCCTCTCCTTCAAGTCACCTATCCTTACTTCTATCTGACTCAGTACTTTCACTACTACTAGACGAAGACACACTACCACTACTGGACATACCTGATTATGTTTTTTATGAAGAGATGTCGGTCAAAATTGAGGACTATGTCGGACAGTTTTACGCGCACAAGATCTCTAAATTCAGAATTAACAAATGAAACAGGTAACCCCTCATCTGTTTGCAAACACATATTTATAGCCCACAATCCCAAACGACGAACCTCTTCCCGCCAAAACCATACCACAGACCAATCGACACCATCATTGCACAAGATATGACACTTCAAAACGACGGCGCCAAAACTTTTTCGATTTGACCAACTGACACCCTTTCACCTACCTTCTGACGGTTACAAATTCTAAGCCTTAACACTGTTCACCACACTTAAAGGTTGGGGGACTGGTGTATCACACCTAGCTGGTTCTGCTAGCTTATCAACACATATCATCCTTGACCGACAACCCATATCGGACAAGGCTGGGGGATTGGTGTACCGTACCTAGCCGAACTCGACCAGGTAAACAATGTGCACATCGAGACCGCCAAGTACCCAAGCTAGGCCGAGTTAGCCTAACTTGTACCGGTTTTAACCTAAACTAAATATCTAAGAGGACAACCTGCACATGAGCCATCTAGGCAAGTAGTCGGTCTAGACCGACTACTCGAGCACATCTGGTAAGGTTAGGGCCCAAGCCGACTACTCCAATAACTTAGCGAAAATCGAAGCCCCCGCGGTCAATAGGTCTCAAGGTTCTGAGTTAGGGCCCAGGCCCACTCATGGCCCAAACTAGAGCCCAAGTCAAGGCCCAGGCTATGAAATGGTCAAACGTCATTAATGCTTTATAAATACACGTGGACCCCATCATTTAAAGGTACACATTCATTAATCACTGATTTGACTCTCTGAGAGCTTTGACTTACTTGAGCTTCGGAGACTCTTCTGCAGGTAACCCCCCTGGGTTCAAGCCGACATGTATCGACTGGGAAGAGACCAACTAAGGAGATAACGGACTACGTGGTAAGGTGACGCTTGTGCCTAACCTATCTTATTTGTTCTCTGCAGGAACACAATCACTAATTCAATTGATAGAAATATTGTTTCCAAATTTATATAAATAGTCACTAATTTACCAACTAGAAGTTAGCTACTAAAATATTGTCACTATTTTAGTCACTAATTATGTTGTTGTCATTAGAAAAGTAATCGATCGATATTTTGTGATGAAGGATTATCTGGTTTCCTTTTAGAGTTATGAATATGGTGAAGTTGTTTAAGAAAGATTTTTGAAAATTCCCACCGGACATTAAGGTAGCATGCTATCTAAATGTGAAGGTTCATTTCTCAAGCTCATGAAAGGAAGAAGAGAGTTGGATTCAAGCTTAAACACACACGACAATAACAGCACTTAAAGAGCAAAATGAAAGAAGAAACAATAAAAATGGAAAGCATAGAAGATGAAGAATGGAAGAAGCACGCCACTCATAGGGGGGATCTAAGCCAACCAAGCCCTAGAGATGAGTGATGGTGCCGCCACTTGCAAGCAAGATAAGGCAAAGGTGAGATCACTTTTAGGAAGGAGAGCTCACGAAAATTGGTGATTGAATGCACAAAGTTTATAACAAAATGATCAACCCTTTTACAAGACAAGGAGCACCCTTTAAATAGGAGTTCATAGGGGTCCTTTAGCAAATACAAAAACATGAAAAAGGATTAACTAGCAAACCCTAAACCTAATGTGAGAGTGAGTCTTGGCCAAATGAAGGGAGATGATTGGTGGAGGCATTCCCATCAGGATTCTAGGCCAAAAGAGGAAGGAGACCAAGTGGCCTTCTAAGGCATAAACCACAAAGGCAAAAGGAGACAAGGTACATGTCTACTTTTGCTTTTGCTTTATGCTTTTTGCTTTCCTCTCTCTTCCACTTCATCCAAGTGCTCCAATCACCAAGTGCCACCTAGCCATGCTATACTTTCTCTTAATATAATCTTGGTCAAAGGTCAACTTTGGATCAAAGTCAACAAGTCAACCAAAATAAGTCAACTAGAAACCAACTTAGGAAATTCAAACTAAAGTAATGCAAAAGAAAGATAAAGGTGATGGAATAGAAGACTCCCCTCTAGACATGCTTCTAGTGATCCTTCTTGAGGGAGCTTCTAAGGAGGTGGTCACGCCTTCATCATTTTGGTAGTAGATTTACGACAAACATTGTTCGATAGCTACTTCAATCGCAAATAGTAACTTACATATTTTGGTAGTTAAATTTGGTGATTAATTATTTTTTGTAATAAATAATCATATTGTTTGTGAAATCATATTGATAATTTTAGCTCCCAAAGAAGAAGGTAATTCGTTGTTAAGATGGTTGCTCCCCACTCATGTTATATTGAAGTTATTCTCCTTTCTTCGTCGTTTGTTGATGGTATAAATAAAAAAAAACATCTAAAATAAAAAGAAATTAATCACCATAAAAGTTCTAGTAAAAAAGTGTACCCAATAACTCACTTTTTTCTGGATCAATAAAAGCCAACAGTCTTATGTGCAATTCAATCAGTAAAGAATTATATTCATCCATAACTTTTGAAATTGTAACATTTAAGGTTAAACCATACACAAAAAATAATAGTAATGTCTAATTGACTTGACAAATTTAAATTACATAAATTATTAATTATGGAAATATTTGTTGGCATATATTTCATCAAAATGTTACTTTTCTATAGAAACAGTATTTAATAACACCACTCTAAAATTATAAAAATTCAATATAACACTTAATAAATTTAATGTTAAATTTTCTCAACTAAAAAATAGTAAATAAAAAATATTATAAAACTAATATAATGTGTTGCAACTTTTATTTTTTCTATAATTAAGTATTTAGTGTATAAATACTAAATATTGCGTCACATAATGGAGGTTAAACAAATGCAGAAAAAATGTAAAGAAGAATTAGGACATTAAGAAAAAAGAATAGCTTTCAAATAAATGAAACTTGATAAAAAGTGTATCTTAGTCCAAAGAACTTGCTCAATACAACCCGTGATGAAAGAAGTGAACCACTCATTCACAAATTTCATGTTCTTAGATCAAGAGAGACAAAAGTTTTAACATAGATATGCATGAAACAAACCACATACTTTCTTTCTTTATTTTAATTTTTATTTCAATTTAAAATATTTTTACTATTTTAGAAAATTAGATTATTGAAATATGAGATTTAATTAAAAAACAGTAAAATTGGAAATAGAAAATAAGAGTGCATAAGTGAGTATGGGGGTGCAATGAGAAAAACTATACACATGGAAATGAAGTGTATAAAAAAAACATGAGGTGCATAAAGTAAAGATATCCTAGCCTAAAAAAAGGAAATTAAAGAAGTGGGGTGTGTGCTTAGTGAAAATATAGGTACATAAAGTAAAATAAAATTAAATGCAAGAGGTGTGGGGTTATTACATTGAAGAGTAAATGAAGTAAATAAATAAAAGAAAATCAAATTAAAATCAGGAGTGCAAAGAGGAACCACGGGAATCAAATTAAAATGCTGGTGCGAATGTTAATTATGGGGTGCATGAAGAAAATAAAATGAATTTGTCTCAAAATCCTAAACCACTTAATTTCACTTTTCAAAACGCATCACATCTTCCCCAAACTTCATCTTCTTCCTCACGTTGCTACCCACCGCAGACACTATTCACATTCATTGCCTAGCCGCCGATGACACGACCAACAACGACTCCGGCCACCAACGTCGCGCCATTACAATCGGCGACGTTAACCACCACTTGTCCTCTTCGTCTGGCCATCAACACCGCAACACTGATACCAACTTCGGCCACCGTCATCACACCACCACCACCTACGGCAGCACTGACAACTATTCTGTCTTCCTCGTTCACCAGCGGCATCTCCTAAGTCTTCTCCATTTCAAATTCCTTAAACCTAGTTTAATTTTATTTTTAATTGTGGTTTATTAACTTAGAAGCCTAAGATGACAATATTTTGTTCTTTCTATATGTATTTCATACAATTCTATGACCACACAAAATGTAACAGAGCATCGTAGCAAAGTAGAAAGCAAAACCGTGTAACCTGTTACTTGCCAATCTGTTCTCGTTCCTTGTGCTTTTCCTAAAGTATTCTTATTGTCTTTTTCCTAAAGTATTCTCATTGTTGAATCTCAAAAATGTCTCTGAAATGCACTTTCAAATTGCTTTTTTTAGATCATGACTCTTATTTGAACTCTCAATTGAATTGAAAAGGACATGAGTAAATTAATGTTGATATGAGGATGAACTTTTTTGGACCAAAATGTTAGTGAAAAAATGATCCTATTCCCTTGAATGTTCTTCCTTTCTTCCCCTCCCTTCAAAATGGTTGTTCCTTCCTTTCAAAACTTTTAATTTCTCTTTAGTATATTAAATTTCCTCTACTTCTCACAGTACTGTATCCATTCTCTCTAACACAGTGTTACCACTCCTTCGCGCAAAGACCGAGTTTGTTGCACTATTTATTAATTTCTTTTGATGATTCATAGAGCAATTAAGAAAACTGATTAATCATATATATATATATATATATATATATATATATTATATTTATAAAACATTCTATCAATAAAATAAAATTTATATAAAAAAAAACCAATGTATTATATTATAATGAATACATACCAGTGCTTTACAAATAGTCAAAACAATGTTTTACAATTGAACTTCTTTCTCTACAACTTAGTTGAAGAAAGAACATTAATATGCAAAAGTGAATAATAATAATTGAAGAAAATGTATCAACTTTAGAAAAAAGAAGAAGAAGAAGCCTGCAGACTCTACCTATTCATTCTATAATAAAAAAAAGAGAAATTAATCGAAGGAATCGTTGAATTTTATATATTTGAGGATAATGTTAAAAGAACATTATTTAATATTACTAGGTATTTAGAAGTTGTAAATTAATAATTTAGAAAAAAAATAAAAATAAAATAGTATTAGACAAAAATAAACTCTTAATTATAAAATCCAGCAGTAACATAAAGTATATAAAAAAATATTAAAAGAATAAAAAAGTCACATAAAATCAGTTTCTTAAAACCTGTGATACTGTAGGCAAGCCAAACATTCATATCGGCAATGGTCACTGTGAATTACTTTTTTTTCGGAAAGCCAAAACCAAAGACTGTATTTCATTCCTTTAAAAATATCTTACCTAGTGGATGTGTAGATTTTTCACTTGATCCTAGATCCAAGCTTGACCCATCAAGGTTGAATCCACCATCAATCTTCTTGAAGGTTCACTTGAATGATCTCTCAAGAAAGCACAAGAACTCTATAGATCTCAGAAAAGCAATCTCTCAATTCGTAATTCAGTAATTCAGTTAGTTTTCTCTCTATCTTTAAATATGATTTCAAAACTAATTTTATACCAGAGTTCTGCTGCAGTGACTAATAGATTAGGAATTTACCTAATAAATTATCGTGAGTGTATTTTCACTGCATCAGTGTAGTGCCCTCATCTAATCTATTCACGAGTTCACATTCAAGAGTTTGATGGTTGACATAATTTGATGCAAACTTGTTTTACACCTAATGCAAAAGATAGAAAATCAGGACTAAGCCTAAACCAGTGATGCACATGATGCATAGCCTTAGACATCATCAAAACCATCTTCACTTGAGTTGAAAAAGCTCCCTTTTTTTTTATGATGGCCAAAATGTGTCTTGCAACATAGAGACAAGAAAAACAACCTTTCTCCCCCTTTGGACATTAGCAAAAAGAGTAGTAACATTTAAGATCACCTCATAGAGTATAACAATTTATCCATGGCAGTAGGGGTTAAGCATATGTGAAATGATATGTATGAGCGGCAAAAATAAGTACCAAATACAAGCAGCAAAGATAAACAACACACAAAACAAGTATAAACCAATGAGCAAGTATTGATTGCATGAGTAGATCCAATAACAGTATCTCTGAGTGCATACAGGCATAAATCATATGAGCAATTAAGTAGTGCAGTATCAGAGTGCAAAGTATGAAGACATCAGAGTGCATACAATCATTTAAGGATTATAATACTAGTAGATGACTAATCTAATGAATTATGTATTATTCAGAAGCAAATGAGCCATAGCAGGAAAACTATAATCGATTAGAGAATTACCTAATGGATTAGCTAGCAAGTAAAACACATAATATAAATTAGCAGAATGTGGTTTAATAACAATAAAGGTACGCAATTTCACTCACATTATCAAAACATAGTATAATATCAACTCATGCATCTCAACAAAAGGTGATTTAGTAGCAATCAAGGCACATAATTTTAATCAAGCCCTCAAAACACACAATCACAACAACAATCCATTTTAATCAATTTGAAGCTATTCTAATTGATTAATTTATGCGGAAATATGAAAAATGCACATTTTACTTCCTTTTTAATGAACAAACATATAGCAAATTCAAAATATGGGAGTACTTCAACCAACAATTGTTCTTGATCACAATGGAAGAGGCACTTTTCACCTTGGCAATGCCTAAAATTTGACCTTTGTTATTATCACCTCTTGTAACATGACTATTAATCCGCTTTGTAAGATATCCTTTAGGTACCCATTTGTACTCTCCTTTAGAAACCCCACAATTTTTAAAATAGCAGGAATTTGATGCATGACCAAATTTAGAATAGTAGGAGCAAATAACAGATGTTGGTTTACTCATATTTAGAAAATTTCTGGTGCCTAATGGATTAAATTTGCCACTGTAACCTATTCCCTCTTTATTAAGTACACTCCCTTGAGATCCTAACACAACATCTTGGTTTGTTCTTTCTAGAGTGAATTTTGAGAGAGTTTTCATCAAATACTCTATCTTTTCTAGTTGTCCTAGGCAATGTTCACATTGGGGAGAGATTGTTCCATCTTTGGACCTAGAGTGCTTCTCAGATTTTTCTAGTTTTTCCAAGCTAGTTATTAAATGTCGCAACTGAGATCGCGACGGGACGACGAAAATAATTTTAAATAGTACAGAGGAGTCGCCACTATAGTTTATTATGGAAAAGTATAGAAAAGCCTTAAAACAATGGTCTTCGAAACCAAATTTAGGTTCGGGAGTCGGTTACGTATGGGGAAGGTATCAGCACCCCACAACGCCCGTCTTAAGACGGTTCCCTCTTTAATTAAGTGTGAAAAGTATAATTTTGATGTTTAGAATATTTGTTATTCCCAAAAAAATCAAACAAAATAAAAAAAACACATACAAAAATATTAAAGATTCAAACAAAATTATTTTTTTATTTTTTTGGCCCGACGAGGATTATACCTCACTCCTACGTATTTCCATTTGGAAAATCAGGGATAACATAGTTCTTTATAAAAAAACTTGTTGTTTGATATTATTACTTTAATTTTTTTAATTTTCTAGAATTTTATGTATATGTATATTTTATTAATAATATCAAGAGAACCCAAGATTTTACATGATAAATATTTAGTTATCAAACAAATCTGAGATTTGACATAATATTTAAGATGATTTTATAATTTTTTTTATTTTTTGTTATTTCTAATTTTCTTTCAAAAAAAAAAGAATTAAAAGCCTATAAAAGAGTGTTCTGATTATCAAGCAAGTCCGAGACTTGACATGATATTCACAACTTATATAAAAGAAAATATAATTTTTTATTTTATTTATTTATTATTATTATTTTTAGAGAACTAAAGTCTACGAAAAACACCTTTTTAATTACCAAGATAAAAAATAAAGGAAAAGAGAAAGGTTGAACACATCAATGATAAACCCAAAATCATCTTACATGAGGACCCCGGACACATTTAATCATACTACAATTCAAACGATCATATATGTGATGTTATAAGAGAATCATGAAAAGCATTAGGAGCAAAGCAAATTTACCTTAAGGTGATCTCTTTTTATGTGTGTGCTGTATAATAAAAAAAAGATAGGGTTTTTTCGAATTTTTTTTTTCTGTCCCTTGCATTAGAGAAATTTTGTGCTTATATAGGCCCCTTTGAGGTACGATTGAGATCTTAGTCTTTAATTATAAAAAAATATATGGGGAAGGAATTGGTCTTATTAAATCATTGCATAATATCCACTGTATTGATTATAATTATTAACGAAATATTGCCTCACAGAGGGCCAATATAACCAAAGGAAAACCTGGCTCGACCATTGCCTAGCAGAGGGCCGAGATACCAAAAGAAAACCTGGGCTCGACCATTGCCTCGCAAAGGGCCGAGATACCAAAAGAAAACCTAGGCTCGACCATTGCCTCATAGAGGGTTGCGATACCAAAAGAAAACCTGGGCTCGACCATTGCCTCGCAGAGGGTCGAGATACCAAAAGAAAACTTGGGCTCGACCATTGCCTCATAAAGAGCCGAGATACCAAAAGAAAACCTGGGCTCGACCATTGCCTCGTAGAGGGCCGAGATACCAAAAGAAAACCTGGGCTCGACCATTGCCTCGTAGAGGGTCGAGATACCAAATGAAACCTGGACTCGACCATTGCCTCGCAGAGGGTCGAGATACCAAAAGAAAAACTGGGCTCGACCATTGCCTCGTAGAGGGCAGAGATACCAAGAGAAAACCTGAGCTCGACCATTGCCTCGTAGAGGGCCGAGATACCAAAAGAAAACCTAGGCTCGACCATTGCCTTGCAGAGGGCCGAGATACCAAAAGAAAACCTAGGCTTGACCATTGCCTCGTAGAGGGCCGATATAGAATAACAGTTTGTTACCACTTTGTGAAGAGGGTTCCAAAAAGGACTTATCACCTCGTGAGAACCAAGTTGATATTTGAGAAAAGAAGAATGCATAGATGCATGAATGTATGAATGAATTCCAATTAACCTTATTTTCAAAAATTTCCTTATGCCAATTTTGTCTTTTCCATTTCCTTATATTTCTATTTACTTCCCTCCTCTCTTTATTATTAATATTTTCGTTATTATTTTTTACTAGCATTTATAATCATTTTGTTTCCTCGATCATCGACTCCATGTGAATGTCGCTTCGCCATCTCAAAAGACAAGATGAAGGTCGTAACAAATCCTAACACCCAATGTCAACACAAGAAACCATTTGCTTAATATTTCCTTTCGACACATCATGTGATCCCCTAGCAGACCGGAAATGAATGGTATAACTTAAATCATAATGTAATTGTATTATTCTACACAAGCAAACTTATGAAGTTGGAGGATAAACTTTATACGAGGACAAAAAAATTGCCCTTGTCTAGATTCATCGTATAAAAATGTGATTTTGGTGCATTTGTTCTATTGAGCGTTGGTAAAATGGAAAGGATTGCCCTAGGGTATTTTGCTAATAAGCTAATGGGAAGACTTTACCCCATAGGTTTTATCATTTTTTTTCTTTAGTAACAACATTTACAACCACATTCTTTTGTCTCCAACTTAAGCTTTATGAAAAAACAGAAGAATTATTTTTCAATCAATGTGGGCTTGAAGGCTAGACAAAACGAGGCTTGGGGTGGCCAGATGAAACTAGGCTTGAGGGGCCAATGCGTAATTGGGCTTGGGCCAAACCTAAGTGGGCTTAAGGTGGCTAGATGAAACTGGGCTTGGGACAGACTAAACTAGGCTTGAGGGACCAAATGAAACTGGGCTTAAGGAGCCAATGTGAAACTGGGCTTGGGCTAGATAAACTGGGCTTGGGGCTAGACAAAGCTAGGCTTAGGGGTCAGTGCGAAACTAGGCTTGGGACAGATAAACTAGGCTTAGGAGCTAAACCAAGCTAGGCTTAGGGGCTAGTGCGAAACTTGGCTTGGGCCAGATAAACTAGGCTTAGGGGCTAGACAAAACTAGGCTTAAGTGCTAGTGCGAAACTGGGCTTGGGCCAGATAAACTGAGCTTGGGGGCATGTAGGCCACTCATATGAATGAAGTGGACTATCAATCCAAGAAATATTAATTAAGAAAAATTTTGTATCTTTCTTTTTTTCTTCGTTTTGAAACAGAAGGATTCGACAACCGTTCATGTGAATGAAAAGGGTTTTGATCCTAAAAGTGACAAGAAATTTTCATTTAATGAAAAAGAACTATGATGTATGTACATGATGCATGATGATTAAGACATATGTTATGAATTTTTCTTTTTGAGAGTTTAGATGATTGTGCATGCATGAATATGCTAACATAATATGATATTTGCATGAATATGCTAACATAATATGATATTTGCATGAATATGCTAATATAACATGATATGTGCATGAATATGCTAATATGATATATGCATGAATATGTTGGCATGTATGTGACTTTTTTTTCTTTTTGAACCAAATACTACATAGAACCTAATTTTTCTAACACATGTTTGGATTTTTTTTTTGATAATTGATGTCATGTGTATGAATGCATGCAAATGCTAACATATGTTATGAATTTCCTTTTTATGAGTGCATGAATATGTTGATGCTTATTATGACTTTCTTTTTCTAACGTTTACATGATATGTGCATAAAAATGCTTGCACATATTTTGTATTTATTTTTAACATTGATTATGATGTGTGATAATGTTGTTATGTTTATTTTGAGTATGCATGGTGAATGATAATGTTGGCATGACTTATGGATTTTCTTTTTGAACACTAACAATATTAGTTTATGATGCACATGTTATGATGTTTTTTTTTACATGAACAAAGTTGAAACTTTGATGTATGAATTAGTGTATGAATGCATGATGAAAGTTCCTTTGTTTTTTAATTTTTTTTTCTTTTCACAAATATGAATGATGTATGTATGATTAGGTATGAATCTATGCATGAAGCATGCCCTCATGTATTTTTTCACTTTTTACATTGTATGAAACTTATTTCAATTGATTCCCAATTTGTTGTTATTTTTAGATTTTTGGAATCTTTCTGTTTTGATTTTTTCTTTGAAAAGTATCCTTTGGTCTGATCAGTTTATTGAGAAACTTTTTCATGAATCATTGTTTTTTGAACACTATTTGAGTGACATACATGAAATTGCCAAAGATCTTAGAAGGGATAAGATGAGATAATTGACTAAGGAGTTGCCCCAATTTGATAGTTAAGAGTTAACTTCAGAACATGAGGTGTGTTTGGGCTTGTCTAGTTATTGATAAAAAAGATGGAGACTTCAAAATTTGCCCCAGTTTGAGGGTACAGATTGGTCTCGGGGTGCAAAATGTGTTTGAGCTTGCCCAGTTGTTGATAGCATGAGAATGTTGAAAATAATGGGAGACTTCATACTAGTTGCTGCAATGTAAGCCTGACAAACAAAGTCAATAATTGTCTAAATTCAAGATATCTGACTATAACGTAGGAACAATAAGTGAAATGTCTCTCCAATTTATTTCAAAGTGAGAATAATAAGTAATGGTAGGAGAAAGATAGATCAAAGCAGAAAATATGATAGAAAACACATGAAGAATGAAAGAATGAGAAGGCATGACCTTGATTTAACTTGACTACTCGGGCTAATTTTGATCTCTATCGAAACATGTCAACCAAAAATAAACTGCCCCAGTGTTTGAAAGCAAATCTTGGAACACTTTTTCAATCTTTTTTTTTTTTTACAAACCACTTAACATGACAAAATATTTTCCTCTAAATTAAAGTTTTGGAAAAACAACAACCAATCATTGATTTGTGTGGACTTTATTAAGCTTGTATTGTGGCCAAGGCTAAGGGATATAAAAAAAATGGATAATGAAGGCTCAAAGTAAATGGTATAAAGGTTATTTAAAACAAGGGTCTTTATCTAAGGTTGCATCTAAAATTCATTTGACTACCTTTCTTCACCATTTTTTTTCACTTTCCAACTCTTGTTTCTCTTTTTTGCATAACCAATTTTTTTTGTCTTTCCAAACTTTTTTTTTATTGGTGAATTACAAGTCAAATGAAATAGATGCAAACATCATGTTAACTTTAGTGGGAAGGTGACCCTTGTTAAGGGTAACTAAAAAGTAGGGGTGGGCAAAAAATCTAATTTTCTTGATCCAATCCACTTTTGCTCCAATCCAATCTATTTATAATCCATTTTATTAAAAATTCAATCCATTTAAAATCCATTTAATGGATTTGGATTTCAATCCAATCCACATTTTATATATTTTATGGATTGGATATCCATTTTATAAATCAAGATTTTTAAATATGGATAATCCAAAAAATCTAATCCAAATTTTTAATTTAAATTTTTAGTTGGGTTAGACTAAAGGTTCAGATGGACTATGCTAAATTCAGACTTGGACGGGCTTTGCTCGACGACCTATACGGATCGGGCAGGCATGACGACCATAAGAGGTTGGGCAGGCCCAAAGATATAAACGGGCTAGGCGGGCCCGACAAACCGAACGAGTCGATCAAGCCCAACGATCCAGAAAATTCGAGTGAGCCCGATGAATCGAACGGGGCAGGTGGGCCTGAAGATCCGAACGAGCCAAGCGAGCTCAAAGACCCGAACGGGCCAAGCGGGTCCGATGACCCGAATGGCTCAAGCGAGCTCGAATAACCGAATGGGTCAGGCAGGCCTGAAGACCCGAACGGGTCAGGCGGACTCAAAGAATCGAACGGGTAAGGCGGGCCCGAAGACCGAAACGAGTCAGGCGGACACGAAGACCCAAAAGAGTCACGCAGACCCCAAGACCAGAACAGACCAGGCAGGACCAATGAAGAAAACAGGTCAGGCTGCCCAAAGACTCGAACGGGTCAGGAAGGCCCAAAGACCCGGACGGGCCCGACGACCCGAACGGGCCCGAAGACTCGGATGGGACGGACGACCTAGACGGGCCTGGGCCTGATGACCCAGACGGGCTCGGCGACCCGGACGGGCGCGATGACCCATACAGGCCTGACAACCCGGACAGGTCTTACGACCCGAATGGGCACGACGACACGATCGGGCCGGATGACCCGGATCGGCCGGACGATCCGGAAGGACCTGACGACTCAAACGACCCAGATGGGCCCGACAACCCGGACGAGCCCGATGACCTACACGAGCCTTATGACCCAGATGGCACGACAACACGAACGGGCGCATCGACCCAAACGGGCCCTACGACCCAGACGGGCTCGACGTCCTAGACGGGGCCTACGACCCGGACGAGCCCGACGACCCAAACGAGCTTGACGACCCGGACATGATCGACGACCTTGATGGGCCCGACAACTCGGACGGACTTGACGATGTTGACATACTTGACGACCCAGATGAGCCCCACGACTCAAACGTGTTTGACTACCTGATTGGGCCCGACTATTTGGACGGGTCCGTCCGGGTTGTCTGGCCCATCCGTGTCGTCGGGCCCATTCGGGTCGTCCAGCCCGTTCACGTTGTCGAGCATGTTCGTGTTGTTGGGCCCGTCCGGGTTGTCCGGCCCGTCCGGGTCGTCGAGCCCGTTCGGGTTGTCGGGTCCGTTTGGGTCGTCGGTCTCATCCGGGTCATCCGAGCCGTAATGACACAAGTTTTAAAAAATTCAATTTAAATTTCTTTTATAGAAAATGGATTATGGACTTTGAACTTGATCTAAATATTTGGATTGGATTTAAATCTTGATCCAAATATTTGGATCTGGATTTTAAAAAAATCCAAACTACTTTTGCTAAAAAAAATGGATTTGGGTCAAAAATCTAATTCAGTTATTTGGATATAAAATGGATGTGGATTGGATCATTAAAAATCCAATCCATGCCCACCCCTACTAAAAAGAAATTTTAATTTTTTTTATAGGCTCAAAATGGGTAACAAAGGAATATCATTTTTTCTTGATAAAGAAACATGGTCACACATCATTTCAAGTCATGATTGTTTTAATTTCAAAAGCTTTAATCCAAAAGGAAAAAAATTCAATCACATCAGAGGTTGCCCCTACTTTGCCTTTACTTTTTTTGTATTATTTTCTATTTTTTTGTTGTCTTACTTTTTGCCTAGATCGCCCTTTTGGGTTTTCAGTCTAGCAGACTTTTCTTCATTTTTTCCTTTTTTTTGTGTTCAAAGACTTACTTCATTTTAATTCATTTTAAGGCACATGTCCTTTATGGTGATCCTCCATGGAATACAAAGAAAAGGTTTATTGGAGAAAGGTGATGGGAAATGGGATGGGAAAGGAAGTGAATTTTAGCAATTCCATGTACCCAAATTAGAGCAAAGTTTCAAAAGTGTGTCACTTTTCATAACAATTATCCATTTATTCAACAAACTGATTTGACCAAATAATAATTTATTTTCTCTTATTTTTTTCACTTTTCGCAAAATTCCATGAATTTATTAACAAAAAATAGGAAACAATTAATTTTTAAAATTATTGTAGTGCAACTTTTTGTCAAGATATGTTGATGCATGTTATGTGTTATGCAAAGTGACATGAAAATGCAAGATGCTACAAATTTGGAAACTACCTATACACATGCATGTGAATGTATGTATGGTATGTACTATGCAAGGTGGCATTAAAAAACAATGGGATGAATATTATGCATTATACATTGTGACATGAATCCAAAGTGAATCCATGCTACGTGTCAAGTACATGCATGTGAGTGCATGTATGGTATGTACTATTGATGAGTGCGTATTTTTGCCCTCATTTAATGTTTAATTATGGGTATTTAATTGAATTTGTGTGCTTAAAGATTGATTTAATTGGGATTTCCTATAATTGGGTTTATTGAGCATGAGATACAAAAACATGTTAAAAATAACTTTTTAGTTGCATAAATGTTCTTTGGATATTTTGAGGTGTGTTAGTGCAGCTGCAGCTAAGTTGAGCTCATGGAGGTGCGAAAATAAATTGATTAAAGCTTCATGATACCTTAAAGATAAATCCAAGAATAAGAAATTATCAAAAGCACAAAATTCCAAGCCAAGCATTGCATGAAGACGATAAGAAAAGCTTGAAAAAATGAAGAAGTTTGGCTAAGCCAAGAAGAGAGCAACAAAAAATTGGATCTTGCGGTTTTCTTTATCTTTATGATAGAAGATAATTTGGGAAAAATATATCTTTAGATATTTTATTTGATATTTTTAAATAATTATCTTACTTAATTATATCATAAAATATTAAAAGATATTAACTACCAAATCTTTTTAAATATGACAAGATCTTCTTGAATTTTTTAGATCCACAACAAACAAATATATCTTGAAGATATTTGATTATTTAGAAGATAATTTGAGGAGATTGCAAAGGGTTGATTTGGAAAATTAATACAAATATTAATTGGTAATAATTTATCATATATCTTTAAGTAATTAATTTATTTAATTATAATAGATATTGATATTATCAACCAATTATATTTGTCAAATAGTCTATATCTCTCCAAATATTTTTAAATATTTATAATTATCTTTATTTTAAAAGATATTTGAGAGATTTTAGCAATAGAAAAGCCTAGTCCAATTCCTATATAAAAAGACCAAGGGAGAAGCAGAAAAGACAAGCTCGGGACTTCGAAGTTTAGGAACCCTTAGAAGGCCTAATTTTGTTTCCTTTGCCTCTCTATTCTTCTTCTATTTCTATTTTGTATTTCATGGAGTGTTGAACTTCTTGGGTTGATTCCGTTGTAATTTCTTAATTGGATTCTGAGGTTAGATTAATTAATTTGTTTGTTCTTTTGATTCTTGTTGAGATTTATTTTCATCTATGTCTTTTGGTTCTTAATTTAGTAAAAGTAATGATTTTTACATTGTAGCAAGTTAGCACAGTGTTAAATCTACATAACATAACAATCGTATGAGTCCAAGGGTTTTTAAATTTTAATTGAGAAGTTACTTTGATTAATTTTAGAAACCTTCATATGATTGAATGAGTTTTTGCTAATAATTGAGAAGTTACTTTGATTAAAGGTGAAAACTTAGATTAGAATTAATCAAGAAGTTACTTTGGTTAATTAGCTTTTTACTAGATATAAGAGGTAAAGGAATGGACATGATTAGGATTAATAATATTTAATTGAGAAGTTACTTTGGTTGAAAGTAAGGACGCCAACAAATTAATTGAGAAGTTACATTGATTAATATGAAGTCTTAAACAAGAAATCAATAACAATAATCTTTAGGAAACCAATGATGAATCCTATTTTGAAAAAGCAGTGGAATCGACCTATTTTTTTTTACTATTGTTTTTGTCTTATTTTATCTTCTTATCTTTATCTATTATATTTTTATTATTTTATTTGACTAACCATTTTGTAAAGATTTTATAAGAACTAACTTGTTAAAAATCAATTTCATGTTCGTTGGGAGACGACTTAGGGTTAACTTAACCCATACTAATTTTTTTGGCTACTTTCTTAACAATACTGAAGTTGTTATAAATAAGTAGTATTAATTTGATCGCTTGACGACAGTGTTATCAAATTTGGCACTGTTGTCGGGAAACACGGTTATAATTTTTATCATTTTAGTTCTTATTTTTTTTCTTTTGATTTTATTTTTTGTTTATCACTAACAATTTTTTTATCTTAATTTTTTTTCTAACATTTATTTTATTTTCTTTAGTTATTTTTTTTAGTTACTTTTCTTAAGCATAATTTTTGTTTGAGGATTTTTGTTGGGAAATTTGTGAAACTAGTTGAGAAACACTTTGGCTAAGGAAAGACAAGGTACTTAAGTTGTCCATTGAGACACACCTCTCTTTCCTGGAAGTCTACTCAACAAGCTTTCAACTTATTTCTTTTCAGAAAACCTCTTTCAAAAATGCAAAATCATTTTTCATATGAAAATAATCAACAATGTGATTTTCAAGTGAACTATAATTATTATCCACAGCAACCACATGATCCATATGATTATCAACAGCAAATTGTCACACCTACTTCTGCACTTCATTTAAGTAGGTTAACTATACGTCAACTAAATGATTTATATCCTAGATCATCTTTTGTGGAATATGAGCAACCATCATACCATGAGCAACAACCATATTTTGAGTGTCCACCCCAGCCATCACATCTTCCATTTGGTTCTCAACAACAACAACATGCAACATCACAACAAGTTGCAGCAATCAATGGACCATCCTATAAGGAAGTTGTGTTATTAATGGATGGACTGAGAGAGAAATTAGACACCACAGATGAAAGGTTGCGAGCTGATCAACGATGCAAAGATATTGAGCAAAAATGGTATGGAAATGATAAAGTATTGTATGACATGATTAGGGATGTCAAATGGATATTTTTGATAAAACCCGCGGATAAAACCCGCAACGGGTAAGAAATGGATATTAAAAATGGATACCCGCTACCCGTGGGTATGGGTATTTTTGATACCCGCATGTTAACGGGGCGGGTACGGGTATCATAGTATCCGTACCCGTGGATACCCGTACCCGCTAAACTTTAACTCAGAAAAATACCCATATATATATATATATATATATATATATATATATATATATTAGTAAAAAACATTATGAGTCTTCATTCAATAATGGTGGTCAGATTCTTACCCCACAAATGAGTAAATTACTTCCATATACTGTGGAGACATTGATGTGTCTCTAAGACTGGTTATGGACAACATGAAACTTTATACAATGTTGCAAGATGTGGACATTGACGAAGTTAGTAATTTCTTTAATATTTTATTCAAAAATAAACTATAATATAAATTGGTAGTGATTTTTTATTTGTTTGTTTTTCAATAATCAATCAGAGAAAGGGGACTTGCTGATCCAAGCACTAATTATGGTTAAATATTAATTTTTTAAATATTTTTTTAAATACCCGCGGGTACCCGTGGTTACCCGCGGATGTGAAAAAAATAGACGGGTACCCGCATAACGGATACCCGACGGATATGGGTACGGGTACGAGGCGAATATTTATCCAGCGGGTAGGGTACGGGGGAGCTACTACCTGTACCCTACCCGCCCCGTTGACATCCCTAGACATGATGGAGGATGCAAGTAATAACAACTTTGTAGAATTACTTTGTACTGTTAATACCACCCTCCAATGCCATCCAAGATTTGCTGAAATCCCAGAATTTAGAGCACTTCGTCAAGAAATAGAATATATGCTTCTAAAGTTGGCCATTAGGGCTGAACAAATGTCAAAAGATTTAACTCAACTAATGAAAAACAAAGCTATGGAGGGAACCTTAGAAAAACTTATGAAGACGATAGTTGAGCAAAGGGATGAAATGATAATGTTAAGGAGCATGAATCAAAGGATGGAACAATTGAGCATTGATGTGAATGAGTACACGATTCAAATGTTAGATCAACCAACACCAGAATCACATCACACTGATATATCTACTGATAGATATAATGATGCTCATAGTAATATGTCTACTGATGGACATATCAATTTTGCTAAAAATGTTGTTGATGAAGAAATTGAAGGTTCTCACACATACATATCTACAAATGGATATGTTGATGATGCTCAATGTGAATATAAAGTTTTATCTATTGATGATGATATGAGTATAGATGATCTTTTTGAGGAGCAAAGTTGTGAGAACAATACAATGGAGGAACCAAGTGCAGTTGAAGAGCCAACGATATTCATAGATGCAGCTAAAGCATCTACTACTACAACTGACTTGGTTAATGATGAAGCAACAGATTCAACTACTTCAAGTGCATATTTTAGCTCACAAGATGAGATTACAAGGACTACTGATGATCTGGTTAACCATCTGAATGCACCTGATGATGCTCAAATTGAGATGAAGCCACATACTCTACATATCAAGTTTATTGATATGAATGATGAAAATAGATTTTTAGTGGTGATTTTTGTTGACTTTGCTGCAGAGCAAGAGGAAAGGTTGCTTCAAAAGGAAAAGAGGTTAGATTCAAATTCTTTTGAAAGCATTGTTGATAGAAAAGTTAAATTGCATGCATATTTGTTTTCTGTTTCTAATTTTTGTGAAAAATTAAAAAAAAATTCAAAAATATGTGTTTTTGTTTTTAGTTTTTATAAAAATAAAAATGTAATAATTAAAAAAAATGGTACAAGCTGATTTGTACTTTGTAAAATTAAAGAAAATAAATTTTGACATATGGCCAGATTGAGCCAGAAGTCACAAATTTTTTCGTTTCCTTCCCAAAATAAGTCCATTAAGGACATTTGTTTTGAAATAAGTGTGGGGAAGACAAACTGTAGGTAGGATTTTCCTTTTTCTTTTTTTTTGTTCTTGTTTTCATAAAAAAAATTGTGATTTCTTTTTGAGGAAATTGTGAAAGTATTAAGTTTTTACTAAGTGAAACTTTTAAACAATATATCTCATAAGAAATCCACCAAAAATATTTCCTTGCTTTCAATAAAACATATTGACATTGGATTTTTAGGATTTGATTCAGTAATTGGGATGATCATAATTCTGGAAAAATAAAAGTCATGTTGATATAAGTGGTTTCTTTCTATGATTTGCTAAATGAGTTGATTTGAGAATTTCTTGATTAAATCTTTTGTGAAAGAATTTCACCTTGTGAGTCTTGAGCCTTAATGTAAAGGATGGACCGCCATGTGCCATTCCTATTTTTTCTTGAGTGACTTGCTCATGTTTGTTTATACTCAAATGTTTAGCGTTACTCTTTTGTTTTGCATCTTAGGTGAATATGCATGATTTGATATGACTAAGGCATTTCTTGTTTTTAGCTACTTGGCCAAATTAGTCCACCTTGATATTAATCCATTGGTAGCCCCTTTGAGCTTTAAACCTTTTTTTTCTTGTTTTAAGCCTATTGCATAACCTTGAAAAGAAAAAGAACATATTCTACCTTAGGAAGAAAGAAGGAGCTAATGGATTATGTTCAGGAATGATTGAGGAATAAAGTGTGTGGGAGAGTACCTCACCCACAAATTAATAAAAATGGCAAAAGGAAAAATTGTTGATGAAAAAGTGTTGAAAGAAAAAAATAATTGCTTTCTAAAAAAAGAGAGAGCAACAAAGCAATCAACGAAAAAGAGTTGTTTTTGAAATTATGCTCCATTATTCTTCCTACATTACTATTTGAAAAACCCAAAAATCCTAAATTTTTTCCTACCTTTGGCCCCATTATAACCTGTAAAAAATTCCTCATGATCTTTGAATGCATGTTTTCTGAAAGTTTGTGAATATTAGAGTCTTGTTAAGTATTACGAGTGTTTACTTGCATGAGTATTTTGAGTGAAAACACAAGCCAAAACACTTGAGCGAATTTTGGTGAGAAAATACACATCTAACTTGAGTGCTTTCTTTCATAATTGATTGTCTTGTGAATTCAAAAGATTAACTCCTGTGTGAAAAATAGAATCTTTCCATTTGTTTATGCATGGTAACTTAATTTCTAGAATATTGATTTGTCTCAAGTAAGGTTCATTCCTTTGATCTAGTGTTGATATGAAGTAAAACACCTCAGAACAAAGTTTTGAAATTGCTTAATTTTGCCTAGGAGTGCAAAAGGATAAGTGTGTGGTTACGTGTCAAGTACATGCATGTGAGTGTATGTATGGTATGTACTATGCAAGGTGGCATGAAAAAACAATGGGATGAATATTATGCATTATACATTGTGACATGAATCCAAAGTGAATCCATGCTACGTGTCAAGTGAATGTTAAAATGTTATTTACCTTAAAACTATGTGCATGGTACCATGCATGAATGAAAAGAAGATGTGGATGTAATGCATGTATGCACCTCAAGAGACCCTTATTTATACGTTGATGCAAATATGACACGGTTGAAAATTAACTACTTAATTCTATAAAAATGATTAAAAAAATAAAGAAATAATGCACGCCTTTGTGTCCTAGAAGGTGTAGAGAAAATCTATTTTCTGGTCTATGGGTTTTTATATAATTTTTCCAAGGATAGCTCTAAATTATCTCACATGCTTCTAGAGCTAAAGTCAACCTCAAGACATAATCCACAACGATAGGCGACTGATGGGTGCGTATTTTTGCCCTCATTAAGTGTTTAATTCTGGGTATTTAATTGAATTTGTGTGTTTAAAGATTGATTTAATTGGGATTTCCTATAATTGGATTTATTGAGCATGAGATACAAAAACATGTTAAAAATAGCTTTTTAGTTGCATAAATGTTCTTTGGATATTTTGAGGTGTGTTAGTGCAACTGCAGCTAAGTTGAGCTCATGGAGGTGTGGAAATAAATTGATTAAAGCTTCATGACACCTTAAAGATAAATCCCTGAATAAGAAATTATCAAAAGCACAATAATTCAAGCCAAGCATTGCATGAAGATGGCAAGAAAAACTTGAAAAAGTGAAGAAGTTTGGCTAAACTAAGAAGAGAGGAACAAAAAAAATTGGACCTTGCGGTTTTCTTTATCTTTATGATAGAAGATAATTTGAGAAAAATATATCTTTAGATATTTTATTTGATATTTTTAAATAATTATCTTATTTAATTATATCATAAAATAGTAAAAGATATTAACTACCAAATCTTTTTAAATATGACAAGATCTTCTGGAATCTTTTTAGATCCACAACAAACAAATATATCTTGAAGATATTGGATTATTTAGAAGATAATTTGTGGAGATTGCAAAGGGTTGATTTGAAAAATTAATACAAATATTAATTGGTGATAATTTATCATATATCTTTAAGTAATTAATTTATTTAATTATATTAGATATTGATATTATCAACCAACTATATTTGTCAAATACTCTATATCTCTCCAAATATTTTTAAATATTTATCTTTATCTTTATTTTAAAAGATATTTGAGAGATTTTAGCATCCGAAAAGCTCAGTCCAATTCTTATATAAAGAGACCAAGGGAGAAGTAGAAAACAAGCTCGGCACGTCGAAATTGAGGAGCCCTTAGGGGGACCTAATTTCTTTCACTCTCTTTTCTTCTCTCTATTCTTCTTTTTATTTTGTATTCCGTGGATTGCTAAACTTTTTGGGTTGATTCCATTGTAATTTCATTATGGATTCTAAGGTTAGAATGAATTAATTTCTTTGTTCATTTTATTATTGTTGAGGTTTTAATTCTTCTATATCTTTTATCTTTGAATCACGTAAAAAAGTAATGATTTTAAATCTATATGCATGTTGATTATATGAGTTCAAGGGTTTTTAAATTTAATTGAGACTTTACTTTGATTTTATTTAGAAACTTTCATATGATTAAATGAGTTTTTACCAATAATTGAGACTTTACTTTGGTTAAAGGTATTTACTCTAACTAGAATTAATTGAGACTCTACTTTGATTAATTAAGCTTTTTATTTGGTGTGGAGATAAAAGACTAGACATGATTAAGCATAGTAAATTTGATTGAGACTGTACTTTGGTTGAATTTACTGTGGATAATCTAAAAGTTCTGACTTTTAATTGAGACTATACTTTGGTTAAAAGTGAGAACGCCAAAAAATTAATTGAGACTTTACATTGATTAATTTGTAAATCTATAACAATAATTAATTGAGCAATAATCTTTAGATAACCAATGATGAATCTATTTTGGAAAAGCAATGGAATCAATCTATTTTCTTTACTATTGTTTTTATTTCTTTTTATCTTTTAAACTTTATTTCTATCTTTGTTTATCTTAATCCCCTATGTTTTTTATTTTATTTGACTAACTCATTTGTATAGTTTTATAAGAATTAATTTGTTAAAAATCAATTCCGTGTTCGTTGGGAGACGTCTTAGGGTTACTTTACCCTTTCTATTTTCTTGACTACTATCTTAGCAATACTGAAGTTGCTATAGTTTAGTAGTATTAATTTGATCGCGTCAACGACAGCATTATTAAATTTGGCACCGTTGTCGGGGAACACGATTAGAATTTTTATCATTTTAGTTCTTATTTTTATTCTTTTGATTTTATTTTTTTTATTTTTTATTTTTTTTATCACTAACATTTTTTTTCTCTCAATTTTTTTCTAACATTTATTTTATTTTCTTTAGTTATTTTTTTTTAGTTACTTTATTTTTTTTGTAAGCATAATTTTTGTTTGAGGAATTTTGTTGGGAAATTTGTGAAACTAGTTGGGAAAAACTTTGGCTAAGGAAAGATAAGGTACTTAAGTTGTCCATTGAGATACACCTCTCTTTCCTGGAAGTCTACTCAACAAGCTTTCAACTTATCTCTTTTCAGAAAACCTCTTTCAAAAATGCAAAATAATTTTTCATATGAAAATAATCAACAGTGTGATTTTCAAGTGAATTATGATTACTATCCACAACAACCATGTTATTCATATGATTATCAACAACAAATTGTCACACCTACTTCTGCACCTGATATAAGTGGGTTAACTTTACGACAATTTAATGATCTATATCCTAGATCATCATTTTTGGGATATGAGCAACAACTATATTCTGAGTGTCCACCTCAGCAACCATATGTTCCAAATAGTTTTCAGCAACAATATGTACCACCACAACAAGTTGAAGCAACCAATGGACCATCCTACAAGGAAGTTATGATATTAATGGGTGAAGTTATAGAGAAATTAGAGTCCATGGATGAAAGGTTGCGAGTTGATCAACGATGCAGAAATATTGAGCAAGAGTGGTATGAAAATAAGCAAATATTGTCTGATATGTTGAGGGATGCAAGTAAGAACAACTTCATAGAATTACTTGTAACTGTTAATACCACCCCTCAACCCTGAAAATCCAGATTTTAACGAACTTCGTCATGAAATCAAAGATGTGCTTCTGAAGTTGGCAATCAGAACTGAACAAATGTCTGAAGATTTGAGTCAGCTAATGAATGATGCAGTGAGAAAGGTCACTTTGGAAGATATGATGAATATGATGATTAAAATGATGAAGATGAATCAGACAGATCAAAAAGAGATGATGAATGCCGCCACACAAAGCTTGCAGAGTTAGTCTGAAAAACCAATAGCGGAATCACATCACATTGATATATCTACTGATAGATATAATGATGCTCATAGTAATATGTCTACTGATGGACATATCAATTTTGCTAAAGATGTTGCTGATGAAGAAATTAAAGATTCTCACAAAAACATATCTATTGATGGATATGTTGACGATGCTCAATGTGAATATAAAGTTGTACCCGTTGATGAGGATATGAGTACAAATGATCATTTTCAAGAGAAAAGTTGTGAGAACAATACAATGGAGGAACCAAGTGCAGTTGAAGAGCCTACACTATTCGAAGATGCAACTGAAGCATCTACTATTGCAACTGACTTGGTTAATGATGAAGCAGCAGATTCAACTACTTCAAGTGCAGATTTTTTCTCACAAGATGAGATTACAAGGATTACTAATGATTCGGTTAACTATCCGAATGCACTTGATGATGCTCAAGTTGAGTTGAAGCCACACACTCCACACATCAAGTTTGTTGATGTGAATGATGCAAATACGTTTTCAGTGGTTATTTTTGTTGACTTGGCTGCGGAGAAGGAAGAAAGGTTGTTGCAAAAGGAAAAGAGGTTAGACTCATATTTTTTTGAAACCATTATTGATAGAAAAGTTAAATTGCATGCATAGTTGTTTTCTATTTTTAATTTTAAAAATATTAAAAAAATTTCAAAAATATGTGTTTTTGTTTTCTTTAATAAAATTGTACAAGCTGACTTGCTTGTACTTTATAAAGTTAAAGAAAATAAATTTTGACATATGGCCAGATTGAGCCAAAAGTCATAAATTTTTCGTCGTCTCCCCAAAATAAGTCCATCAAGGACATTTTTTGATTATTTTTTTTTTTGAAATAAATATGGGGGAGACAAACTGTAGGTCGGATTTTTCTTTTTTCTGTTTTTCAATTTTTGTTTTTGTTTTCATTTAAAAAGCAAAAAAAATCGTGATTTCTTTTTGAGAAAATTGTGAAAGTATTAACTTTTTACTAAGTGAAACTTTTAAATAATATGTCTCATAAGAAATCCACAAAAATGTTTCCCTGCTTTCAATAAAACATATTGACATTGGATTTTGGGATTTGATTCAGTAATTGGGATGATCATAATTCTTGAAATATAAAAGTCATGTTGATATGAGTGGATTGTTTCTATGATTTGCTAAATGAGTTGATTTGAGAATTTCTTGATTAAATCTTTTTGTGAAAGAATTTAACCTTGTGAGTCTTAGGCCTTAATGTAAAGGATGGACTGCCATGTGCCATTCCTATTTTTTCTTGAGTGACTTGCTCATGTTTGTTTATACTCAAATGTTTAGCTTGACTCTTTTGTTTTGCATCTTAGGTGAATATGCATGATTTGATATGATTGAGGCATTTCTTGTTTTTAGATACTTGGCCAAATAAGCCCACCTTGATATTAATCCATTGGTAGCCCCTTTGAGCTTTAAACCTCTTTTTCTTGTTTTAAGCCTATTGCATAACCTTGAAAAGAAAAAGACCATATTCTACCTTAGGAAGAAAGAAGGAGCTAATGGATTGTGTTCGAAAATGGTTGAGGAATAAAGTGTGTGGGTGAGTACCTCGCCTACAAATTAATAAAAACGAAAAAGGGAAAAATTGTTGATGAAAAAGTGTTGAAATAATTGCTTTCCAAAAAAAAAAAGAGAGAGAGAGCAACAAGCAATAAATGAAAAAGAGTTGTTTTTGAAATTATGCTCCATTATTCTTTCTACTATCACAAGCAAACTCTAGATGAAGTCTTCCCAATAGTCAAGTAGATCCGAGATCTAGCATAACAATTGTTGGACCTTCACTCCTTACGGCTAACTCAGGTCCGGGTATACGACCCCAATATTAAAATGAATGCACTAGCCTACCATGTGTAGTGTGTGAATGGAGCAACCTAAGACTACCCAAACCCACACAGTCAAAATAACCAGAAAATACCTAGACAGATATAACAATTGTCTTCTACCATAGGGTTCAATAATTATAACAATATAATTATATGAGGACATTAAAGAGTAAACATGGCATCAAGACAAACAAAGATAGATAAATATACATGAAATAAAACGAAAAAGGGGAAAACGAATATATAAAAACAACATACCTTTCTCACACTTAACCAATAGGATCGACTCTCCAAAACGTCCCCAATGGAGTCGCCATCTGTCACAACTGAGATCACGGCGGGACGGTGAAAATCATTTTAAATAGTACAGAGGAGTCGCCACCATAGTTTATTATGGAAAACTATAGAAAAGCCTTAAAAGAATGGTCTTCGAAACCAAATTTGGGTTCGGGAGTCGGTTACGTGTGGGGAAGGTATTAGCACCCCACAACGCCGGTCTTAAGACGGTTCCCTCTTTAATTAAGTGTGAAAAGTATAATTTTGATTTTTATAATATTTGTTATTCCCCAAAAAATCAAACAAAATAAAAAAACACATAAGAAAATATTAAAGATTCAAACAAAATTATTTTTTTATTTTTTTGGCCCGACGAGGATTGTACCTCGCTCCTACGTATTTCCATTTGGAAATCAGGGATAACGTAGTTTGTAAGACCCGTGAAATTTAAATAATTAAATAAATAATTATTTAATAAATACGGGTAGGGGAGCCTTTATGGCATTTAATGGAGATTGTTATGATGTGGAAAAGTACTAGCTCACGTGGTTGAGAGTACTTTAAATATGTGAGAGGACTTAGGTTTATGTCCTATGTATGCTATTTATGTGTTATTTAATTGTTATTATTTTAATTATGTGCATGACCATGTTGAGTTATAATTATAAGAATTATCACGAAACATGAATTGGTTGAGTGGTTGTGCATTAGGATGACATTGGTTTGGTTATGAGTTCAAACCTTGGTAGAACCAAAGTAAACTTTCTTTTTGCAAAAATTAGTTTTGGCTTGAATGTGAAAGGGCAGAGGAAATCCTAGCTAAATTGGCAGCCAAGTAAGGGCTGAAAAATCATCTCATAATTGTGCTTGAATGGCAATTACCACCATCAATGAGATAATTTTCGTTTTGGCCATTAATCACCCTTAATACCTAATTAAAAAGTGAATTAAGGGAGAGAAAGAGTTTTTTTTAGGCTGCCATTAGAGAGGACCTTGTGAGGAGCGAAATTCCAGAGAAAAAATTGTGATTCTGGTGTGAAAAGAAAAGTTTTTTTTTTTGAAGGAATCAAAGCGAGGTCATTGGTGCTTAAGGGAAGACTCATAATTCAAACTCTAAGCAAAGGAAATTCCAGGTTAGGGGAGCTGATTAAAATTGTTTTAATTGGTTAATAATTAAATGTATGTTGTATCGTATGTTATTGCATGATCAATGTCTCTTTTTGTTGAATTTCGCGTTTCTGGAAATTTTTCCAGAACCCGCCTAGCGGGTGATGAACTGCTGCCAGGCGACACATGCATTTTGCCTATTTTTCTGAGTTCCTAATAGGAATCGCCTGGCAGTGAGCTTAGTGCCACCAGGCGACGCAAGCCCCGCCACCCAGTTTTCTGGGTTGATCATGAACTACTTGGCGGTGAAGAACACCCGCTAGGCGATGCCTTTTGTTTTGGTTCGATTTTCAAGTTTTACATGTTTTGGGTTGCTTTGGTTCGGTGGAAAAGGCATTTTAACAACATTTGGACGAAAAGGAAGGGATTAATTGTGAAAAGTCAAGGTAGTGCGAAGGAATCAAATGAGATTGGCTATGAATGAATGTTAGGGTGGAAGAATTGGGGTTTTCGGAAATTGCATAACAAATTGCCTAATGAACTACAAACTTATTGGATGAATTGTGATCCTAAACCTTTGAGTGGTGAGTATTGAGTCGAAACTGAAGGAAATCAGGATGGTTGGGCTGGTTGAGGTTCGTAGGCGCAAGGGAAGGGTTGTTGGATTCTTGAAATTACAGGAACCGTCTGGCGGCACCCAATTGGCTGCCAGGCACCATACCAGAGACATGGATGGTGTTCTATTCACGAAAAACATTGTTTTTCGTACTTTTCGCGGGCCGGGCGCCAGGGGCCTGTTTTTCACCGCCAGGCACAACCTTCGTGATTTATGGGCGCTAGGCGCCACCATGTTTTTCTGGTTTGCGCAGTTTTCATAAAACTTCAATTCTCGATTCGTTAACAGTTCGATTTAGGTGAAATTTTGACAGGTGGTCCATAACATGAATTTCTTCACTTTGAATGGTGGAGATTGGATTTGGAGGACATTAGGTAGAGATATATGTTACTCAATATTGCTGATTTTTGAGTCTTTGAAATACATGATTAAGCTCTTTATAATTTCAAGTAACTTCTAATGAAGCATTATTGGGTTATGTGGTAAGTCTATATCAATTTGAATGTTCCTTTAGATTAGTCACATGTGGAGAATTGGTTATTGATGAAGGCTTGTGTGTCAATATTAATTTGCATTGGTACCTAAGATCATGTGCTTAAAATGTTAGAATGATGTTGCTTATACTTGTTTGAGCATGTGTTATTCATAAGTTAGAATTGAATGCTAGCATGGGTTTAAAGGTGGAGAATATATATGAAATGTGAATGGATTGATTTTACTTTGTTTTGGGTGCTTAAAAACCAGGATTATGCAAGTACTGGTGTACCGCTTGGCGGTGCTGTTTGACCGCCAAGGGATGGCTACAAAACCAGTAGAGAATTGAAGCGTGTCCCGCCAGGCGATGCTTGTGGAAACAGTAGCATCAGAGGCACTTGGCGCATGACAGCACATGTCCCCCGCCAGACGGTCTGGAAACCTTTTGCGTATGGCGACTCGTGTGGAGTGCCAGGCGATTTTTGATGAAGCAGACATCGTGTTTTGCTTGCTTTGGATGTGCGTGGTCTACGAGGCTTTGGGCGATATCTCAAGGGTCAAATGTTGGAGTATTCATGGAGTTGTGGCTTAAGATGGAGGGTAATACGAGCATTCTTTGAGTTGTTGCTCGGAGTAGCGAGTGTTCCTGCATGTGTCCTACGAGTGGTGGCTTGTAGGTTGGCAGCAACGATATATTGAGACTATCAATCAAAGATGTAAAACATGGATTACATGTTGGCGTCCATGTGAGATGAGATCAAAGGATGGAGTTCCTTCGATTGTGTGTGTTTTGTTATATAAATTGATGCATATGTTTTATTCTGTTAGCTCACCCTATCTGCTTGTGTTTGGCGATGATCGTGTACGCGGTACACGGGAGCAGTCGATGTTACAGGTGGATCTCGTGAGGCATAGAGTCGAAGCGGTGCTAGTTGGGAGAGGACATTCTCAAAGTTTTATATTTTATGAGTTTTTAAAGAATTTGTAATATTTCATATTACTACGCGTAGACATTGTAATTGAGTTTTAAATTTTATGGATTTGAGTTAACTTCGGATGTAATAAAAGTTTTATATTTCCCATGTTTTGAAAAATGGAGCTTAATAAATGAGGATTTAATATTATTATCTCATTTTATTAAGTAAATTTGTAATATCCAGACGAGATGTTACATAGTTCTTTATAAAAAATTTGTTGTTTGATATTATTATTTTATTTTTTTAATTTTCTAGATTTTTATGTATATGTATATTTTATTAATAATATCAAGAGAACCCAAGATTTTACATGATAAATATTTAGTTATCAAGCAAATCTGAGATTTGACATGATATTTAAGATGATTTTATAATTTTTTTATTTTTTGTTATTTCTAATTTTCTTTCAAAAAAAAAAAAGAATTAAAAGCCTATAAAAGAGTGTTTTGATTATCAAGCAAGTCCGAGACTTGACATGACATTCACAACTTATATAAAAGAAAATATAATTATTTACTTTATTTATTTATTTATTATTTTTTTTAGAGAACTAAAGTCTACAAAAAACACCTTTTTAAGTACCAAGATAAAAAATAAAGGAAAAGAGAAAGGTTGAACACATTAATGATAAACCCAAAATCATCTAAGGTGACCCCTTTTTGTGTGTGTGCTCTATAATAAAAAAGAGAAAGGGTTTTTCGAATTTTTTTTCTGTCCCTTATATTAGAGAAATTTTGTACTTATATAGGCTCATTGGAGTACGATTGAGATTTTAGTATTTAATTATAAAAAAAATATATGGGGAAGGAATTGGTCTTAAATCGTTGCATAATATCTACTGTATTGATTATAATTATTAACGAAATATTGCCTGTAATTACTAGAATCATATTTTCTGTCACATAAAGATCGTAATCATAACATATTATTCATATAATTGATTCTAATTATTATCAGGAATACTTTCTTCTAAATATTAAAATCGTACCATTCTCTAAAAGCATTATTATCAAAAATACTTTTTGCTTCTAATTAAAATAATATCTTCTCCGAATGACAACGGAAAGAGACACATAAGTGTAAATACAAGATATTTATTCAAATTATTATAAAAAAATGGCTCCTAATATTATACCCTTTTCTAAAAACAGAAATTATGAAACGTTCTCTTCTGTCATGTCATGTGGAGAGTGTAAATAGCAAATAGTGGCGGTGAAAATATGTAAAATATTTGGGCTCATAAAAAGAGTGTGATAATAAATTAGATTCTCCTTCTCTTGGTTTTTTCCTTTTTTCTTTTTTTTTTCTTTTTCTTGTGGTAGAATTAAAGTTAAAAAAAAAAACCTACCATCAATCCAAACATATTATTTTATTTTATTTTATTATTTATTATTATTATTATATTATATTGTATATTATTTATATTCTTATTATTATTATTTTTTTAACCAAACAAATGCATTTACCCGGACGAAATTGGGTGTTAACATTAAATTTTCATTCTCCTCTTCTAGTTGCTTTATTCTACTTTCAAGCCATTTAATTTCTCCTCTACGTTTATTATTTGACTTTTGCAGTTTCGTGGCTTCCTTATGTAATTCATTAAAGGCATCAAGCAATTCATAGTAGTTATTTTCATCATGTTCATATTTGAAACTACTCATACTACTTTTAGAGGATCCTGTTCCAGCCATCAGACACATTGTTTTCCTCCTCAGTGCTCTCATCTGATTCAGTGGATGTGCTGGAATCATTGTCTTCTACAGTCAATATAAGCTTTCTTTTTCTTCATGTGCTTCTTTGCCTTGGTCTTCCCTTCCAGCTTTTGTTTCATCTTGGGTACAGGGCAATCTGGTTTGATGTGTCCTGTTTTTCCACACTCATAGCAGGTTGGAGTGCTAGAATGTTCCTGCTTTCTGGACTGTCTCTTATTGTGTGCATAGTTGTTGTTAGTCTTATTTTTAAACTTCAAGAATTTATAGAACCCTTTTACCATTAAACTCAAGGCTTCACTGTCAGAATTTCCATCATTTGAGTCATCTGCAGATTATGTTTTCTTAAGCTTTGTTCTAGATTTCACAACACTCTTCAAGGCTATAGTGTGCCTCTTTTCTCCATCGTCTTCTTCCTTGAGTCTTTCAAGCTCTAGTTCATGTTCCCTCAGTTTTCCAAAGAGAGTGGCTATGTTCATACTGGTGAGATCTCTTGATTCAAAAATTGTTGTAACTTTAGGCTGCCATGTCCTATTTAAGCTCTTCAAAATTTTGATATTGAGTTCCTCTTTGTCAAAAGTCTTGCCAAGGGCTAGGAGGTGATTTACTATATGTGTAAATCTTTTATGCACATCACATATACTTTCTCCAGACTTCATCCTGAACATCTCATACTCCTGAATGAGAGTGCTCTTCCTTGCCCTTTTGACTTCATTTGTGCTCTCATGGGTCACTTCCAAGACATCCCACATTTCTTTGGTTGATTCACACACAGATACCTTGTAAAATTCATCCAAAGTTAGTGTAGAAGATATAATATTTTTGGCTCTAACATCATAGTGTGCCCTCTTATTCTCGTTAGAAGTCCACTGTGAGTATTCTTTGGGGACATTTTTGCCTTCCACAACTTTAATTGGTTGAAAAGGTCCATTTACCATAACATCCCATACCCCTTGTTCACTGATTCAAGAAAAATTTTCATTCTAATTTTCCAAAAAGGATAGTTTTCACCAGCAAACAAAGGAGGCCTATTGATGGATGCCCCTTCAGCAAAAGTTTGAGATGTATTAGACATATTAGGATCTTTCTAATCGATTAGCGTGCGATTAACCAACTCTACTACCAATTGTTAAAACAGATCTGTCTAATATAACTCAACCAAGATAGAGGTGAATTGGTTATTGAATCTTTACTAATTTTAAATGAATCTTGAAAGTTTCTTTAAGGCTTGAATATACATTTGGTCCTTATTTTTGTTGTTTTTATTCAATTTGGTCCCCATTTTCGTTTTGTGTTCAATTAGGTCCTCATTTCGTCAAATTTTGTTCAATTTGGCCCTTTTCACTAACAGTGTTTAAATAGTTAAAGTTTTTGAACAGTATATACCACGTGTCAGCTCCTGATTTTTTTGATTTTTTTAAATTTTTTAAATTTGTTTAAATCATTTTAATTTCAAAAAAATTGTCCACGTGTCAAGTCACAATTGTGCCACGTGTCAATGCTAGTGCCATGTGTCAATTTGTGGTAGTATTTTTTTTATTCAATTTAGTCTCAATTTTTGTTAAAATAAATCAATTTTGCCCTTTCAAATTAATACTAAATTTAATATCTTTTATACATATTATATTAATAATTTTTCTAAAATTGACATTTGAATTTATAATTTTTTAAATTCAATTATAAATTATTAAATTTAATTATAAATTGAATAAAATTCTTATGTTTAATTGCTAAAGAGAATATAATTATTAAATGTTTTTTCTAATATTTATATTCTAAAATACTTTTAAAAATTGATATTCAAAATATTTTAAATATTCAAAATATTTTAGAAAAATTAACTAATATTTGAAAAATTAACATTTAAATATAAAATATTTTATATTTTAATATCTAAAATGCAATAAAAATATTAAATATTTTAGATTTTAATGTCAATTTTACAAATGTTAATAAAGATTTTTAAAATTTTAATAATTATATTTTAATAATATTTAAATAATAATATTCTATTTAACAATTGAATCTAAGAATTATATTCAATTTATAATTAAATATTATAATTTATAATTGAATTTCGAAAATAACTAATAATGTCAATTTTAAAAATTATATTGTTCCAGTTTAACAAAATTTAGAACTAAATTAAACAAAAATAACGAATATATGGATTGAATTGAATAAAAATAACGAATATTGAGACGAAATTCAACAAAAAAAAATAATAGAACCACACACTGACACGTGACACTAGCATTGACACATGGCACAATTGTGACTTGACATGTGGACATTTTTTTTTGAAATTAATAATTAAAAAAAATTAAAAAAATTAAAAAATAAAATAAAATCGGGAGTTCACACGTGGCATGTACTGTTCAAAAACATTAATTATTTAAACACCGTTAGTGAAAAGAACCAAATTGACCAAAATTTGATGAAAATGAGGACGTAAGTGAACAGAAAATGAAAATGGGGACCAAATTGAATAAAAACAACAAAAATAGGGACCGAATGTATATTTAAGCCTTTCTTTAATCTGTATACCCCAAATAACCAGTTTTACAGTTCTATGTTAATGGAATGTGTAAAGCAATTGAGAAAGGCATAAAAGATGAGAGAAACAAAGAAAACAACAATTTATACTGCTTCGATTCAAGATGAATCTACGTCCAGTCTTCTCCTAAGCAACCCACTTAGGATGATTTCACTAAATTAATAGAGATACAAGAATTACAAGAGCATCTATATAATTCAAGACCCTAAAGACTAAGGAGCTTGATCTACAAATCAAGAACTCCCCCTAGATGCAATGCATCCACACAATTGCACCTAGACCTTCACTTCACACAGTGAATCAACTGTAAACAAAAATACAATAAGAAAGGAATAGGAACGAATACACCTAGTGGATGTGCAGATTTGTCACTTGATCCTAGATCACATCTTGACCCATTAAGGTTGAATCCACCATCAATCTTCTTGAAGGTTCACTTGAATGATCTCTCAAGAAAGCACAAGAACTCTATAGATTTCAGAAAAGTAGAAAAACAATCTCTCATTTTGCAATTCAGTTAGTTTTCTCTCTATATTTAAAAATGATTTCAAAACTAATTTTATACCAAAGTTATGTTGCAGTGACTAATAGATTAGGAATTTACCTAGTAGATTATCGTGAGTGTATTTTCACTGCATCAGTGTAATGTCCTTATCTAATCTATTAGTTAAGTAGCTAATCTATTCACGAGTTCACATTCAAGAGTTTGACTGACACAATTTGATGCAAACTTTTTTTACATGTAATACTTGATCTATACCACCTAATGCAAAAGATAGAAAATCAGGACTAAGCCTAAACCAGTGATGCACATGATGCATAGCCTTGGACATCATCAAAACCATCTTCACTTGAGTTGAACAAGCTCCCCCTTTCAACACATGATTTCATTATTTATACACTAAATTACATGGAATTAATTTTCCAATTAGATAAATCTAACATTAAATTAATTAAGTATTATCTGGTATTTATCCATTTATAGATCTAATGATCCTAAAGTTACGTAATTTTTATACATCATTAAAGTTTTATTGTCTAAAGTTTGATTGTTTTATATATAAATGTTTGTCAATAATAATTTACTTATATTTTTTATTCTTAATCAATATATTTTTTATTTTTGGTTCACTTTTGTTTATTGATGTTCTCTTTTTAATTGTGATTATAGAGGAAAAAGCTCAATTGTGAGATCTAGTTTTTACTATTCGTAATACACTGGTATGTATTAGTTCTTTAATACAATATATTATCGGTGTGGAATGAGTTTACACTTGAAATTAAATTGATTTGAACATTGAGTAAGTATTTCAAATCCAGTTAAAAATTATTATCTTTTTCGTATTGTTACTTTTGTTTTTTTACTTTTACCACTTCGTCTTTCTTTTTGTTTTATTTTTCCTTATTGTTGTTGTTTTTAATATCATTTAAAGTGGTTGAGAATGATGTACATGAAACTGAGTCTTTTGTTTTGTTGGATTTTCACCGTAAAGTACTGACCAAAAAAGAAGAATTGTGTTGTTGTAAGGCCCACTTACTTTACTACCTTTATTTTAAAGGACTGCCCCAAATAAGTTAGGCCTAGGGCTGGCCTATAAGGAACCAAAGCCCCTAAACCAGCTAAAACACTTTCATTCTTCTCACTTTTAGAAAAATAGTCTTCTTTCTCTTAGAACAATAACGTTCCTCTGCTAGGGTTTGGGGTTCATCCAAGTTCAACTGAGTTCAACCCATTTCTTTCACTCACATAAGTTCCTTCCGATGCATACTCTTCTCTTTTAGTTCAATCTTCGTGCTTGCCTTTAGGGTTCCTCGTAATAATCTTGTGCTTCATTTGTATTGAGATTTCCAGCTCTTAAATATGCTCTTAGAGTTGTCTTGCTCATTCGCTTAAGGGTTGGGGTCGTTTTGACTAGCTCTTTCCAGGTAAGGGAAGCTAGGGTTTATGTTTTTTTAAAGTTATTTTGCCGATTTTTGGTATGTTGTATGGTTGTGATGCTTGAATGAGGTTGTTGGTCGAATAAAAATGTATGGTGTGCAAGTATGTTTGATTGATGTGCCGCTACTCTTTTTTTACACTGCACACTTTTCGTAAAATGAAGATTTCTACTACTTTAACCGTTGGATTGAGCTGAAATTGTAAAAGCTGATCCTTAACACATAATTCTTGACTTTGACTGGTCGGATCTTTAATCGGAGCTCTGTAGTGAGAGCAGTTTTTATTGCAATATCATTGAATTTGTGTTGTTGACAACACTGCACCCTTTTCATAAAATTAAAGTTACTACTTCGTTAACTGTTGGATCGAGCTGATATTTTAACAGCTGATCCTTAACACATTGCTTTTGACTCTGACCGGTCTGATCTTGAATCAGAGCTCTGTAGTGAGAGAAGTTTTTATCGCAAGTTCGCTATAGTTTAGTTGTTTCTCTAATCTTGAATGGTTATTACTGACTTGAATCTAATTGTTATATTAAAAGCATGTGATAAATGATTATGCATGACTGATTTGATTCATGGATTGTGGATGATGGGTTTGGTATGAACTTGGCATGTGATTTAAATGAGATGGTTGGTATCAAGGAGACATGGTATTGATATGAAATACAAATATATATTCACTATTTGGGAAGGATGAGTTGGTATGGATTCAACATTTGGTTATGAATGAGAATGGGTTGTAAAGGTTGACATGAGATATTGTGTATGGTAAACATTACTTGATTAATTGAACATGATTGGTCTGTGGTTAGTGCGTAATTCCTTGAAATCTCTAAGTGCGATTTCAGGATCGTACTTCAGTGGTTGGGACGTAATTCCATGGCCCCTGTTAGTGGGTGTCCATGGTGGTGCCCCATCTATATAATTTGGTAAGGATTCATGGTAAGGATTGCATCCTGACACTCTAAGGAGTCAATCAGTCTCACTTAGAGCGGTCTGACTCCTGTGGTGAGAGTAGTAGGAGGCCTGAAATTCATTAAGGGTTACCCTTGTGTGTGAGGGAATTGATTCATTGTAACACTTATAACACTTGTAACACATAGCTGGGGGGTGAGCAGAGGTATCCACCACAAGTGCGAGCATCCGCTGAATCCGACCAAATTATATGTATCCAGATGAGTCAAGTCGAGTCTTAGTGTATTGATTGGGAGGTCATAACATGCTTGGATGATGTATGTATATTGGACTGTGAAAGTATATCTGATTGCATGATAAAATCTTTTTGGCTCTAGCTTACCCTTTTGCTTGTTTGATTGCCTTGTATGTTGTTCTTCTACCGTTGCGATGATCATCAATTTATTGATGGGAGCAGATGCGAGAGGTACTCGAGGTCAACAGAGAAGGGATGATTTCGCTGCACAGTCTACCTGGTTTGGACTTCATGTCTCTTTGGGCTTTTCTTTAGGGCGAAGGCCCGTGTATTGTATTGCCCTAAGGCTTTATTTCGAATACTGGCTACCTCTTACTCATTTTGGGTTGTAGGCATTGTAGTGAGCTTTAGTATTTCCTTTTAAGTACCTTGGATAACTGTAAGGAGTGACTTTATACTCCACAAATATATATATATATATATATATATATATATATATATATATATATATATATATATATATATATATATATATATATATATTTGATATGCTGCATATGATAGTTAGGGTTATAGCAGTTAACTTAGTTCAGATTTTTTTTGCAAGTCCCAAGTATATCACAGTTTTATAAAAACTACAAACATCTAAAATAAATTAAAACACAAAATTTATAATACTGAATTGAGCTAGTAAAAAAACACTTGTACTAGAACTTCATCTGAAAATTCTTCCATTTCTTTAATTTATTGCAAGTTGCAGCAAAATTCTCATTTATGTTTTTGTATACAAGGATTAATTGTGAGAATCTATAAAATCATACTTTAGGAGTGATTGTGTTTAAAATAATGAGATCTTAGTGTTATTTTAATAAATAAACCATTTATATATAAATAGAAATTTTATAAAAGATTTCATTATTTAGAAAACAATATCTCTTTAAAACTCTGTTTCTCTAAATTTTCTCTAATTCACTACAAAAAATCGTGTAAGTTGTGACGTTTATTTTTGTATATTACGACGTTTTTAAACGTCATTATTTACGCGCGCGGCGTTTTCTGAAAACGTCGTAATTATTGCCGTCACAAAATATAATATGGCGTTTTAAAGTGAAATGCCGCAACAAACGTCATTTTATACGTTGTATAAAATGACGTTTTTAAGAAGTAATTAGTGACAGTTAAAAATGACGTTATTTACTTACTGAAAAACAAATCCAATGAAAAGAACGACACTTATAAATGTCATAATTCACATTGTATTATTACATTTATAAATGTTCCTATTATAAATAATTCTTAAATGAAATATTTTATTATTTATTATTATCCACTTATATTTATAATTTTTTAATTCAATATAATATTTTTTTAATAATAACAATTTAAATTATATAAAAAACTGTAAAAATAAAATGAAAATATACAAAAGAAATGACAATTTTTTTATTTCATTGATTGTTTAAAAATTACAAGTACCCACCAAGAATTCAAATATACAAACATAAAATAGATAATATTAAAAGATATTATCAAGTCATAATACATTTTTATACTTAAACCTAATCCTAAACTATTTTTTTCCTCCTATTTTGCTCCTCCATTTGATCATGCTTCATCATTGGGAGACGATACCTCACTTTGAACATCATCTGTCCACGGAATGAATAAATAATATAAGTATTTGAATAATTTTAAAATAACAAAACAATTAGTTTAAGAAATTTTCTTAAGTAAATTATCTAGATTTTTTCTTAAGTAGAAAATCTAAATAAAAAGTGGCAAAGAAATATGACAGAGATTGATGCTTATCTATAAAACTGATAAATGATGCTTAGCATTGTTAAAAGAAACACGTGTATGTAGGTGATGGTACAACTATATGTTATAATATATTATTGAAAAATAGTTATATATTAGATGAAACTTTAGTCATGGATAAATTTTAGTAAATACTAGTGCGATAGAAAGAATGTGATGTCATATCTCAAATAATAATACTAATAAGAAAATAATAAACAATAGTAGCAATCAACAAAGGGTTGGATTTCCCCTACAGCAGATCTTAGCAGAGAAGCTTTCTTTGCATACTTTTCTAACCATTCCTGCAAATAATCAAGGAATGCCGAGTCTTGATTAATTAGCACATGTGAGGCAAACACATGAAGACGAATATAAACTTAATCTCAAGTCACATGTACCTCAAATTTATGATGGAAGATTGAACCAATCAAGAAAGGAAGTGATACTCCGATTGTTGTTGCAATAATAATTAGAAAGAATCTCAATCACATTCTTTATGTTAAACTAATTCTATAATTCCTTAAGGATGAAACCCTTTAGAATACATAGCTTCCAGTATGATGAAGCATGACATCAATTTGTTCACCATCCTCAATTTCCAACTGCAACAACAAAATTATAAGTTAAAACCAAAAACTGCAGAGTTAAGAACATGAACAGAAAAGAAGAAAACACAAACCTCATAGCAAAAAGCCAATAACAATTAAATGTCATTATCAAATACTAGAGAATCTCCTTAATATCTACATCAATACCAAGTTCAATATTCATGTTTAAATACCTCAGTTGGGTGAATTTGGCATCGGAAGGTAGCTAGAGCATGAGATTGAGTCTGAGTATAGGTATAAGAACAAGAAAACAACATCAATCAAAAGTGACCATTTAAGATTGGGAGAGACATCAAGAGTAGGGGGCACAATATGGTATCTTCCTCTTGAAAGCTTGCAGAAACCAAGCAATGCTACCTCCAAATCTGATGTCTTTAGTGTTGGGAATTTTTGTGGTAGAAGTGGCGTCTGAAAGGAGAGTAATTGATCTCACGCAACCAGATGAACAAATGATTCTGCTTGACTAGATTACAAGGCTTTCTAATGAAGGGAAAATCCTGAAAGCACCTCATACAAAGCTAAACCCAAACATTTAAAAAAAAATCAAGATTTAATTTTTACCCAACACCAAAAATCTGAAATAAAAAAAGAAACATAATCAAAGTATCCCAAAAATGAAGCGCCAATTCAATAAAAAAAGAAAAGACAAAAGGTAAGAGATAGTCACAACAACCAACAACGTCACACCAATGCAATAGAAGAAACACGAAATAGGTAAGAGACACGAAATAGAAGAACGATCAGTGAGATGCACAAATCAAAGCACAAAACAAAAAGTGGGAAACCTAATTTCAAGAAAAAACCACTGGCTCACAATAGAAGTAAGATTAAAACGGTTTAGCTGGAAAAACTAAGAAATCGAGAAATCGAGAAGCTAGAATTTGGGAGGTACCAAATGTATATACGTTAATAGGATTGGAGGGTGAAAAGTGGATTCCAAGCAAAGACTCACCAGAGTGAGGGTTTAGGATGAGCGATTCCGATGAGGGTGGGCGATTTGGGGTGGTTTTGGTGAGCTTCATTAGGATGAGCGATTTCGATGAGGGTGGACGGTTTCGGGTGGTTTTGGTGAGCTTCAATGGTGATACCCACGTTGAGCTCCAAGTAGAGTCGGAGAAGGTCCATCTACGGTGGATATGAGGTATGTGAAGGTGGCGGTGTTGGTAAGGAGAGGTGCAATGGTGGTGAAGTTTTTGCGAGGAGTGACTGCGGTGGGAGAAATTGAAGAAAATTAGGGTTTAGAAGAAGGAATTTGAATAAGAACATTGAGTTGGGGTTTAGGGGAGGGGGAAAGAAATTTGATAAAAAAGGTTCTGAAAATTTTAAACAAAAACTTTCCGAGACTTGAAAATTAAAGGTTGCAAGAAATTTTAGACAAGAAAAAAAAATTTTATTGTAGAATGATATTTATAAAATGTCATAATTTTTAATATAGTATGACATTTAATAATACGACACCTAAAAACGTCATATATTGCATGTAAATTATGGCAGTTCCATAAACGTTGTATTATATTGCAAAAAGTGACATTTTCAAATAAACGTCATATTAAAAATGCCATAATATACATGATTTTTTGTAGTGATTTCTTTCTAAAACTTCTCACTGTGCTCTCATCCTTTTGAAGATCAGAGGCTGCCAGAGTGATTACTGCGGCGAAATCTTCGAGTCTGTCCGATCATTTTTCATTGATTTAGGTCAAAATATTTTGGTGTGGTACAAAAATCCATGGTTGAAAGTTATCCAAGTTGTAAACAAGTAGTTATTAGCACAAGATTTTGAAAGCAAAAATAAAATTTTGGTTTTGTTGTATGACCACACTAGGACGAAAAAGAACTTATATGTATGGCAAAAAATTGTTGCTACATAGGTTTAGTGTTGGGTTTCACTATAATTTTGTTTGCATTATATACTGTCCATTGCTTTTATCATTTGATGTCTTGCTTCTTTTTTCATTCCTCGATTTTGTATTTTTCTAAACATTTAGCTAGGTCTTGGTTTGATAAAGAAATAAATCTAATTTGGCATCTCTAAATTGTTTTTTCCAAGTTTCGCCACTGAAAAATAGGTTTCGTGAGGAAAAAGTAATTTGTAACCTATTTAGAGAGAGAAGAGGAACAACATTGACAGTGTTCTTCTTCAAGGTAACTTATCTATACTTTTACCTTATTAATAGTTTTGTCATAAATATATTTTCTCTTTATTTCTTTCCTTTTTTTTTCTTGGAGAGAATTGGAGGAAGTAGTGGCAAGGGAAAGGAAAGTTTGATAGAAAAATAATTTTGTTGGTTTTTCACTCTGAAGTACCGACCTATAAGAATCCAATCTGTAAGAATTTAAAGAAAATAATTGTTTAATTAAATTCTGGCATGTCTTTCGGTTAGGTCAGTTTAGCAATATTAATTAAATTGCATATGAAAGATATAATTAGAGCGGTAAATTTAGTTTCGACTTTTTTTTCTCAATAATCGTGCTAAGCATATCACATTCATCTAAAATAAAAATAGAACCCAAATTTATAATGTTGAACTCAAGACGTACTTATGCGAGAATTTAATCTGACAATCCTTCTCTTTTTTTAATTTATTGCATGTTACAACAAAATTCTCCTTTTTTATTTTGTATCTAAGAGACTTTTGTGATCACGATATATTAATTTTTTTTTTGTATTTTATTATAATGGAATAGGAAATGTAATGACTTTTTAATTTAGTTACTATTTATAGTTGTATTTTATTTTACTTAACTAGTTAGATGTTCATTAAAAAGTCATGTATATATTTTGAATATTTCTAGTAGTTACAATTTAAGAATTTTATATCTTTTGTCTTAACCAAATGTTAGCGATGTAGATTTTTAGATTTTTATTTAGTACGACCTAGTGTTGCTATTTTCCATAACCTTATAATCCATTATTAGAAATATATGTAAAATTATTTAAAGAATTTGTTCGTAGTAAATATATGTAACCAACCTCCCAGCCTTCCATGAAGTCCTAGTTTTCCTCTGCATCAAACATGTGCCAGTTCCACATGTCAGACCTGATGAACGGTTTCTGGTTGGTTGTGTTGGCCCGAAAGAGTTCATTGATTATTGAATCACTCAAAATTAAAGTCTAAAATTAGTTCTGAATGTCATCAATCAAGATAATGTGATAAGGTTGAAAAATAAATACACTGCACACAACCATTCAAATACATCTCTACACTTCTAGCCCACAAAAATCCCATATATTTAATCTTCAATAACAAAGATCAAGTATATAAAGTAGTGTGAGAATTGAGGTATGCATACCCCGAGCGAAATGTAGTTCCTCGATTCAGACAACCTTTAGCCGATATTTCAGTAACAGTCAAGGTTTCCTCCATGCTAGCTCCGGATGCAATCACAACACAGACAAAATTTCAGCTCTAGGTGTAGAGTATGAGTGACACACATTGCATTTCTAACCATAAACCCATACTTAGTTGTCATTAGGGTTTTAGTGGCAAAATTTCTCACCGTAACCCGTGCTTAATCGTGATTAGATTATTAGTTGCAAAATGAGAGAAATTAATAGAATTAAAAATTACAAACCATGAAACTAAATCAAAGAGTTCAGTAGAATAGAAAATTACCACTTTTTTACGAAGACATCATCAAATAGATCATGTTGCACTTTTGAGGGAGATGTAAAATCTCACATACTTTGAATTTTGAAAAATTTACCAGAATTGCACACCTCTCTCTGAACGCTTTAAGAAATTTCACAAGCTTTTTGGAAATTTTGTACAACAAATTGAATAAAGAAATGATTGGCCATTGCTTATTAGCATACAAGAACTAGAAATCATGCAAAAGAGATGGTGCTCAAAACGAAAAAAATATTCAAATGACATCTTAATAAAAAGTTAAAAATATTAAAATAATAAAAATTTGTTACAATTAGAATAAAATAACAAAATTAACATTTTTTTAGTTGTTTAATATAACCGCAACAAAATACCCGCTAATAAAAATTATTATTTTTGTAGTGGAAGAACCGTGTTAAGGATAGGGAATGAACGAAAGAAATGGGAGATGGGAAAGATATTGTCTCGGTTTCAAGGTTAACAAGTATAATATCTTTTTTAAAATTAAAAAAGAAAAAAAAAATATATATATATATATATATATATATATATATATATATAATTTATACCAATTTTAGCTATAATCGGTATAAAAAGTCTTTTTCAATATTACAAAAATGTCACTGTATTAATTTTTATACCCGTTGAAAATATAATTGGCATAAAAGATCTCACGTTATTTATAAAATTGTTGTCCGCCTCTTATTTTATACCTGGTAGATTTGAAGAGGTATAATAATGTAGGTATAAAAAATTATTTTGCACTAGTGTTTATTAGGTCAATGTGCATGGATTATTTATACATTTTGAGTTTGAATATCTAAATTAATATTATTTGCTTATTTCTTATTTCTTTTATATTTTAATACAAATTTTATTTTATTGTTAGAATGTTTTATAAATAATATATATAATTTCATAATTAATCATTTTTCTTTACTGTTCTATGTATCATCAAATATCATTAAAAGAAAAAATAAATAAATACACTAATATTCATTCATAGATAAAAAAACCTAAAATTAAAATATTTAATTTAGAAGGCACTGTTGAAAAAAAAAAAGTCAATGAAACTGAATATGTAAATGATATACATATTAAAAACATAAAATATGCAAATTTGAATGGATTTAGATTAGCTTAGATTCACTTGTTTTTTCAAACAATTGTAAAAAAGTTGTGAGGTCATTGTGCATGTATTTTGTATGGAAGCATGTGTGACTTATGGGTGGGACTGTTATATGTACATCATAATATAACAGCTTCACATTTCATTCAGTTTGAACTCCAAGGTATGAATAAAAATTGCAACAAATTGTGGCACTATATATGGGTGGCCATTATATGGTGCATTTGAAATCAAAGAAACAAAGGGTTGATGCTGATGAAGTGTTCACTCTAGCCCAACTTAAATCATGGCCTTAGATAGTGTACAAAAATCCTAAAGCATTATTTTCATACTCTGATTGGTGTTTGTGCCCAACCATGTGTTTACAATCTTTGTGCTTTTAGCAGATATTAGGCTCTTCTATTTAGGTTGGTGGTGGACTCATTTTTTATCCCTGTATTAGTAGACTGTTATATTATCTGATGGGGTGGGGACGTGAAGGTAATGTTCTTTGTTTACAATAGGTTCAGAATGAAATTCTATCTATGTATGGTTTTGTGTTGCTTAAGTCTTGTTTAGTTTTTGCATGGTAAGAACCTATCACGATAGCAAGAATAATTATATTGACATGACTTGTTCTTTTGGTATTGGAATTTATACTAGTGTGTGGTGTTGTGCTTATGATTCTATGCAGGATCTAGGGATGTCAAAAATATTCGTACCCGCGGGTATCCGCGGATAAAACCTGCAATGGGTAGGAAACAAATATTAAAAATGGATACCTGCTACCCCTGGGTACGGGTATTTTTGATACCCGCATGTTAACGGGGCGGGTACGGGTATCATAGTATCCGTACCCGTGGATACCTGTATCCGCTAAACTTTAATTCACAAAACTACCCTTATATATATATATATATATATATATATATATATATATATATATATATATTAGTAAAAAATATTCTTACCTAATTTTTTCTCAGGAATCAATCGGAGAAGGTGGACTTGTTGATTAAAGCACTAATTAAAGAATTTCCATTGTGTTGAACGTTTTTTTATATTTATATTTTTATGATTATTTGGACTTGTATGAACTACTCGTAGCCTACCCGCCCCGTTGACATCCCTAGCAGGATCCATATTGGCATTAAGAGTGGTAGATCAAGTTCATGTTCTAGTATCCTTTCTTATTATAATTTTTTCTTGTAATTTGGTGGGCAACAGTTATGGGAGAGAAAGATGTATGGTTTAGATTTATTCTTGTTGTTTTTTTCTTTTTTTCTTCCTTCTTTGTTTTTTTTTTTTTGTATTTGGGTTGGGGTAACCCTATTGCCCTTATTAATATATTTGTTATTGTTGATAAAAAAAATGTTTGATTTAGGGTAAAGTTATCATGATGGCAAGAGGAATTTCCACAATAATTTATGCTAGAAAGTTAGACAGATGATTCTATATTGTCATGCAAAATAAATTTAAAGACAAATTTCTTTCCCATATAAATTTTCTCCTCTTACATAAATTCAAGCTACCACATTGTAAAAGCATTGACTATTTTATACAAAAAGTAATGAGAATATTACTTGTAATTATATTCATTATTGACCATTGCCCACGTACTTATAGTTCTCTTCAATATTATATTTAGGGGTATGTAGGAAAGGATCGAGATCATAACACATATTGTGATACACATCATCTCAGTCCACATTATTATGATAATAAGAAGGAAGGTTAATATAGATATTACTACACACTAAACATCCCCATACTAGGTTTATCCTACCTTGTTTACAGGTCTGTTAATTCAACTACTATTGTCAATTGTTGGTAATCATGCAATAAGAAAATAATTTTTTCAAGCAAAATAGTCACAAAAAGTTTTACTACATTCATTTTTTTTATTTCTTGCAAAAACTTCAAACTTTCATACAATTTATTTTTTGTGAACAAAACTACAAACATTTATCGTGTATTTTTTTTCTTGGACAAAAGTCATACTTCTCATGCAATTTTATTGGACAAAATTGCAACCCTTTTAATGCCACACAACTATTCAAGTCTCTCATAAGTTCAAATGATATATTATGTTTTGGTGATAACTAAAAAAAAACTATTTATTTCTATAGTACTTTTATGCTACTTTACTCATCATATTATTTGATGTGGAACTTTAATGAGTACTCGCTGTATAACCAACACTAATAAGAGCATCTTACGTGCAATCAATCAAAAGTTTTAAGTGGTGATTTAAAAAAAACAAAACCATTAGAAATAATATATGTTTAACAAGTGAAGAAACAAAATTTCATGTGAGAGATTTTATTATTACATTTTTAAATATTTTAATTTACTTTTGACTTTTAAAATTAAGAGATTTTATTTTATCTTATATTATATTATTTTCATTTTTTTAAATCATTATTTTACTACTATTTTTTATATATATATTCTAAGATTATTTGAAACATACAATAACATGGAAATTCTATTTAGTAACATTTTTTGAATTTTATCAAATTAAATAACGATTTTTTTTTATTTTTTCAAAAGAATATGATTTCTTTTTAATTCAATATTTTTTCACTTTGATCATTTATATTTTTTTTTATTTCTTAATATTTACAAAAGAAGCTCTTTACTCTCTAGACTGTACAAGAAAAAGCATCCACTAATGCTAGAATGGATGCCCATAAGCAATGGCGGAACAACGTTGGAACTAAGGGGTCCATGAAAGGGGCGAACCTATGTGGTGACAGGGGGAGCCGTGGCTCCCCCAATTTTTTTTTTATGAATTTTTTTTATATATATTTATATATTTTTTAAATTATATTTATATATTTTTTAAATTATATTTATATATTATTTATATTATGAAAAATTATAATAAAAGATAAAATAAAAACATTTAATGGAGACATTGATTTATAAAAGAGATTAGAATTTTTTGTTCTTGTTATAGGATCTTTCCACCATGTAAATTATGAGAAATTAATACAAAGAGATAGATTGGGAAATAGAGGTTGGAAAACACATAAATTGAGATTGAAGTATACATTATTGCATGATCTCTCATATCAAGGTTAGTATTTTATTATGATTTATGTATGTTAAATTTATGATTCTTTTTAGAATGTTTATCCCAAATTAATAAAACCCTAATTATGATTTTAGGGATTCTTTTATGAAATTGGTATGAGCCCTAATTATAATTTTTCCCATATTATTATAATCTTTAATTGTGAAATTTAGGGATTTTGTGTTTTTTGCTGTCTATGGTAATTGTTTTTTAAAAGTTTTGAATTCATACGGTGTTGCTTATTTAATTAAAGTGGTATGAGTTTTGTTATGTTTTGCATTGTGATAATTGTGATTTGTGAATATAATTTTTTTTTTCAGATAGGCGAGAGATGATAAATTTATATTAGAAAGATTATGATAAAAAGTAAAAAAAATTGATTATTTTTTTTAAAGAGGTAGGTTTGTGATAAAGATGAAAAAAATGCATTTACATTAACTAAACTTGAGAATTTTCATGAGAACCAAGAATTCAAGACAATAAAAAACAAATATCTAAAGTTCTAAGAGTTATAATATAATGAATTTAAAAATTCATTACAACGCGAGAAAAACGACCTCAAATTTGACAATATCACTCAATCAAATTGATAAGGTACGAATTATATAATAATGAATGATAGTAATATTTTTTTTTTGAATTCTACTATTATATTTTAAGTAGAGGGAATGAAGAGAAAAGATGAAGAGCTTTTTTTCTAACTAAAAAAAATTATATATAACAAATCTATTTGGCTCCCCTACACTTTTTGTCCAAGTTCCGCCACTGGTCCATGAACCCCAATTTTTTTCTCTTTTTACATTTATATAATTTAATATATGATTTTAAATAAATGTTTTCAAATTTAATATTTTAATAAATATTTACACATTTATATTTATATATAAGAAAAAGTTTTCTTTTTTACATTTATTTTTCAATTTAATCTTTTAAACATTTTTTAAATAAAAATAATTATTTTATTAATATTATTTTTTAAATTGTTATTTGTTTAATTTAATCATTTTTTATTTTTTAAAATTGAATCATTATAAATGAAAATTAATTATATTAAAATTATAAAAATTATTTATATCTAATTTTATAATTATAATAATAATAATTGTAATTTTATTATTTTTTATTATCATAAAAAAAGTAAATACAATATTTTGACTAGTTTATATAAAAATTTTAGGATTACTCTTTTGGTTCCTATTTTCGTTCAAAAATATTAAGTTACTCATTTAGTTTTTTTTAATCTCAATTTGGTCCGAATTTTAAAAAATTATGTAATTTTGTCCTTTTTCGTTAAATTTATTGAATCAAATCAAGAATTTTTCATCAAAACTGAAGTTGTTAATGATTTGCTTTGTGGGTGTAATTTGCATAATCGTAGTATTAATTTTAATGAAAAATTCTTGTTCCGCTTCAAGAAATTTAACGAAAAAGATAAAATTGCATTATTTTTTATAAACTCGAGACCAAATTGAAACTAAAAAACACTAGATGACCAACATAATATTTTTAGACAAAAAAATGGACCAAAAAATAATTTAATCAAAATTTTGATACCCCAACATATTGCATGAAGTTCCACTACTGCCCATGAGTACCTGAATAGTTTCAGATTTTGAAAAGCAATTTGGTCGTGGCACAAACTTTTGTTTTACATATTATATTTGTATATATTCTATATTACGTTCTTTTATCTCATTATTTATTTTCACTATTTTAAAAATTTTAATATATTTATTTATTATATATGTAATAACAAAGTTATGTGGTAAGAGAGTCACCCCTTTATTTAATAAATCATAAAAATTTAAATTACTCTTGGAATCTTCTCTTTACTTTGAAGTATGTATGCGTTGAAGGCGAGAACTTTGATTGATGATATGATACTAATGATGCGCTTACTCTGTGCCTTCTATTTTTTATTTTATTATGCGAAATTCAACATGAAATCAAGAAACAAACACATAAATTGAAAAAAAAAAAGAATTTCATCACCATCAATTAAAATTTCCACTTTTGATAACTTTCACATTCTAATTCTAAAAATTAAATATATTTTTGGTCTTTTAACTTATACTGGAAATTATAATTAACCAAACTTTGAAACTTTGAACCAATTTAGTCTTTCACTAGTGCAGTTTCATGTTTAGACAACGCCCTATATGCCTCGGTTCTTGCACAAACAAGGTAGATAAGGACGCAGTGGCATTTTTGTGATTTCGAACAACTTTTATGCCTCGGTTAACCAAACAACCAAGGCCTATGAATGTTTATGCCTCGGTTATAAATTCAACCGAGGTAGTAACGCTGCCAGAAACTCACACTTTCCCGCTTTTTATAAAATTCGAAAATAATTGGACAGTTTTATGCCTCGGGTCCCACTGAACCGATGCATATAATGGTTTACTGCAGCGGGTTGTTTCACTCGAGGCCTATCAATGCCAGAATTTTTCCACGTTGCTGATTTTTTTTTTGCGTGAGTATATGCCTCGGTTTCGAATCAACCGAGGCAGTAAGCCCAGTTAGGTTTTAAAAACCCAAATCCGCTACACTGTAGATGCATCTTCTACCTTCAAAAATTTGTGCCTCCACGTCGTTCCGCCACCACTGCAGATGCATCTTCACTGTTCAGTCCTGCGACCCACCATCCCAGATCCACCGCCATGCCGACCTTCTCCACTTGCTGCCGGCGTTGCGCCTCCTCCGACGAGAACAACAGCTTACGTTTGTCCGCACATTGGGGTATTTTTTGCGTTTTCATTTTGCGATTTGAATCCATTTTCTTGGGTGTTTTTCTAGTAGGGTTGGGGTTCCTCTTATTGTGTTTCCTCACGTTTTGGTGCAGGTGAACTTCACATAATGGTTGATGTAATGGTTGTTGGCACGAGATTTTGGACGCGCAAGGTGTTGAGGTTTTGCGAACTAGCAGAGTTGTATTTTTGCTTGCTTGTGTTCTTGTAGGTTTCAGTTGTTTCGAAATTATTTGTGTTTTTTAATTCTTAACGTATTTTATGCCTCGGTTGGTATCAGAACCGAGGCAGTAATGATGAGATATGCCTCGGGTAAGAACCGAGGCAGAAAGGTGGACCTTTTTACCTCGGCTAGATATGCCTCGGGTCTTAAACCGAGGCCAAATGACCAAAATAACCGCAGCAAAAACACTTTTCTGCACTGGTGTTTCATCATTAGAAATGCATGGATTTCATCCTTTTAACCAAATTTTATTAAGTTTATTTGACGTTTCAAATGTGCTTCTTAGTTAACATTAAAGTGAAAATATGTAAAATAGTATAAATAACTCAAATGTAAAATAGTTAACATTGAAACGTCAAATAAACTTAACAAAATTTGGTTAAAATGACTAAATTCATGCATTTCTAAGGTTGAGACACTAAATTGGGTCAAAGTTTCAAAAAGGGACCAATTTCAATTTTCACTAAAAGTTAAGAGATCAAAAACATATTTAACTCCACTCTATAATATACTCTAACATATGCAAAATGAAAATTTAAAACATGAAAAAAAAGACGTGATGACAAATTTTTCATTTCTTTCGATTTAAAATATACAAGAATTTAAACATTTTTTATTTCACCTCACTAACCACAACTTCATCTATGTTTTAATCTTGATTTGTAGAGAAAGATGTATAGTTTAGATATGTTCTTGATGATTTTTTTTCCTTTTTTTTGTATTTAGGTTAAAGCAATGTTATTGCTCCTATTAATATATTTGTTCTTGTTGATAAATAAAAAAATAGAAAATTTATATATGGTGGTGGAATAAGAGAAGGGTAAGAGAGTAAAATGTAACTGAAAGATTAAGAACACAATTTTTTTCTGAATTTCAAACTCACTTTGTTTTTTTCATTACAATAGAGTAGATATTAATAAGGTGATGATGAGTGAAAAATTTGGTATGTGTTTTAAGAAGATCCCCTTCTCAAAGGGTCAGGTCAATGTTAAAAAAAATGTTAAAATATTTGATATCATTTAACTTAATTTTGGGAGTGTAACTTATTCATTGTTTTATAAATTCAAACTTTTTTTAAGATGAGATTTTATGTGGTATGGAAGCTTAAAATAGATTGGTGGAAAGTTATAGTACAATACAATCAAATCTTTAAATAGTGACAAATTTTAGTGAAAAAATAATTAGTCACTATATAGTTTACCGATATTTCTCAATAAAGTATCTAATTTATAAAGATATAATACAATATAATAAAATCTTTGAATACACAAATTTGAGTGAAAAAATTTCTTCACATCAAATATATAACAAATAAAATAAAATTATAATAAATAAAAAAATGTCACGTGATCGGTTTCTAAAGCCTGTAGTGCTGCATTGGTATTGATAGTAATAATGGTGCATTGTTCAGATTTATTGTAAAGCTAAAATCAGAAAATAGGCTTTGTATTGACAGTAATAACGATGCATTTCATGGTATTGGTTCTTTAAATTAGTCCAGAAAAAATACATTTTTAATACGTGTTGCCAATAGTCATTCTGAACAAATACGATCCCAAAAACGAAACCTACTCTCTCTCTTCTATCTTAAAGCAATATGCATCGTTGGTTGTCAAAATATGCAACCTAAATTCCCTTTCAACGATAAAGAGGACTATGTCCCTATACTACTAAAAAAACTCATATTTCCTGCCAATTTTGTTTTGATTTTTTTTTTTTGCAGGAAATACTTATAAATTTTGTTACGAAAAAAAATTGTAAGAAATTGCTGCTAATTTTTTTACAAAATATTTTGTATAAAAAACTTTTCGTAACAAATTTCGTAGAAAAAACTTGCGAATTTTGTAATTTTGTAGGAAATAATTACCCATGAAGGAATTACCTGCCAATTCAAATTCTTTGAATAAATAGCAGGAAAAAAATCTTTTCTTGCAAATTATTACAAGAAATCTGAACAATGCAGCGTTATTACTATCAATACCAATGCAGTACCACAGGCTTTAGAAACCGATCACGTGACATTTTTTTGTTTTATTTATTATTATTATTTTATCTGTTATATATATATATATATATATATATATATATATATATATATATATATATATATATATATATATATATATATATATATATATATATATATATATATATATATATATATATATATATATATATATATATATATATATATATATATATGATGTGAAGAAATTCATGTTGCGAGAGACTTTTATTTTAGAACACTAGTTAAGAATAATTAATATACATCGAATATCGTAAAAGTTTATTATTAATTATGATATTAAATCAAATTCGACATGATAACCTTCAATACAATTTTATTTTATTTAAAGAACAAAAATGTCCATAAATATTACTGCTATGTTTAATATTTTAGTTAATGTTCACGAATAAAAGTTAAAAAACAATTAAATGATAAAATAATTATATTTTAATATTGTTAAAATTTAAAATATAATTAAATATAAAAAGTTTAAATTAATAGAAAAACCAACAAAGATTGGTGTTAAATATCTAAAAAATTTGCAAAAAAAAAAATTAAAGTATCAATTTGCGACATCATTGAATTTTCTCTTCTGATTTTTCGATAACCTTTTGCAACATTCATGCTTAACCAAATATCAAGAAATACACAATATAAAAGTATAGATAAGTTAGTTGAAGACGAACACCGTCTCTTTTATTCTTCTTCTCTCTCTAGGTAGGTTACAAATTACTTTTTCTTCATCTCACCAAACCTTCTCTCTTCTCTTAAAAGAACGAGAATGAAACTTACTCTTTCGTCTATCTTAAAGCAATGCTATCACCAGTATCAAGAAATGTATCGTTATTATGGTTAATAAGAAACCTATTCTCTTATTTTGGCTTTACAAGAATCCCTAACCATGCATCCTTATTACTACCAATACGAATGCAGTATCATGTGACAACTTTTTGTTTTATTTATTATTTATTATTGTTTTATATATTTTATGTTAGTGTTCAATTTTAAATTTAAGATTTCATTTTTCATATTATTTTATTTTCATTATTTTAGTTTTTTATATTATAATATTTTAGGCTTGTAGGGAAAGTTTATGAACAATTATCTTTTATTTTAAAATCCTTTTACACATTAGAATTTGTTTAACTGTGCACGTATATGCACATTCTTGTAAAAAAAATGACTAATTTTTTCTATTTTATAATAGGTCTAAATAAGTAATGGAAATAAATAGAAATGAATAGATAGGAAAACTTTTGATTTCCAATATTTTGAAGAAGTTGAAGTTGAATTTTAAGTATGATATTCTAAAGTTTTGAAAACATAAAACACGGGATTGTTCTTTTTGGTTTATATATTTTATCCAAATTTTTATACTTTTAATTTATTACATCAAAAAAATATAATTAAAGGCCATTTTTGTTTCGAAACTACACAATACCTAGCAAAGCTAAAACAAATATAATTTTATAAATCTTAATTGGTAAACAAATTCAGAATACAATATTCAAATAATTATGCAAATAATTGACAAAACATTACACCTGTTCAAATCACAAACCTACAAATCAACCACATCTAACACAATACCAAATCATCGTATGTTTCAAGTATTTGTGTTTAGGACATTTAACGTGGAGTGCCAAAATTTATAAAGACAGTATTCAAATGTTTAATTAACATTCCCGTTATATGTCCTAAATAAGGGAACAGGAAATATACCCAAGAAAAAAGAAAATGAAGAAATGTTATATCTAAAATAGAGAAACAAAAATACATCAAATATAATTAATTGTAAAAATTGGAAGCATCAAGTTCATCCTTTAAAACGCGGAAGTGACGGAACCTGTGTTTTTAATTGAGAAGGAAATTCAAAGAGAAGCCAATCCTTTACATATAATTAAAAATATTAAGACTTTAAATATTTTAAATATTAAGACTCATGTAATAAACAGACTCTAATATAATTGAAAATATAATCTATATTTTAGGACCTTATTTTTAAAATTCTTTAAATATTAAATCTGCTTAACTAAATATCAAAAAATATTAAAGTATCAATTTGAGACTTCATTGAATTTTCTCTTCTGATTTTTCGATAACCTTAACATTCCTTTTAGCTTAACTAAATATCAAAAAATACACAATATTTCAATATATAAAATTATTGATTATGAATACATAAAACTAGCGATATAAAGAAATGAAAAAAATGTGAAACATTTTTGTGACAAATCTATTAAAAAGATAAAAGTATAGAAAAGTTAGTTGAAGGAGAACACTGTCTCTTCTCACTACAAAAAAAGTGAATATTTGTGACGGTTAAAATTACAAGTTCTAGTGGTTAAAACCCGTCACAAATGACATTTCTGATGGTTTAAATAACTGTCAGAATTATGAATGTCAAAAATAGATTGTGACAAAAATATTTTAACTGCTGGTATTGTCAGAAAAAAAATAATAGCGGTTAAAAACCGCCACAAAATGTAGTCTAATTTATTTATATTTCATCATATTTTGACGGTTACAAACTGCCACAAAATGCATCATATTTTGACGGTTAAAAATCATTAAAAAATGCATCATATTTTTTACGGTTAAAAACCGCCACAAAATGCATCATATTTTGACGGTTAAAAACTGCCACAAAATATATCACATTTTGACGGTTAAAAATCATCACAAATAAAATACATTTAAGCTCCTGTTTCAAGCATTCCCTTTTACAAAAAATTAAATCTTTTTTCACTATGTTACTATTTGCTTTAGATAAACCCATACATAAAGGAATAACCAACCACATCATGACCATTTGAGGTTCTCACTTTATAAAATTGTTGCTGCTATCGAATTTAGATAGTTCCTGCACATGAATAAAAATTTCCTTATATAAAACTAACAAAAATATAAACATAATCACATAAAGAGTCGTTCTGATATATATCTTATATAATGTGTACTTCAGAACTATTGTAGGATAATCATGTTGTTGTCTAACCTATACAAGACGATAGGTATAAATTGTGATTGAAGAACCTGATCCAAGCTAACAAAATCAAATGATAACTTTCCTTCCTAGATATGTCTATAAAAAGTAGATATACAATTCAATTAAAATGGGAGAAAAGCACTAGATAAGTGGTTTTGAAGCCAGTCATGGATTGCAGAACGAAGAGCATAATGGGAACAAGATTGTGAGGGTCAAGCTTATCATTAGTCATTGGTGAGTTGTCATTACCACCATCAAGCCATCCTTGTATAGCCTCAGCTTCATAAGTAACACCATCTACAACTACATGTGGATCTCGCATGACTTCCAACAAAGTGGGAACACATGCAGGGAGAATTTTCTTAGAGTTTGGGTCACTTGGAGGACCACTGTAAAGGCCCTCAACTCAATAAAACAAGGAGATCCCTAAACTATCATTGTCCTAGAAAATACCAGAAGAATCCTATACACAGTGCTTGCAATTTTAGATGATTACATCAGATCCCCAAGTGTCAGCTGCAAGTTGAATCATCAACCTCCTTGCAAGCTCTTTGACCATGTTGTTAGTGTACTTCTATCCAAGAGCACATTTACAAATGATGTTGTCGGATCGTTCAATAAGCAACTCATATAGATTCACAGAAAATGCATCTCCCAAGCTTGCTTCACCTATCTTTTTGACCATATCAAATTAACATTATCTATCTCACCCAAATGGTGGTGCACTCCACGCATGTTACTTGTCATAGCACATTATAAACCAAAATTTTCTTATTAAGAAATTCTAGGTTAATCGAAGCTTTACCTTCTAGTTTTTAAAATAGCAAACTAATAATGACACAAATTATAAGGGGAAAAAGTATTTGATGGTTCACCTTTTTGCTATTTCAAACCAAGAAATCCCCGTAGTAATTTTCCACCATCGTCGGAGAAAAGTGAAAAATAAGAATTGAGAATGCACAATGAAAAGAAATGATAACGCCTGCTAGAGGGAAATGAAGAAGCCCTTGAGAGAGAAAACCTGAGAGGAGAGGAGAAGACGAGACAAGTCATGGATATTTGATTTACAAAGTTTCCAATTCTCTGTTTTAAAACTTTAACAACTCTAAAAGCATATAAGTTTAAAATAATTTAAATTTTGTGACGGTTAAAAAAATAACATAAATAAAAATATTTGTAGCGGTTTATTAAAACGCTAAAAAAAACACTAATAAAAATTAAATTTTTTGTAATGTCTGTTCTTCTTCTCTCTAGGTAGGTTACAAATTACATGTTCTTCATCTCACCAAACCTTCTCTCTTGATTTAAAAGAACGAGAAGAAAACCTACTCTCTCGTCTTTCGTCTATCTTAGAGATGTATCGTTATTATTGTAAATAAGAATCCTATTATCTGATTTTGGATTTACAAGAAACCCTAACCATGCATCCTTATTATTATCAATACGAATGCAGTAACATGTGGCAACTTTTTGTTTTATTTATTATTCTTTTATATATTTTATGTTAAGTGTTCAATTTTAAATTTAAGATTTCATTTTTCATATTATTTTATTTTCATTCTTTTTGTTTTTTATATTATAATATTTTAGGCTTGTAGGGAAAGTTTATGAACAATTATCTTTTATTTTAAAATTCTTTTCTACTAATATAAACTCTTTCTCAGACAAAGGGTAGACAAAAAATCTAATTTTCTTGATCCAATCCACTTTTGCTTTGATCCAATCCATTAAAAATCCAATCCATTTAAAATTCATTTAATGGATTTGGATTTCAATCTAATTTAAATCTTATATATTTTATGGATTGGATATCCATTCTATAAATCAAGATTTTCAAATATGGATAATCCAAAAAATCCAATCCCAATTTTCAGTTAAAATTTTTAGTTGGGTTAAGGTAAAGGTTGAGATGGACTAGGCTAAATATAGACCTAAATGGGCCTTGGTCGATGACCTGTACGGACCGAACAGGCCCGACGACCATAAAAGGTTGGACGGGCCTAAAGATATGAACGGGCTAGGAGGGCCTGACAAACCGGACGAGTCGATCAGGTCCAACGACCCAAAAAATTCGGGAGAGCCCAATGACCCGAATGGGCCCAACGACCAATAAAATTCGAGTGAGCTCGATGACCCGAACGGGCCAGTGGGCCCGATGATCGGAACAAGCCAATCGAGCTCGATGACCCGAACGGGTCAAGCGGGCAATAAGATCCGAACGGGCCAGACGGGCCTGAAAACCCTAACGGGCTAGGCGGGCCCGAAGATTCGAACGTGCTAGGAGGTCCCAAGACCCGAACGGGCCAGGCGGGCCCGAAGAGCTGAACGGGTCAGGCGGGCCCGAAGACCCGAACTGGCCAGGCAGGCCGAAGATCTGAACGGGTCAGGCAGGCCTGAAGACCTGAACGGGCTAGGCAGGCCCGAAGACCAGAACTGGCCAGGCAAGCCCGAAGATCCAAATGGGTCAAGCAGGCCCGAACACCTGAACGGGCCAAGCGGACCCGGTGACCAAAACCAGTCAGGCAAACCTAATGACCCAAACAGGTCAGGTGGGCCCGAAGACCCGAACGTGCCAAATGGGCCCAAAGAACTAAATGGGCCAAACGGGGTCGAAGAACAAAATGGGCTAGGTGGGCCTGATGACCCGAACGGGCACGCTGGGCCCGATTACCCAAACGAGCACAGCGGTCCCGAAGACTCAGATGGACTAGGATGGAAGTAGAAAGAACCAAATGGATTATGAATTTTGAACTTGATCCAAATATTAGGACTGGATTTAAATCTTGATCCAAATATTTGGATCTGGATTTTAAAAAAATCCAAACTAGTTTTGCTAAAGAAATGAATTTGGGTTGAAAATCTAATCCTATTATTTTGATCTAAACTGTATGTGGATTTGATCATTAAAAATCTAATCCATACTCACCCCTATCTCAGACTGAAACAATGGATACGATATCAATCAAGAACACAAATAAAAAAAAAAACTAACTAACAAATACTATAACTTTTTGGACAACTTAATTTTGAGTACAATATAACGAAAAAAGGTTATCTTTAAGTTTCATTTAACTCCTAAAAATATAAAAAACAATGGTTAAACCATACCAAAAAATAGAAATAAAACCTAATTGACTTCTCCAATTTAAATTACATATATGATTATTTATTTACATATTTGATTCAAACGTTACTTATCTCTAAAATGATTTTTTTAATACATAGTATAATAATATTAAAATTATCTTTTGAATGAAACATATTTATTTTAGTTCTTTTTATATACTAATTTTCAACTCCTTTTCAACAAAATGTATTACAAAAGTATTAAAATCACATTGATTTTCTTGAAAACTAATGAGTTAATATATGAAAAGAAAATTTTTAAATATTTTAAATATTAATTAAAATAATTAACACAAAAATAAAGAGGAAATGTAAATAATTACCTTTTAAAGAAAAAAATTGTAAAAATTATAGTTCATTGAGTAATAATTTAAAAAATATATTTATAATAAAAATATTATTGAATTATAAAATTATACAATTATATAAATTCTTTCAAACGACAAGTAAATGTTTTATTAGTGAGTTGTTAAAATAAAATAAAATCTTTAATTAAGAATTAAGAAGGATCAAGAGAAAAATTCTCCCTTGTAATTGCGATTATTATAATTATTTTTTACCTAACACTCCTAAAATCTTAAATTTTAACATCAGTTTGATATATAATTTAGTGGCGGTTTGAACCATCACTATTTGTTTTTCGTCAATTAAATAACTGACACGGAATTTGACGTCACAAAGCATCATAACGTTGGTTAATTATAACCACCAGCAAAAATATTCAAGTCGATGGTTGTAACCACCGTTAAGTAAATTTTAAAAAATGTATATTTAATACTTAGCGGCAGTTGTAATCGTTAGTAAATTCAAAAATTTTAAAAATTTAGCGATGGTTGTAACCAAGTGAATTTTACAAAAATTATATTTAATACTTGGTGGTTAAAATAATTATATTTAATACCTTAGCTACAATTAAAGTCATATTTTAAAAAAAAATAAAAATAAAAAACCTAAAATCTATTTATCAAACATGTCAAAGGTGTTCAAATAATATTTATTTACTGACATAGCAGAAAATAATTAAGTGGATAACAGTTTCTAAATTAGAAAATACCAATAATGCTACTTCTTTTTGTATATTATACAACAAATTTATAAAAAATTTAAAGTGTTTCAAGACACACATTGGGTTTCAAGTAGGATCAACAACAATCACACGATCACACGATCTGTTCTTGTAAGTGTAAGTCCCAAATCACCAATATGAGACGTCTAGATAAATATAGAAGCTCCAACACCTTGCAAATTCTGAAATCCAAACAATAGGTGACCTATTAGACAAAAGAACATTTAAGGAATTACCAAGGTTAGTGAGGGCAAAGCACTTACATAACCAATACCAATAGAATTTCTTGAGGAATTAAAAATGAGTTTTATCAAAAGAATGTAATGGTATATTTTCTCTTGATTGTTGTCTAGTATAAACCATTTCATTATTTTAATTTCTTAATCAGTATCCACAATTAAAGGTAACAATTCTTTTGTTACAAGCAGCTGGTTAAATTCTATGTGAAAAGGAAATAAACAAATCTCGTGATTTTATCAGTGTAGAGTTATAAATATACTATTATACGTTGTACTTGAGGAATGCAGAGACTTGGTATGGTTAGACCAGCGAGTAAGTCGTTTCTCAAAAACCATGTTTGATTGAAGTGTTTGGGAGAACTTTGTTCTGTGCATGAAAGCCTAACTAGTCTTTTCTAACAGAAAACTTGCCATGAACAATGTCTTTCCAAGCTCTGATGTTAAATTGTTTTTGCTACCGGTGTTTCCAAGTAATTAGAATCAGACACCTTTTTAAAGAACATAAAAGTTTGTTAGAATTTTTAATTAAGTGAAAATTGTCATAAAGTAAAGGTTACATAATTCATTCATCTTGATCATTAGTCGGTAAAAAGGAAATCTTTGATCATTTTCAAGCATACCGTTATCTCTTTGCTTTTCAATTTTTTTTGTGAACTGTGTTCTATATTTTGGAACACAAATAGTCCTTACATGTGCTATAGATGAACCAACATGTTTATCCTTGTTAGAAGCATGCTAAGGTTCTTTATAAGGTGTCCTTAAAGTTAAGAAAATTTTGAAAAAAAGAAAATATTAAGACCTTTTGAAAAAAATAAAATCCAGAGCAACTAACTGTAAAAAAAAACCTTATTGTTTCAACCTTCAACTAACACGTTATACTTGAAGAAACAATAGTAACTTAAATTAAAGTGCACAAGTAGAATACATAAGTGCAATATAGCAGACTCACCAATGCTAGATCAAATAAATTGGTGAAAGGTGGTAAAATTACCTAGCTTTCCTCCATTCAAAATTGCACTTTCAGCTTGTTCCACACCATATAGTTGGGGAAAACGAAGAAGAAATTGTAAAGTTAGCATAAGAAAACCTATCCCATGATCACTGCTAGCATATTATGCACTATAAAAAAATATACCTTGATGTCTGGATTTTCTGCTTGAAGAATTTTCTAACACCTGTTATTGATCCTCCAATTCCTATCTCTACAACCAAAGCATCAATTTTCTTTCCTGAGTCTCTGCAGATATCAAAGGCCTATTGTCTCATAATAAATATACAATGATGGAAAATTAATCAGCATACAACCACCAACCTAGAAATATGTTGTGAATAATGAGGTTTGGTACTACTATTTTATGCAAGGAATAAAAGAACACTATATAAAAGAAGACCAAGATTTGAAACATTTAAACAATGACATACAAAATGACATACAGTAGTTACATGGAAAAAAATTAAGTTTTTGTAAAACGTATGATGATGAAACAAAAAATATAGAAAAAAAATTTGTTGAAACTGAAATGAGCCTTTGTATTTGACATAAAAGAAATCTTGATGGTGATAAATGACCAAATGACAATGCAATCATGTAACGCATCTATCTTGGTTTAAGGAAATAAGAAAAAGTGAACAAAATTATTTGGCATCTCAATAGTTGGACTACCAAATCCTACCTAAAAAAAAGTTGTCAAATAAACCATGTGGATTTTAGCAATTAAAATATAGAAAGAATTGGTTCATAAGGAAAATAATGCCAAGCTTACGTGATACATAAACACTTTCATGCACTCAATACTTGCCACAATTCACCTCATAGTAAGCGCAGGCCAACTTTAATTGTCATGTTTGGATAAAATTTGGATGAGTGCCTTCATGAATTCCGATGCACCAAATGAAGAACAAAGAAATTATTCCCTTCAAAATTCTTTTGTGCTCTCCGACTTTAACCTCAAATTAACACAAACTCAAACCTAAAATTCTAGTTTTTTAAGGCATCCCCCAGATTCTAATTAGGCTATATCTTAAATTTCTAGTAAGGCCTTAACCAAAATTCTAATACATACACAACATCAAAATTTTATCCTAATGGTTGTTATTAAACCAATTGGATCACTTGTAAATGGGTCATTGTAAGATCACCTGTATGCATAGATGTCTAGTCTTACAAATCTAATTGAGATGTGCAATCCCAAATGGGAGGAGTGTGAGTCAAAGATCATGTACTGACCAGCTTTAAGACAAAATAGCACACATAAGTAAGCACAAACTAATTTTGAGGCCCAAACTAAATAAAGGAGGATCAAGTTCAAAAAATGAGATTGGATTAACATGTTAGTTTGTTATAAGAAATTTTGAATTTTTTAACAACATATCAATGAAAGCTAGTGAAACATAAATTCTCAAACACCTATATAACAATAGTTTTCACCTTTGATTGTAGGAACAGGGGTATAAGATCAATTAGTAACAAACATCTTTTACATGTTTTTGCTCTTCTTTGAATATATAAATGATCCAGAACAAAAATACACGTTAGAATTTATCTTCATATCTATGAAGCACACAGGAAAATAAGTTATCGTAATCATTTAGCGTGAAGAAGCGAAGAACATTGATAACAAGTACTATCAAAATTTAAACTTCTACAGACCCTTATATTGTGTGTGCACAAGTGTAAGACATTTCAAATATATTTTAAAGTTGAATTTACCATAGGTGCCCACACAACGATCTCTGTTTTATTGTTGGAACCAGAACCATGGGAAACAGACTTCTAAAAGGATCAAATATCGCTTCCAATCCAACTTTCAACCAAACATAATAACATGATATCCTTAAGAAAAAATAATAGTTTAAAAGAGTTTAAAAATGGAAAAGCAAAGGAGATTCATACATGTATGATTTTTCTTCTTTGACAAATTCATTATAGCTGATCCTATTAAACTATTACATGTTAGAATGGAGAAACTTTAAACAATATTTACATTTGGCAGGGATTGATGTGAGGAACTTGACATTGAAAATATGCAATGAAGAAAATCAATTTGAACCAATACAAAAACTCATATCAGTGATTGAAATTAGGGTTTATGAGTATTTGAAACTTCAAAACAAAATGAATTTTAAATGACTTCAAACAAAAATAACTTCGGGAAGAGAAAATCATATTACAGAGAGAAGAAAATGACTTACGCGGGAAAATAACTTCCGCAGAGAGAAGATGGCTTTCGAGGAGAAGAGAAAAAACTTTGAAGAAGAGAAGATAAGATGTTGCCGAAGAATGCATGGCTTACGACGAGAAAAGAAAATGTTTTGAAGGAATAAGAGTGCGGAGGAGAAGAGAACGTGGCTTCCAAAAATCTTTGTAGGCATCTGCTCCACCTTTTGATATTACTCATCCACTGGTTTACTATTCACAATGAGAATAGTAGTAAATATCATATAAGATGATACCGTCAGTTTTAAACCGACTAGAAATATCCTATAATTTTACTCTTTCTTTAAATATAGCGTCGTTTCATTATTACCGACTCTATTTAACTATGACTAAAAAATATTTTTCTACTAGTGTAGAAAGAAATAGACAATTATAAAAGATTTGAATGAGTTTAGATAAAGCTATCAAAATGGGTCACCCGACACAACCCGGGTCGGCTCGCGACGAGTTGGCCACTTAGTGGATCACCCCAATCTGGCTCATTTATTAGTGAGCCAAAAACTTAGAACCTGACTTAACCCACCACGGGTTGGCGGGTTAAACGGGTTGGCTCACTGGCTCACATAATTAAAAAAAGAAACAATATTTTTTCTGCAATCTCAAGAAAACTAAATTATAATTCCGATTAAAATATAAATAAACTTCAATACAATCCAAATAAAATCCCAAATTATATTAAACTACAAATACAAACCAAAATTACAAAAATAAAAATTACTATCTAACATCAAATCATTATTATCACTTATCAAACTATAGTATTAGAATTTTGAATAAATAAATTCACAATATTTTCATCTCTTGAAACATCTTCTTTATCCCCGTTTACAAAATATATATATATATATATATATATATATATATATATATATATATATATTATAAGTATATATTATATATGTATATATATTATAAGTATATTATATATATATATATATATTATATATGTATATATTATGTTATACATATATAATATATATATATATATATATATATATATATATATATATATATATATATATATATATATATATTAATATAATATTTAAAATTCAACCCGAATGAACCGAGTTTTTAGTGGGCAAGTTCAATTTTAACCCGTACTGAAATTTGTAATTTTTTTTAACCTGATCTGATTCAAACCTGTGATGAGCCGGGTTAGCTCGCGGGTTATAACCTATTTTGATGGTTCTACCTGATGATGATCAAATTTTTATTAGATGTTTAATTTTTTACTTCATTTTTTTCAAATAATTTCACTTACAATTAGTTTATTATTTTATTTTATTTTCCTGACAAATTATACTAATATTTTAACAAATTAAATTATTTTATCATATACATTTGCTAAAATTAATTCAAATCAAGTCATTTTTTGACTTTATTCATTGTTTGCTACACATCTATTACTAATCTCCAAAACTAAAATTTTATTACTAAGTAATTTATTTTTTTAATTATTAACATCAACAAATAATTATCTAATTTGAATTTGAATTTTTTTAATTTTATAAGTTTTGTATTTTAAAATTTTTATAAAATTTCAATAAGAATTTTTATACTTCCTTGAAAAAAAAAATTCAATGCAACAATTGAGAATAAATAAAAAAATTTTGTACTGATTGATTCTTCAAATGACAAGTGAGTCCTTTTAAGTAGTGATTTTATTAAATGTTTAAAAATTCAAGTAAGAAGTGTTTTTTTAGAAGGAAATTCAAAGTGAAGCCAATCCTTTAAATATTATTAAAAATATTAAGACTTTAAATATTTTAGTTAAAATTATTTTAAATATTAAGACTGGTGCAATAGATAGATTCTAACATAATTAAAAATATAATCTATATTTTAAAAACTTATTTTTAAAATCCTTTAAATATTAAAATCTGCTTAACTATGTACATATATGCACGTTCTAGTAAAAAAAACAAACAAAAAAAAATATGATGAGCACATTTTTCTAATTTGTAATATATGTTCAAATAAAGTAATGAAAATAAATATAAATGGATTGAGAATAAGATATGTGATTTCTACTGTTTTGAAAACATTTAAGTTAAATTTTAAATATGAATTTTTAAACATTTTCTATTATTTTTTTATCCATCTTTATATACTTTTCACTTTTTTTCATTACAGTATTTAAATAAGAGAAGGGTGTGAATGAAATATATGAATTTGTAATCTTAAAAATATATTCCGTCAAGAGAAAAACTTAAAATGTTGGATTACATCAACTTCTTTTCTTTTCAAAATTTTATTATATATTTGATTTTTTACTTCATTTTTTTCAAAGAATTTCATTTACAATAAGTTTATTATTTAATTTTTTTCTAACAAATTATACTAAAGTTTTAACAAATTAAATTATTTTATCATATATATTTGCTAAATTTAATTCAAATCAAGTCAATTTTGACTTTATTTATTGTTTGCTACACATTTATTACTCTTTTTTTTCTATAAATATAAATCCTTTTTTAGAAGAAACAGTGGATAGAATATCAATTTAGAACACAAATAAAAAAGATTAACTAACAGATACAATACAATATAAAAAAATTATCATCATGTACATTACATGTACATGGGCAAACATTTGGATATAAGACAACCATTTTAAACTTTAGAAAAAAAAATAAAACATTAATATGCATAACTGATATAATTAAGAATGACATAACTTTTGGACACCTTAATTTTGAGTAGAATATAAAGAAAAATGTTATCTTTAAGTTTCATTTGACTCCTAAAAACATAAACAATAATGGTTAAACCATACCAAAAAGTAAAAATAAAACCTAATTGGCTTTTTAAATTTAAATTACATACATGATTATTTGTTCTCATATTTGACCCAAATGGTACTCATCTCCAAAATGATTTTTTTAAATCCACAATAATAATATTAAAATTACCTTTTGAATTAAATATATATTTTTTAGTTATTTTTATATACAATTTTTCAACTCCTCTTCAACAGAATGTATTGCAAAAGTATTAAAATTACATTGATTTTCATGAAAAACAATGAGTTAATATACGAAAAAAGAAATTTAAAATATTTAAAATATTAATTAAAATAAATAACACAAGAATAAAGAAGAAATGTAAATAAATACCTTTTAAAGAGAAAAATTGTAAAAATTATACTTCATTGAGTAGTAATTTAAAAAATATATTTATAATAAAAATATTACTGAAATATAAAATTATACGCTTATATAAATTATTTCAAATGGCAAATAAATCTTTTATTAATGAGTTGTTAAAATGAAATAAAATCTTTAATTAAGAATTAAGAAGGATCATGAGAAAAGTTTTCGGTTGTAACTAGGGATGTCAACGGGGTGCAGGCGGGTAAAGTACATGTAGTAGCTCTCTCATACCTTACCCGTTGGATAAATATGTGTCATGTACTCGTATCTATATTTGTCGGGTATCCGTTATGCGGGTACTTGCATAATTTTTTAATATTTACACGGGTACCTGCAGGTATTTAAAAATATATTTTAATTGTAAATTCAAATAAAATACAATACATAACATTCATAAATTTTAAACAAAGTCCATAAAATAAATAAATTTCCTTAATTTTTATGTTTTTTTATATGTACTATTTTTTTTTGTAATACGGTGTAACCTTCTCAAATAAATATTTTTATCTGTAGTTATTTTTACATATATCAAATTTTTAACTCTACACTTATTAATATGTTGAAATCAAAATGTAATACAAAAGAATTAAAGTCATGAATTTGATAAAAAACAACAAGTTAATATATTAAAAGCGAAATTTAAAAATATTTAAAATATCAATTAAAATAATATTGAAGATAAAATGTAAATAAATATGTTTTAGGGAATAAAATATTGAAAATTCTAATTCACATGGTTTCCAATTTAAAAATATATATTTTATATAAAAAAATATTTAATTATAAGATTTTATACTTATTATTCTTCAAATAGTAATGGAGTCCATTTTATTAGTGACTTTGTTAAAAAAATTTAAACCTTTAATTAATATATTTTATGAGAGAAATTATCTCTTGTAATAATTGTTTGTTTTTTTGCTAATTTCATTACTAAAAACTATTCTGCCTTCCTCGTTCACCAGCGGCATCTCCTAAGTCTTCTCCATTTCAAATTCCTTAAACCTAGTTTAATTTTATTTTTAACTGTGGTTTATTAACTTAGAAGCCTAAGATGACAATATTTTGTTCTTTCTATATGTATTTCATACAATTCTATGACCACACAAAATGTAACAGAGCATCGTAGCAAAGTAGAAAGCAAAACCGTGTAACCTGTTACTTGCCAATCTGTTCTCGTTCCTTGTGCTTTTCCTAAAGTATTCTTATTGTCTTTTTCCTAAAGTATTTTTATTGTTGAATCTCAAAAGTGTCTCTGAAATGCACTTTCGAATTGCTTTTTTTAGATCATGACTCTTAATTGAACTCTCAATTGAATTGAAAAGGAGATGAGTAAATTAATGTTGATATGAGGATGAACTTTTTTGGACCAAAATGTTAGTGAAAAAATGATCCTATTCCCTTGAATGTTCTTCCTTTCTTCCCCTCCCTTCAAAATGGTTGTTCCTTCCTTTCAAAACTTTTAATTTCTGTTTAGTATATTAAATTTCCTCTACTTCTCACAGTACTGTATCCATTCTCTCTAACACAGCGTTACCACTCCTTCGCGCAAAGACCGAGTTTGTTGTGCAATGAATATTAGTGTATTTATTAATTTCTTTTGATGATACGTAGAGCAATTAAGAAAACTGATTAATCATATATATATATATATATTATATTTATAAAACATTCTATCAATAAAATAAAATTTATATAAAAAAAAACAATGTATTATATTATAATGAATACATACCAGTGCTTTACAAATAGTCAAAAAAATGTTTTACAATTGAACTTTTTTCTCTACAACTTAGAACATTAATATGCAAAAATGAATAATAATAATTGAAGAAAATGTATCAACTTTAGAAAAAAGAATTAGAAGCTTGCAGACTCTACCTATTCATTCTGTAATAAAAAAAGGGAAATTAATCGAAGGAATCGTTGAATTTTATATATTTGAGGATAATATTAAAAGAACATTATTTAATATTACTAGGTATTTAGAAGTTGTAAATTAATAATTTAGAAAAAAAATAAAAATAAAATAGTATCAGACAAAAATAAACTCTTAATTATAAAATCCAGCAATAGCATAAATTATATAAAAAAATATTAAAAAAATAAAAAAGTCACATAAAATCAGTTTCTTAAAACCTGTGATACTGCAGGCAAGCCAAACATTCATATCGGCAATGGTAGCTGTGAATTACTTTTTTTTTGGAAAGCCAAAACCAAAGACTATATTTCATTCCTTTAATTAAATAAAGAAAACGTAAAAAAGAATTAATTTATTTTTATTTTAATTCAATCTTTAATTTTAAAACAAAATCTTTGTTTATTTATTATTTAAAAATAAAATAAATAAAGAAAAATTTAAAGAAACAATTTTTGATCAATTTTATTATTTTTTAGACAATTTATTACTGTTTACTTTTTAATATTTTGGAAATTTTTTTTTTATAATTTGGACGAAATTGGGTGTTGACAAAAACTACATGTCTTTTTTTTTTGTTTGATTTTTATCTTGATTGTGAGCTTCAAGTGGTGACTCCTTTTCACTCATATCAAAACCCTTTTTACTCATCTCGAAACCTTTGTCACTCATTTTCATCTACTTCTCATTCCAATTAAGTTTTCAACTACTTAAGTCTTCAATCACATTTGTCCTCATTTCCATTTACTCTCCAATTGTTTCTTTCTTTGAGTTTTCTTGAGGTATTATCACTGTGTATTTATTTAATTGAATAGTTTTTTAATCCTAGTATATCTAGTTTGCTTGACTATCTTAGCCAAATTGAACAATGCAATTTGCATTTGAACCAAACTTGATAGCTCATAATTCACTTTAGCTTGTATTAACAATGTCCCTTTTATTCATTTTTTTTTTGTGGGATTTTACTTGACTGTTTTAGTCGAACTAAACAATGCAATTCACATTTGAACCACCCTTGATAGCTTACAATGCATCTTAGCTTGTATCAATAATGCCCCCTTTATATAATTTTTTGTGGACTTTCAGTTGAATTAATGGACTTGTAAACAAGGTAGGATAAACCTAGTATGGGGATGCTTAGGGTGTACTAATATCTACATTAACCTTTCCTTCTTATCATCATAATCATAATAACGTGTACTGAGATGATGTCTATCACAATATGTGTTATGATCTCGATCCTTTCCTATATGCCCCCAAATAATATTGGAGAAAACTATAAGTACGTCGGTGATGGTGAATAATGAATATAATTACCAATAATATTCTCATTACCTTTTGTATAGAATAGCCAATGCTTTTACAATGTGGTAGCTTGATGGCTTCTTCTTGTCTCCATTGAGGCTTGCATGAAGAATGGAGGCTCCATGGATGGTGTTGGATGCGGAAGCATGAAGGAAAGAAGCTTAAGGTGTTTGGTTTGGTGTAGGTGAAAGGATTCTTAAGAGAGGTGAGGCCAACTCCTAAGGAAGAAGACTAGAGTAAACTAGAGAAGAGTTTACTCTAAGTTGAGCTCAAAATAGATTTGTGCACAAATTGGGGCAGCAATTCATTACTCAATTTCAAGCTGAAAAATACATCTCCTAAGCCTTCTATTTATAGGCTAAAATGAGACCAAGGAGTCTCCAAAAAGTGGAGGGAAAAAGGAGTCTAGAAAGTTGAATTTTGGAGCAAAAAAGGAGCATGTGGGAGGTGTGACTTGCCACCTAAGCAAGTCACACTTGTCTTGCCATGGGAAGCTAACTCTCATCCTTGGAGAGCAAGTTTGAGAAGCTTTTAGGCTTTTCTAGAGTAGACACACTATTCTTGGCCCATTTGGCCAAATTCCCCTTTTTGGTCCAAAATTACTTCTAAAGCCCAATTTCCTCTAAGGCCCAATACATGGCCCAAAGAAAACCCTATTCTATTGGGCCCAAAATACAAAGCCCAAAAGTTAAATTCTAATCTAATATTTAAACAATGTTAGCCCAAAAGATAAGAGCTTGGGCCCTCTCAACAGTTGAGGACCACTCTTCTTGTCTGCATTTGGCCAAGGCTGGCGTTTGTCATCATCCCCTCCTTCTTGCGAAGGATCTGTCCTCAGATCTACATGTTTCTTCATGACAGCAGCCTTTATTATTGTTCTTCTTGTGTCTTCCTCCTCCAGGATCAAAGAGCATCCTACAACAAACACCAAACAACAAAATGAATTTTATACTGGTAAACATCCAAACAATGCGACTCCCATTGTTCATACACCTTGTATGAAATGAATGATAAAGGTATTTGGTTTTAGGAGCTTTTTCATTTTCCTTCTTATTTTCCTTATGTTGAATCCATATAATTTTGAAAATATTTCCTTTTTCAACACAAGGTTTATTTTGGTCTTGCTTTCCTCGTTTAGAGGAAGAAGTAAGCCTGACCTTATTTTCACACATGTCTTTGCCCCTTAGAATGATGACTTTTTTGCTAGGGCACTCAAAAGTCTTGTGTTTTCTACCTAGATAATTGGAACTTGTTGTTTCACTAATATACATGTTGGTAGAATTTTCTTTTTCTTTCTTTATTTTATTTTTCATTTGCATTTGATCTTCTACCACTTGGGATGGTGATAAAGGATGCAAGACAAATTTTCTATCCTTGTGAGTGAAGGTGATTTCATTGGTAAGACCATTATGCATGGTTTTCTTGTCAAATTGCCAAGGTCTTCCCAATAAAACATGGCAAGCTTTCATAGGTACTACATCACATAGCACACTATCTTCATATTTCCCTATGGATAACTTGATCTTTCCTTGATGTTGGATTGTCAAATCCCCACTTTCATTAAGCCAATGCAGTTTGTAAGGTTTTGGATGGCGAATGATAGTCAAAGCCAACTTATCAACTAACCTTGTACTACAACAGTTGCAACATGAACCACTATCAACAATGAGAGAACAAGTGTTTTCTAAAATTTTACATCTTGTATGAAAGATGTTCTCTCTTTGTGTTGGCTCTTTTGGAATGGGTTGGTTGCTAAGAAGTCTTCTAATCATTATAAGGTCTCCTTCACAAGGATAGGCAATTTCCTTAGACTCATCATTAGACTCCTCACTAGAAGTCTCACTCTCACTTTCTTGCTCATCTTGGCTACTATAGTGGTCAACACCCCTTAAGATCATGGTCTCTTTGGTGGGGCATTGAGATGCAACATGACCTCTACCAAGACACTTGAAACATTTGATTTCACCAGTGCGAGTGTGTGAAGATGTGCCTTCCCTTGGTTTCTCCTTTTCCTTGAAACTTTTGGAGGGTTCCTCTTTGACTTGCTTACCCTCCCTCTTGAATTCTTTCTTGGTATAAGAGTTAGAGTAGTCATTTCGAAAAAATTTCCTTAGAATTTGTTGCTCTACCTTTATGAAAAGTTGAACCAAGTCATTTAAGTCTTGGTAGGGCAACAATTCTACTCTATCTCTTATCTCAAGACTTAAGCCACTAAGAAACCTTGCAATGGTGGTATCCTCAGACTCCCTAATCGCAACCCTCATCATATATAACTCCATCTTTTGTCTATATTCTTCCACTTTCATTTTATTTTGATGGAGTCTTTGGAGCTTATCCATTAGCTCTCTATGATAGTAGGAGGGAATATGTCTTCTCCTAAGGGCTCCTTTGAGGTCATTCCAATATTTGACCTCGGGACTTTGATTGATTCTCCTATCTCTTTCGAGGGCAGTCCACCAATACATAGCATTGCCCTGAAAGCTAATGGTAGCTAAGGGTACTTTCCTCTCCTCACTTATTTGATGGCAAGCAAAGAGTTGCTTAACCTTCATTTCCCAATTAAGATAAGCTTCAACATCATCTTTCCCATAAAAGTGAGGGAGGTCTATTCTAACGGCTCTTGGTTCCCTAGGCTCTCTTCTTTCTCTTCTTAGAGGAGGAGGAGGTTGATAGAAGTTGTCAACTAGTCTACTATCTTCTTCATAGTGTGTGACTAGTGTTGGAGTGTGGGAGTACAAATGTTGACTCCTATTACTCATCCTCTCATGCAACCTTTCCATATTTCTTGTTCCCCTCCTCTCTTCATCTAAAAGTTGATGAAACCTATCTCTTTCTTGTTTTTCCCTTTCCCTTGCAATTATTTCATCTTCCTTCCATATTTGTTTCAAACTTATTTCTTCTTCATTTGAAGCACTCATACATTGAGAAGGAGGTTGAGACATTTTTTTTTTAGAATACTTTGGTCTTTAAAAGAAAATTTCAAAGAAGAAGTAGATAGCAAAAGCTTTTAGTTCTTCTCCAGGAAAGAGAGGTGAATCACTTGGATTGCTTACATACCAAGTCTTTCCTAGCCAAGGGAACTTGAAACTTTTGTACAAAACTTTTAAATGAAATTAATTCAAAGACTAAGTTGACACACACTAAACTATCAAACAAGAAAATTAAAAACAAGAAAAATTATACGCTATATGCGGCCTAAGTTTTGGTAGAAGTAGAAGGCACTTGGAAGCTTCAAACTTCACCACTAAAAGCGCTTCACAAATGTATAGAAGAGGTTCTAGTTAGGAGATGGGATTTAGTACCTAAGACTCCCCCAAGACACCTAACTAGGCCATGAACACAAGAAGGAAAGCATTACAATTTTACAACTCAATTTCAATACAATCAAAGTGCACAAAATGTAAAAGGTCTTCTTGGCTTTGTCTTCTTGGCTTGGTCCTCACAAGTGTTTCACTCTTGCATTTCGTCTTGATCTCACCAAAGAGGATTCTCTTTCGGGACTAGGTACTCCACCTCCTAGGATGCTACCTTAGGAAAATTAGATCACCTCAAAAAAGAAGTATGCACCAAATATAGAAAACAAACCAAAAGAGATCAAGAAATAAAGCAAGAAAAGCACAAAATTATAATTGCTAAACCAAAAGTGAATAATGCCATGACAAACTCAAATGATTACCAAAGAAATGACAAACTAAAAATAAGGTAAAGAAACAAGATAAGCACTCAAATGAATTACCTAATGAATGGCACTAGAATGGATGAAAAACAACCAAAATAAGCTAGAAAACTCCACTGAAATTTGATTTTTCACTCACTGCCAGTCCAAAAACGTGAATTCAGGCCTCGACTTCAGCTATTTTTCATTTTTTCATTTCTCAACATTTTTCAATGATTCGTTTTTTCACTTTTTCGTCTATGTCTTAGCTAAAAGAGGCAAAATTAGATTTGGATTTGCACCCGCCAATTGTTTATGATAAATCAAATACAAAAAGTGTGCAGTCAAACAGAAACTAGAACAGCAGTAAAATGCAACAAGATAATGCTCTCAAACTCAAGTGATGGTAGTGATTCTAGTGTACTTCTTTTGCCACTTTCTTTTGATCTTTTATTTTGATTCTTTTTGGCACTTGCTTGTATTCTTTTTGTGCTCTTTTTCTTTCTTTTTATAGCTCTTATAGCAGCTAGTTTCCACCACAAAACAGAATCACCACCACACTATGCTTTATCATTTGCATTTTAATGGAAACAAAAAGCACAAAGGAGAAGGAAACTGTTAGGAACCCAAGTGTGAGTCTAAGTCCCACATTGACCAGAATTGAGAAAGTAGAGCACCATATAAGGATCAAGGCCCATAAACCCATTGCCTTAAGGTTTTGGGTTGAGAGTGGTGTCAGTGTCTTATGTGGTTAGGCTCAGATCTCATTGGTGTTGTTCTCCCTAGTGAAACCCCCTCTGTAAAACCTGACAAGTGGTATCAGAGCCGATGGTTAATACCGGCTCAGACGAGTGCAGTACCAGTATGGTCCTAGTATCGAAAGTCTTCCTGGCAAGAGTCCCAAGTAAGGGTTCTAGGTAAGCGTGTCCCGTTAAGAAGAACGGCGGTACAGAAAAGGGCAGAAAAGGAGTACTCGTGGTTGGGCAGCTTCCGCTGGAGGGGGAGTGTACCAATGTGGTTGAAGGGACTCACCCTTGAGGGGGAGATTGTTAGGAATCCAAGTGTGAGTCTAAGTCCCACATTGACCAGAATTGAGAAAGTAGAGCACCATATAAGGATCAAGGCTCATAAACCCATTGCCTTAAGGTTTTGGGTTGAGAGTGGTGTCAGTGTCTTATGTGGTTAGGCTCAGATCTCATTGGTGTTGTTCTCCCTAGTGAAACCCCCTCTGTAAAACCTGACAGAAACTTAAAAGAATCAAAAGAAGATCATGAAACACAATGGAAATTGACTCTAAGACATTGCTAAGATCTAAATAGCAATCTGAACTCAAAAACAGAAATGAAAAAGCACCAAAGCACAATTAATTGAAAGGAAATTTAGTGTGATTTATGGTGTTGTTAAGCAAGCACAAGGAAAATTCCCACTGGAAATTAAGATAACTAAGGTTATCTAGATGTGAAGGTTCATTTCCAAGGCTCAAAGAGAGAATAGAGTGTTAATTTTTAAGGACTAAAACTGCACTCAAATCTGAAACAGAATTCAGCAGCACATCACCAACAAATTCAAAGAAAATTAAAAGCTAAACAAGGAATTAATGACATATATGGACTAAACATGACTCTAGACCAAACATATGGATCTTAAAATCAAAATAAACTCGAGAACAAGAGAATGAACTGAACAAAAAAACAACAAATACTCAATTAAAATGAAAAGTAAATGGTAGAAACCAAATAGAACACCTAAAGCACACAAGGATGGTTCAAGATGAAGCAAATGAAGATGAACCAAAGTAAAAAAACATTAATACTCAAAATAAAATGAACAAAAACAGTAAGACAAGTAGAAGAAGTGATGAACAACACGGAATTGGAAAAAAAATGGAGAAGAAGCACTTAACTCACTAAAACCAAGGCTCATGATACAACATGATGGCTTCTTCTTGTCTCCATTGAGGCTTGCATGAAGAATGGAGGCTCCATGGATGGTGTTGGATGCGGAAGCATGAAGGAAAGCAGCTTAAGGTGTTTGGTTTGGTGTAGGTGAAAGGATTCTTAAGAGAGGTGAGGCCAACTCCTAAGGAAGAAGACTAGAGTAAACTAGAGAAGAGTTTACTCTAAGGTGAGCTCAAAATAGATTTGTGCACAAATTTGGGCAGCAATTCATTACTCAATTTCAAGCTGAAAAATACATCTCCTAAGCCTTCTATTTATAGGCTAAAATGAGACCAAGGAGTCTCCAAAAAATGGAGGGAAAAAGGAGTCTAGAAAGTTGAATTTTGGAACCAAAAAGGAGCATGTGGGAGGTGTGACTTGCCACCTAAGCAAGTCACACTTGTCTTGCCATGGGAAGCTAACTCTCATCCTTGGAGAGCAAGTTTGGGAAGCTTTTAGGCTTTTCTAGAGTAGACACACTACTCTTGGCCCATTTTGCCCCATTCCCCTTTTTGGTCTAAAATTACTTCTAAAGCCCAATTTCCTCTAAGGCCCAATACATGGCCCAAAGAAAACCCTATTCTACTGGGCCCAAAATACAAAGCCCAAAAGTTAAATTCTAATCTAATATTTAAACAATGTTGGCCCAAAAGATAATAGCTTGGGCCCTCTCAACAGTTGAGGACCACTCTTCTTGTCTGCATTTGGCCAAGGCTGGCGTTTGTCATCATAGCTTGAATTTATGTAAGAGGAGAAAATTTATATAGGAATGAAAATTTGTCTTTACATTTATCTTGCATGACAATATGGAAACATGTGTCTAACTTTCTAGTACAAACTATTGTGGAAATTCCTCTTGCCATAATGATAACTTTACCCTAAATCAAACATGCCTCCATAGAAAATACATGCACAATGACCTCACAACTTTTTTACAATTTTTTTAAAAAGCGAGTGAATCTAAGCTAATCTAAATCCATTCAAATTTGCATCTTTCTTTTTTGGCCAAAACAATACAAGGGAGAAAAGAACAGTCTCATGTTTTGTGACTTCAATGTCTTCAAAGTATTAGAAATCACACGTTTTACTCTCTATTTGTTTGTATTTATTTCCATTACTTATTTAGACATATTTATAATAGAAAATTACACTATAAGTTTCATATTTTTATGGTTAATTATTCTGTACAAGAAACTTCTTATTAAAACTTTGATATGTGTGACTTATGGGTGGGACTATTATATGTACATCATAATATAGCAGCTTCACACTTCATTCAGTTTGAACTCCAAGGTATGAATAAAAATTGCAACAAATTGTGGCATTGTATATGGGTGGCCATTATATGGTGCATTTGAAATCAAAGAAACAAAGGGTTGATGTTGATGAAGTGTTCACTCTAGCCCAGCTTAAATCATGGACTTGGATAGTGTACAACAATCCTAAAGCATTATTTTCATACTCTGATTAGTGTTTGTGCCCAACCATGTGTTTACAATCTTTGTGCTTTTAGCAGATATTAGGCTCTTCTGTTTAGGTTGGTGGTGGACTCATTTTTTATCCCTGTATTAGTAGACTGTTATATTATCTGATGGGGTAGGGATGTGAATGTAATGTTCTTTGTTTACAATAGGTTCAAAATGAAATTCTATCTGTGTATGGTTTTGTGTTGCTTAAGTCTTGTTTAGTTTTTGCATGGTGAGAACCTATCACGATAGCAAGAATAATTATATTGACATGACTTGTTCTTTTGGTAATGGAATCTATACTGATGTGTGGTGTTGTGCTTATGATTCTATGCAGGATCCATATGCGAGATCATAACACATATTGTGATACACATCATCTCAGTCCACATTATTATGATAATAAGAAGGAAGGTTAATATAGATATTACTACACCCTAAACATCCCCATACTAGGTTTATCCTACCTTGTTTACAGGTCCATTAATTCAACTACCATTGTCAATTGTTGGTAATCATGCAATAAGAAAATGATCTTTTCAAGCAAAATAGTCACAAAAAGTTTTACTACATTCATTTTTTTTTTATTTCTTGCAAAAACTTCAAACTTTCATACAATTTTTTTTTTAATTTTTTTTGTGAACAAAACTACAAACATTTATCGTGTATTTTTTTTTGGACAAAAGTCATACTTCTCATGCACTTTTTTTGGACAAAATTGCAACCCTTCTGATACCACACAACTATTCAAGTCTCTCATAGGTTCAGATGATATATTATGTTGTGGTGATAACTAAAAAAAAAACTATTTATTTCTATAGTATTTTTCTGCTACATTACTCATCATATTATTTGATGTGGAACTTTAATGAGTACTCACTGTAGAACCAACACTAATAAGAGCATCTCACGTGCAATCAAGCAATCAAAAGTTTTAAGTGGTGATTTAAAAAAAAACAAAACCATTAGAAATAATATATGTATAACAAGTGAAGAAACTGAATTTCATATGAGAGATTTTATTATTACATTTTTAAATATTTTAATTTACTTTTGACTTTTAAAATTAAGAGATTTTATTTTATCTTATATTATATTATTTTTATTTTTTAAATCATTATTTTACTACTATTTATATATATATATATATATATATATATATATATATATATATATATATATATATATATATATATATATATATATATATATATATTCTAAGATTATTTGAAACATACAATAATTTGGAAATTCTATTTAGTAACATTTTTTGAATTTTATCAAATTAAATAACGAATTTTTTTTTTATTTTTTCAAAAGAATATGATTTCTTTTTAATTCAATATTTTTTCACTTTGATCATTTATATTTTTTTTTATTTCTTAATATTTACAAAAGAAGCTCTTTACTCTCTAGACTTTACAAGAAAAAGCATCCACTAATGTTAGAATGGATGCCCATGAGCAATGGCGGAACAACGTTGGAACTAAGGGGGCCATGATCCCCAATTTTTTCTTTTTTTACATTTATATAATTTAATATATGATTTTAAATAAATTTTTTCAAATTTAATATTTTAATAAATATTTATACATTTATATTTATATATAAGAAAAAGTTTTCTTTTTTACATTTATTTTTCAATTTAATCTTTTAAACATTTTTTAAATAAAAATAATTATTTTATTAATATTATTTTTTAAATTGTTATTTGTTTAATTTAATCATTTTTTATTTTTTAAAATTGAATCATTATAAATGAAAATTAATTATACTAAAAGTATAAAAATTATTTATATCTAATTTTACAATTATAATAATAATAATTGTAATTTTATTAATTTTTATTATCATAAAAAAAGTAAATACAATGTTTTGACTAGTTTATATAAAAATTTTAGGATTACTCTTTTGGTTCCTATTTTCGTTCAAAAATATTAAGTTACTCATTTAGTTTTTTTTTAATCTCAATTTAGTCCGAATTTTTAAAAATTATGTAATTTTGTCCTTTTTTGTTAAATTTACTGAATCAAATCAAGAATTTTTCATCAAAACTGAAGTTGTGAATGATTTGCTTTGTGGGTGTAATTAGCATAATCGTAGTATCAATTTTAATGAAAAAATTTTCTTCCACTTCAAGAAATTTAACGAAAAAGAAAAAATTGCATTAATATTTATAAAATTGAGACCAAATTGAAACTAAAAAACACTAGATGACAAACATGATATTTTTAGACAAAAAAATGGACCAAAGAATAATTTAACCAAAATTTTGACACCCCCAACATATTGCATGAAGTTCCACTACTGCCCATGATTACATGAATAGGTTCAGATTTTGAAAACCAATTTGGTCGTGGCACAAACTTTTGTTTTACATATTATATTTGTATATATTATATATTACGTTCTTTTATCTCATTATTTATTTTCACTATTTTAAAAATTTTAATACATTTATTTATTATATATGTAATAACAAAGTTACGTGGTAAGAAAGTCACCCCTTTATTTAATAAATCATAGAAATTTAAATTACTCTTGGAATCTTCTCTTTACTTTGAAGTATGTATGTGTTGAAGGCGAGAACTTTGATTGATGATATGATAATAATGATGCGGTTACTCTGTGCCTTCTGTTTTTTATTTTATTATGTGAAATGCAACATGAAATCAAGAAACAAACACACAAATTGAAAAAAAAATTTCATCACCATCAATTAAAATTTCGACTTTTGATAACTTTCATACTCTAATTCTAAAAATTAAATATATTTTTGGTCTTTTAACTTATACCGGAAATTAGAATTAACCAAACTTTGAAACTTTGGACCAATTTAGTCTTTCATCATTAGAAATGCATGAATTTAATCCTTTTAACCAAATTTTATTAAGTTTATTTGACGTTTCAAATGTGCTTCTTAGTTAACATTAAAGCGAAAATATGTAAAATAGTATAAACAACTCAAATGTAAAATAGTTAACATTGAAACGTCAAATAAACTTAACAAAATTTGGTTAAAATGACTAAATTCATGCATTTCTAAGGTTGAGGCACTAAATTGGGTCAAAGTTTCAAAAAGGGACCAATTTCAATTTTCACTAAAAAGTTAAGAGATCAAAATCATATTTAACTCCACTCTATAATATACTCTAACATATGCAAAATGAAAATTTAAAACATGAAAAAAAAAGACGTGATGACAAATTTTTCATTTCTCTCGATTTAAAATATACAAGAATTTAAACATTTTTTATTTCACCCCACTAACCACAACTTCATCTATGTTTTAATCTTGATTTGTAGAGAAAGATGTATAGTTTAGATATGTTCTTGATGATTTTTTTTCCTTTTCTTTTTTATTTTTATTTTTTGTATTTAGGTTAAAGCAATGCTATTGCTACTATTAATATATTTGTTCTTGTTGATAAATAAAAAAATAGAGAATTTATATATGGTGGTGGAATAAGAGAAGGGTAAGAGAGTAAAATGTAACTGAAAGATTAAGAACACTATTTTTTTCTGAATTTCAAACTCACTATGTTTTTTTCATTACAATAGAGTAGATATTAATAAGGTGATGATGAGTGAAAAATTTGGTATGTGTTTTAAGAAGATCCCCTTCTCAAAGGGTCGGGTCAATGTTAAAGAATGTTAAAATATTTGATATCATTTAACTTAATTTTGGGAGTCTAACTTATTCATTGTTTTATAAATTCAAACTTTTTTTAAGATGAGATTTTATGTCGTATGGAAGCTCAAAATAGATTGGTGGAAAGTTATAGTACAATACAATCAAATCTTTGAATAGTGACAAATTTTAGTGAAAAACTAATTAGTCACTATATAGTTTACCGATACTTATCAATAAAGTATCTAATTTATAAAGATATAATACAATATAATAAAATCTTTGAATACACAAATTTGATTGAAAAAATTTCTTCACATCAAATATATAACAAATAAAATAAAATTATAATAAATAAAAAAAATGTCACGTGATCGGTTTCTAAAGCCTGTGGTGCTGCATTGGTATTGATAGTAATAACGGTGCATTGTTCAGATTTCTTGTAAAGCTAAAATTAGAAAATAGGCTTTGTATTGACAGTAATAACGATGTATTTCATGGTATTGGTTCTTTAAATTAGTCCAGATAAAATACATTTTTTAATACGTGTTGCCAATAGTCATTCTGAACAAATACGATCCCAAAAACAAAACCTACTCTCTCTCTTCTATCTTAAAGCAATATGCATCGTTGGTTGTCAAAATATACAACCTAAATTCCCTTTCAACAATCAAGAGGAGTCTGTCCCTATACTACTAAAAAAACTCATATTTCATGCTAATTTTGTTTTGATTTTTTTTTTGCAGGAAATACTTATAAATTTTGTTATGAAAAAAAAATTGTAGGAAATTGCTGCCAATTTTTTTACAAAATATTTTGTATAAAAAACTTTTCGTAACAAATTTTGTAGAAAATACTTGCGAATTTTATAATTTTGTAGAAAATAATGAGCCATGAAGGAATTACCTGCCAATTAAAATTCTTAGAAAAAATAGCAGGAAAAAATCTTTTCTTGCAAATTTTTGTAACAAATTTGCAAGAAAATTTCCCTGTAATACGAGAATTTTTAGTAGTGATAGTATTTTTGTTACACAATTAGGTTCAGTTTAAGTTTTTTCTTTCTCTTTCTGTTTGTGTCTATATAAGCAAAAGACGTGCTACCTTTTCTTCTTTCAATAATATTCCATTTCTCTCTTACCCATTTACTCATGTCTCCCACTAATGTGCATTCACTCTCAAGAGGCTCCAATGGTTTGTTCATACACATATATTACATTTATTAAGATTGGTACTACCAATACCATGAAATGCACCATTATTACTGTCAATACAAAGCCTATTTTTTTATTTTAACTTTACAAGAAATCTGAACAATGCACCGTTATTACTATCAATACCAATGCAGTACCACAGGCTTTAGAAACCGATCACGTGACATTTTTTTGTTTTATTTATTATTATTTTATTTGTTATATATATATATATGTATATATGTGTATATATGTGTATATGTGTATATATGTGTATATATGTGTATATATGTATATATATATATATACATATATACACATATATACACATATATACACATATACACATATATACATATATATATATATATATATATATATATATATATATGTGATTTGAAGAAATTCATGATGCGAGAGACTTTTATTTTAGAACACTAGTTAAGGATAATTAATATACATCGAATATCGTAAAAGTTTATTATTAGTTATGATATTAAATCAAATTCGACATGATAACCTTCAATACAATTTTATTTTATTTAAAGAACAAAAATGCCCATAAATATTACTGTTATGTTTAATATTTTATTTAATGTTCACGAATAAAAGTTAAAAAATAATTAAATGATAAAATAATTATATTTTAATATTGTTAAAATTTAAAATATAATTAAATATAAAAAGTTTAAATTAATAGAAAAACCAACAAAGATTGGTGTTAAATATCTAAAAAATTTACAAAAAAAAAAAAAATTAAAGTATCAATTTGCGACATTATTGAATTTTCTCTTCTGATTTCTCGAGAACCTTTTGCAACATTCATGTTAGCTTAACAAAATATCAAGAAATACACAATATTTCAATATATAAAATTATTAACTATAAATACATAAAGCTAGTAATATAAAGAAATGAAAAAAAAATGTGAAACATTTTTGTGGCTGAACTATTAAAAAGATAAAAGTATAGATAAGTTAGTTGAAGAAGAACACCGTCTCTTCTATTCTTCTTCTCTCTCTAGGTAGGTTACAAATTACTTTTTCTTCATCTCACCAAACCTTCTCTCTTCTCTTAAAAGAACGAGAATGAAACCTACTCTTTCGTCTATTTTAAAGCAATGCCATCACCAGTATCAAGAAATGTATCGTTATTATGGTTAATAAGAAACCTATTCTCTGATTTTGGCTTTACAAGAAACCCTAACCATGCATCCTTATTACTACCAATACGAATGCAATATCATGTTTCAACTTTTTGTTTTATTTATTATTTTTTTATATATTTTATGTTAGTGTTCATTTTTAAATTTAAGATTTCATTTTTTATATTATTTTATTTTCATTATTTTAGTTTTTTATATTATAATATTTTAGGTTTTGAGGGAAATTTTATGAACAATTATCTTTTATTTTAAAATTCTTTTACATATTAGAATTTGTTTAACTGTGCACGTATATGCACTATCTTGTAAAAAAAAAACGAGTAATTTTTTCTATTTTATAATAGAAATGAATAGATAGGAAAACTTTTGATTTCCAATATTTTGAAGAAGTTGAAGTTGAATTTTAAGTATGATATTCCAAAGTTTTGAAAACATAAAACACGGGATTGTTCTTTTTGGTTTATATATTTTATCCATATTTTTATACTTTTAATTTATTACATAAAAAAAGTATAATTAAAGGCCATTTTATTTTCGAAACTACATAATACCTAGCAAAGCTAACACAATACCTAGCAAGGTACCCTTCGCGTCTATGACTGATCGGGTCCATAGACTAGGACCTCCTATTATTCCCCCGACATAATCCATTCTACTCTACATGAGTCTTAATGGTTATTGGAGCGTCAGAATACCACCAAAACTGAGTCCTCATATCCTTACATATACTAAAACATTTCTCTTAGAATTTCCCTTGAAATTCTAGTTTAACCACATCCTCCCATAATCCAATTCCATGCAATTTCACCATATATCTATGCATATATACCACCAGTCACCATAATCCAAGCATAGCATGAACAATTATCACATTCTTTCATTTAATAACAGTTCATTCACTTAAAAAAGAGAAATAAACACAACTCTGCAGTGGTACTCGCTCAAGCTAGAGGATCTCGCTTAAACTAGAGGGTTATCTCGCTTAGGCGGGTCACTCTCGCCTGAGCGAGGCCCCAAACAGAGGGCAACTCCAATGGTTTGTTCATACACATATATTACATTTATTAAGATTGGTACTACCAATACCATGAAATGCACCATTATTACTGTCAATACAAAGCCTATTTTTTGATTTTAACTTTACAAGAAATCTGAACAATGCACGGTTATTACTATCAATACCAATGCAGTACCACAGACTTTAGAAACCGATCACATGACATTTTTTTGTTTTATTTATTATTATTATTATTATATATATATATATATATATATTTATATATATATATATATATATATGATGTGAAGAAATTCATGATGCAAAAGACTTTTATTTTAGGACACTAGTTAAGGATAATTAATATACATCGAATATCGTAAAAGTTTATTATTAATTATGATATTAAATCAAATTCGACATGATAACCTTCAATACAATTTTATTTTATTTAAAGAATAAAAATGCTCATAAATATTACTGCTATGTTTAATATTTTATTTAATGTTCACGAATAAAAGTTAAAAAACAATTAAATGATAAAATAATTATATTTTAATATTGTTAAAATTTAAAATATAATTAAATATAAAAAGTTTAAATTAATAGAAAATCTAACAAAAAATGGTGTTAAACGTCTAAAATTTCCTTCACATGAATTTAGACAGTTCCTTCACATGAATAAAAATTTCCTTATATAAAACTAACCAAAATATAAACATAATCACATAAAGAGTCATTCTGATATATATCTTATATAATGTGTACTTCAGAACTATTGTAGGATAATCATGTTGTTGTCTAACCTATACAAGATGATAGGTATAAATTGTGATTGAAGAGCCTGATCTAAGGTAACAAAATGAAATGATAACTTTCTTTCCTAGATATGTCTATAAAAAGCAGATATACAATTCAATTAAAATGGGAGAAAAGCACTAGATAAGTGGTTTTGAAGCCAGTCATGGATCGCAGAACGAAGAGCATAATGGGAACAAGATTGTGAGGGTCAAGCTTATCATTAGTCATTGGTGAGTTGTCATTACCACCATCAAGCCATCATTGTATAGCCTCAGCTTCATAAGTAAAACCATCTACAAGTTCTAGCGGTTAAAACCCGTCACAAATGACATTTCTGACCGTTTAAATAACCGTCAAAATTACGAATGTCAAAAATAGATTGTGACAAAAATATTCTAACTACTGGTATTGTCAGAAGAAAAAAAATAATAGCGGTTAAAAATCGCCACAAAATGTAGTCTAATTTATTTATATTTCATCATATTTTGACGGTTAAAAACTGTCACAAAATACATCATATTTTGACAGTTTTGAAGCTAGTCATGGATTGTAGAACGAAGAGCATAATTGGGAACAAGATTGTGAGGGTCAAGCTTATCATTAGTCATTGGTGAGTTGTCATTACCACCATCAAGCCATCATTATATAGCCTCAGCTTCATAAGTAAACCATCTACAAGTTCTAGCGGTTAAAACCCGTCACAAATGACATTTCTGACGGTTTAAATAACCGTCAAAATTACGAATGTCAAAAATAGATTGTGACAAAAATATTCTAACTACTAGTATTGTCAGAAGAAAAAAAATAATAGCGGTTAAAAATCGCCACAAAATGTAGTCTAATTTATTTATATTTCATCATATTTTGACGGTTAAAAACTGTCACAAAATACATCATATTTTGACAGTTTTGAAGCTAGTCATGGATTGTAGAACGAAGAGCATAATTGGGAACAAGATTGTGAGGGTCAAGCTTATCATTAGTCATTGGTGAGTTGTCATTACTACCATTAAGCCATCCTTGTAGAGCCTCAGTTTCATAAGTAAAACCATCTACAACTACATGTGGATCTCGCATGACTTCCAACAAAGTGGGAACACATGCATGGAGAATTTTCTTAGATATCACTCCACCTATTGGAAACTATATTGCAAGAGAAGAAAACAAAGGTAGAGAGAACTATGTTGACAATAACAGCAAAGAAAATTATGCATCTTATGCTTCGCTATTCAACTACAGTATGCAAACAATTAAACGCTTGCCTTCTCATGCTTCAGGGTTAAAGGTGATCAACTTTGAGTTTGGGTCACTTGGAGGACCACTGTAAAGGCCCTCAACTCAATAAAACAAGGAGATCCCTAAACTATCATTGTCCTAGAAAATACTAGAAGAATCCTACACATAGTGCTTGCAATTTAAGATGATTACATCAGATCCCCAAGTGTCAGTTGCAAGTTGAATCATCAACCTCCTTGCAAGCTCTTTGACCATGTTGTTAGTGTACTTCTGTCCAAGAGCACATTTACAAATGATGTTGTCGGATAGTTTAAGAAGCAACTCACATAGATTCACAGAAAATGCATCTCCCAAGCTTGCTTCGCCTATCTTTTTGACCATATCAAATTAACATTATCTATCTCACCCAAATGGTGGTGCACTCTATTAGAAAACTTAAAATCAGATTTTCTTTTTCACTGTTTCAATTTAATTTTTCTTCAAGCTATGCATAGAACTAGATATTATTCATGGTGGAAGCTCAAAATGGTAAACAAGTTATGATGATTTAATTCATGATATTCTACTTGAAACTGTTGCTGGTGAATATCTGGTGATCACCACTGGTCAAGGAGATGGGATCTCCAACTCCATAAGCACTCCATTCATCATAGTAATTCCAAAGATCACCCAACTTGAAATACTCCACGCTTTCTCTCTCCCACAGATGCCGCAAACGGTTAAGTTTCCAATTCTCTGTTTTGAAACTTTAACAACTGTAAAAGCATTTAAGATTAAAATAATTTAAAATTTTGTGACGGTTAAAAAAATAACATAAATAAAAATATTTGTAGTGGTTTATTAAAACGCTAGATAAAAAACACTAATAAAAAATAAATTTTTTGTAATGTCTGTTCTTCTTCTCTCTAGGTAGGTTACAAATTACTTGTTCTTCATCTCACCAAACCTTCTCTCTTCTCTTAAAAGAACGAGAAGAAAACCTACTCTATCGTCTTTCGTCTATCTTAGAGATGTATCGTTATTATTGTAAATAAGAATCCTATTCTCTGATTTTGGATTTACAAGAAACCCTAACAATGCATCCTTATTATTATCAATACGAATGCAGTAACATGTGACAACTTTTTGTTTTATTTATTATTCTTTTATATATTTTATGTTAGTGTTCAATTTTAAATTTAAGATTTCATTTTTCATATTATTTTATTTTCATTCTTTTTTTTTATATTATAATATTTTAGGCTTGTAGGGAAAGTTTATAAACAATTATCTTTTATTTTAAAATTCTTTTACATATTAGAATTTGTTTAACTGTACACATATATGCACATTCTTGTAAGAAAAAAACACGAAACTGATAGTGTAATTTTTTCTATTTATAATAGGTTCAAATAAGTAATGGAAATAAATAGAAATGAATAGATAGGAAAACTTTTGATTTCCAATATTTTGAAGAAGTTGAAGTTGAATTTTAAGTATAATATTCCAAAGTTTTGAAATCATAAAAGACGGGATTGTTCTTTTTGATTTATATATTTTATCCATATTTTTTTACTTCTAATTTATTACATAAAAAAAATATAATTAAAGGCCATTTTTGTTTCGAAACTGCACAATACCTAGCAAAGCTAAAACAAGTATAATTTTCTAAATCTTAATTGGTAAACAAATTCAGAATACAATATTCAAATAATTGACAAAACATTACACTTGTTCAAATGTTTAATTAACTTTCACTTAATTCCTTTTTATTTTCACATTTTCCTTATGTGTCCTAGATAAAGGAACAGGAAATACAAAGTGAAACCAATCCTTTAACTATAATTAAAAATATTTTAAATATTAAGACTCATGTAATAAATAGACTCTAATATAATTGAACATATAATCTATATTTTAGGACTTTATTTTTAAAATTATTTAAATATTAAATCTGCTTAACTATGCACATATATGAGTAATAATATGATGAGCTTATTTTTCTATTTTATAATAATATGTACAAATACAAATACAATAATGAAAATAAATACAAATGGATTGAGAATAAAACATATGATTACCACTATTTTGAAAATATTTAAGTTCAACTTTAAGTATGAATTTTAAAAAAATTGAAATCATAAAGTACGGTATTATTATTTTGTTTCTGTTATTTATTTTATCCACCTTTATATACCTTTTACTTCTTTCATTAGTGTATTTAAATATGAGAGGAGACTGAATGAAATATATGAATTTGTGATCTTAAAAATATATTTTGTCAGAAAAAGAAAATTTTAAATGTTGGACTATATCAACTTCATTTTTTCAAATTTTTATTATATATTTAATTTTTTACTTCATTTTTTTCAAATAATTTCACTTACAATCAGTTTATTATTTAATTTAATTTTTCTAACAAATTATACTAAAAATTTAACAAATTAAATTATTTTATCACATACATTTGCTAAATTTAATTCAAATCAAGTCATTTTTTGACTTTATTTATTGTTTTCCTAGACATTTATTACTTTTTTATGTCTACAAATATAAACTCTTCCTCAGAGTCAGATGGAAACAATGGATATGATATCAATCAAGAAAGTAAAAAAAAAAAACTAACTAACAAATACTATAGAATATAAAAAAATTATCATCATGTACAGTGGCGGACCCAAGAAGGGACGTGGGTGAGCCGTGGCCCCCCCAACGTTTTTGATTTTTTTTATTTATATTATATGAATTTTTTTTGTTTTTAATTTTTTAAATTATGTATAAGAAATTTAATGTTTTGGAATTTTTTAAATAATAAAAATATATATTAGGAATTGATAAATATTAAAATAGGTATCTTTTTATTTATTTTATAAAATATAACATTTAATGTTAATAAATAATAAAACATAAAATTAAATTTAATAAAAAATAAATAAATTTATTAAGATATTTTTTATTTTGTCTCTCACTGTTTTTTGAGTTTCTCACATATTGTATCCACTTTAGACTTTTACTTGTTTTGTTTTCTTTTGTTTATGAAGAAAAAAAGAAAGTTGAACACAAATTCATTATTTTGTGCTCTCATTTTTGTATGCTTTCTTCTATTATTGAAGAGAAAAGTAATTCTTTTTTTCTCAATTGATAGTGAAATATTAGTTTAATAATTAATATTATTTTTTATCTCACGAGCATTTGGTATATTCATTTTTATAAATATCAAGAAAAAGCAATGCACTAAGTGTTTTTTAATAACTGGTTTTTAATTGTGACTTGATTATCATATATTTTTCTTTTATTAATTACATATCACAATTTTTATTTAGATTATGATAAATTATCTTTTAGTATTTTTTTTAAAACATAAGTATATTGATGAAGAAATAAAAAATAAATTAATTATTTAAAAGTGATAAAATGGAAGCTACTGTGAGGAAGAAAATAGAAAAAATCAATCTTTGACAAAAATAGGAAGTCAATTACATCTATTTCATTGATTTTTTAATCTGTCTCGTCTTATTTTAACTCTTCTTGTTTCTACAACTATATCAAAAAGATAATTTTCTACAATGAAAATTATCAAAATAAGACTGCAAAATAATACGGAAGATGAATTTTTTTTGCTGACAATATGATTATTTACATTAAAAACAAAATATAACTAAAAATTTTAGTATTGATTCAATTATTATTAAGTTAAATAATCTTACGGATCCATAATTAAATATATAAATTAAATATATAAATTTTAAGTATATTTTGGCACCCCCATAAATATCGAGCAAGTTCCGCCACTGATCATGTACATGTACATACATTTGGAATTAAAACAACCATTTTAAATTTTAAAAAAAATAAAACATTAATGATACATAATTGGTACAATTAAGATTGACATAACTTTTTGGACACCTTAATTTTGAGTACAATATAACGAAAAAAATGTTATCTTTAAGTTTCATTTAACTTCTAAAAATATAAAAAATAATGGTTAAACCATACCAAAAAATAGAAATAAAACCTAATTGACTTCACCAATTTAAATTACAGATATGATCATTTATTTACATATTTGATTCAAATGTTACTCATCTTCAAAATGATTTTTTTAATACACAGTATAATATTATTAAAATTATCTGTTGAATGAAATATATTTATTTTAGTTCTTTTTATATACCAATTTTCAACTCATTTTCAACAAAATGTATTACAAAAGTATTAAAATCACATTGATTTTCTTTAAAACTAATGAGTTAATACTTGAAAAGAAATTTTTTAAATATTTTAAATATTAATTAAAATAATTAACACAAAAATAAAGAGGAAATGTAAATAATTACCTTTTAAAGAGAAAAATTGTAAAAATTATAGTTCATTGAGTAATAATTTAAAAAATATATTTATAATAAAAATATTATTGAATTATAAAATTATACACTTATATAAATTCTTTCAAACGGCAAGTAAATTTTTTATTAGTGAGTTGTTAAAATAAAATAAAATCTTTAATTAAGAATTAAGAAGGATCAAGATAAAAATTCTCCCTTGTAACTGCAGTTATTATAATTATTTTTTACCTAACACTCCTAAAATCTCAAATTTTAACGTCAGTTTGATATATAATTTAGTGGCGGTTTGAACCATCACTATTTGTTTTTGGTCAATTAAATAACTGACACGGAATTTGACGTCACAAAGCATCATAATGTTGGTTAATTATAACCGCCAGCAAAAATATTAAAGTCGATTTTAACCACCGTTAAGTAAATTTTAAAAAAGGTATATTTAATACTTAGCGGTAATTGTAATCGTCAGTAAATTCAAAAATTTAAAAAATTTAGCGATTGTTGTAACCAAGTGAATTTTACAAAAATTATATTTAGTACTTGGTGGTTGAAATAATTATACTTAATACCTTAGCTACAGTTGTAACCCCCGGTAAAGTCATATTTATTTAAAAAAAAAACCTAAAATCTATTTATCAAACATGTCAAAGGTGTTCAAATAATATTTATTTACTGACATAGCAGAAAACAATTAAGTGGATAACAGTTTCTAAATTAGAAAATACCAATAATGCTACTTCTTTCTGTATATGATACAACAAATTTATAAAAAATTTAAAGTGCTTCAAAACACACATTGGGTTTCAAGTAGGATCAACAACAACCACACGATCACACGATCTACTCTTGTAAGTGTAAGTCCTAAATCACCAATATGAGACGTCTAGATAAATATAGAAGCTCCAACACCTTGGAAATCCTGAAATCCAAACAATAGGTGACCTATTAGACAAAAGAACATTTAAGGAATTACCAAGGTTAGTGAGGGCAAAGCACTTACATAACCAATACCAATAGAATTTCTTGAGGAATTAAAAATGAGTTTTATCAAAAGAATGTAATGGTATATTTTCTCTTGATTGTTGTCTAGTATATACCATTTCATTATTTTAATTTCTTAATCAGTATCCACAGTTAAAGGTAACAATTCTCTTATTACAAGCAGCTGGTTAAATTCTATGTGAAAAGGAAATAAACAAATCTCGTGATTTTATTAGTGTAGAGTTATAAATATACTATTATGCGTTGTACTTGAGGAATGCAGAGACTTGTTATGGTTAGACCAGCGAGTAAGTCGTTTCTAAAAACCATGTTTGATTGAAGTGTTTGGGAGAACTTTATTCTCTACATGAAAGCCTAACTAGTCTTTTCTAACAGAAAGCTTGCCATGAACAAGGTCTTTCCAAGCTCTGATGTTAAATTGTTTTTGCTACCGGTGTTTCCAAGTAATGAGAATCAGACACCTTTTTAAAGAACAAAAAAGTTCGTTAGAAATTTTAATTAAGTGAAAATTGTCATAAAGTAAAGGTTACATAATTCATTCATCTTGATCATTAGTGGGTAAAATGGAAATCTTCGATCATTTTCAAGTATACCGTTATCTCTTTGCTTTTCAATTTTTTTGTGTGAACTGTGTTCTATATTTTGGAACACAAATAATCCTTATTGTGCTGTAGATGAACCAACATGTTTATCCTTGTTAGAAGCATGCTAGGGTTCTTTTATAAGGTGTCCCTAAAGTTAAGAAAATTTTGAAAAAAGAAAATATTAAGACCTTTTGAAACAAAGAAAATCTAGAGCAACTAACTGTAAAAAAAAAGAACCCTATTGTTTCAACCTTCAACTAACACGTTATATTTGAAGAAACAATAGTAACATAAATTAAAGTACACAAGTAGAATACATAAGTGTAGTATAGCAGACTCACCAATGCTAGATCAAATAAATTGGTGAAAGGTGGTAAAATTACCTGGCTTTCCTCTATTCAAAATTTCACTTTCAGCTGGTTCGACACCATATAGTTGGGGGAAACGAAGAAGAAATTGTAAAGTTAGCACAATAAAACCTATCCCATGATCACTGCTAGCATATTATGCACTATAAAAAAAATATACCTTGATGTCTGGATTTTTCTGCTTGAAGAATTTTCTAGCACCTATTATTGATCCTCCAATTCCTATCTCTGCAACCAAAGCATCAATTTTCTTTCCTGAGTCTCTGCAGATATCAAAGGCCCATTGTCTCATAATAAATCTACAATGATGGAAAATTAATCAGCATACAACCACCAACCTAGAAATATGTTGTGAATAATGAGGTTTGGTACTACTATTTTATGCAAGGAATAAAAGAACACTATATAAAAGAAGACCAAGATTTGAAACATTTAAACAATGACATAGAAACTTCTCGCAGTAGTTACATGGAAAAAAAATTAAGTTTTTGTAAAACGTATGATGATGAAACAAAAAATATAGAAAAAAAATTGTTGAAACTGAAATGAGCCTTGGTATTTGACATAAAAGAAATCTTGATGGTGATAAATGACCAAATGACAATGCAATCATGTAACTCATCTATCTTGGTTTAAGGAAATAAGAAAAAGTGAACAAAATCATTTGGCATCTCAATAGTTGGACAACCAAATCCTACGTCAAAAAAAGTTGTCAAATAAACCATGTGGATTTTAGCAATTAAAATATAGAAAGAATTGGTTCACAAGGAAAATAATGCCAAGCTTACGTGATACATAAACACTTTCATGCACTCAATACTTGCCACAATTCACCTCATAGTAAGCGCAGGCCAACTTTAATTGTCATGTTTGGATAAAATTTGGATGAGTGCCTTCATGAATTCCGATGCACCAAATGAAGAACAAAGAAATTATTCCCTTCAAAATTCTTTTGTGCTCTCCAACTTTAACCTCAAATTAACAAAACTCAAACCTAAAATTCTGGTTTTTTAAGGCATCCCCTAGATTCTAATTAGGCTATATCTTAAATTTCTAGTAAGGCCTTAACCAAAATTCTAATACATACACAACATCAAAATTTTATCCTAATGGTTGTTATTAAACCAATTGGATCACTTGTAAATGGGTCATTGTAGGATCACATGTATGGTAGATGTCTAGTCTTACAAATCTAATTGAGATGTGCAATCCCAAATGTGAGGAGTGTGAGTCAAAGATCATTTACTGACCAGCAATAAGACCAAAATAGCACACATAAGTAAGCACAAACTAATTTTGAGGCCCAAACTAAATAAAGGAGGATGAAGTTCAAAAAATGAGATTGGATTAACATGTTGGTTCGTTATAAGAAATTTTAAATTTTTTAACAACATATCCATGAAAGCCAAAACTAAAATTTTATTACTAAGTAATTTATTTTGTTAATTATTAACTTTAATTTAAATCAATAATAACATCAACAAATAATTATCTAATTTGAATTTGAATTTGAATTTTTTTAATTTTATAAGTTTTGTATTTTAAAATTTTTATAAAATTTTATTAAGAATTTTTATACTTCCTTGAAAAAAAAATTCAATCCAACAATTGAAAATAAATAAAAGAATTTTGTACTGATTGATTCTTCAAATGACAAGTGAGTCCTTTTAAGTAGTGATTTTATTAAAAGTTTAAAAATTCAAGTAAGAAGTGTTTTTTTAGAAGGAAATTCAAAGTGAAGCCAATCCTTTAAATATTATTAAAAATATTAAGAGTTTAAATATTTTAATTAAAATTATTTTAAATATGAAGACTCATGTAATAGATAGATTCTAACATAATTAAAAATATAATCTAGATTTTAAAAACTTATTTTTAAAATCCTTTAAATATTAAAATCTGCTTAACTATGTACATATATGCACGTTCTAGTAAAAAAAAACAAACAAAAAAAATATGATGAGCAGATTTTTCTAATTTATAATATATGTTCAAATAAAGTAATGAAAATAAATATAAATGGATTGAGAACAAGATATGTGATTTTCACTGCTTTAAAAACATTTAAGTTAAATTTTAAATATGAATTTTAAAAATTTTGAAATCATAAAACACGGAATTGTTATTTTTTTTTCTATTACTTTTTTTATCCATCTTTATATACTTTTTACTTTTTTTCATTACAGTATTTAAATAAAAGAATGGTGTTAATGAAATATATGAATTTGAAATCTTAAAAATATATTTCGCCAAGAGAAAAACTTAAAATGTTGGACTACATCAACTTTATTTCTTTTCAAAATTTTATTATATATTTGATTTTTTACTTCATTTATTACCTTTTTTTCTATAAATATAAATCCTTTTTTAGAAGAAACAATGGATAGAATATCAATTTAGAACACAAATAAAAAAACTAACTAACAGATACTATACAATATAAAAAAATTATCATCATGTACATTACATGTACATAGGCAAACATTTGGATATAAAACAACCATTTTAAACTTTAGAAAAAAATAAAACATTAATATGCATAACTGATATAATTAAGAATGGCATAACTTTTGGACACCTAAAAAGAAACATGTTATCTTTAAGTTTCATTTGACTCCTAAAAATATAAACAATAATGGTTAAACCATACAAAAAAATAAAAATGAAACCTAATTGACTTTTCAAATTTAAATTACATACATGATTATTTGTTCTCATATTTGACCCAAATGGTACTGATCTCCAAAATGATTTTTTAAATCCACAATAATAATATTAAAATTACCTTTTGAATTAAATATATAATTTTTAGTTATTTTTATATACAATTTTTCAACTCCTCTTCAACAGAATGTATTACAAAAGTATTAAAATTACACTGATTTTCATGAAAAACAATGAGTTAATATACAAAAAAAGAAATTTAAAATATTTAAAATATTAATTAAAATAATTAACACAAGAATAAAGAAGAAATGTAAATAAATACCTTTTAGAGAGAAAAACTATAAAAATTATACTTCATTGAGTAGTAATTTAAAAAATATATTTATAATAAAAATATTATTGAAATATAAAATTATACGCTTATATAAATTATTTCAAATGGCAAATAAATCTTTTATTAATGAGTTGTTAAAATGAAATAAAATCTTTAATTAAGAATTAAGAAGGATCATGAGAAAAGTTTTCGGTTGTAACTAGGGATGTCAACGGGGTGCGGGCGGGTAAAGTACATGTAGTAGCTCTCTCATACCTTACCCGTTGGATAAATATGTGTCATGTACTCGTATCTATATTTGTCGGGTATCCGTTATGCGGGTACTTGCATAATTTTTTAATATTTACACGGGTACTTGCGGGTATTAAAATAAAATAAAAGTGAATATTTAAAAATATATTTTAATTGTAAATTCAAATAAAATACAATACATAACATTCATAAATTTTAAACAAAGTCCATAAAATAAATAAATTTCCTTAATTTTTATGTTTTTTTATATGTACTATTTTTTTTGTAATACAGTGTAACCTTCTCAAATAAATATTTTTATCTTTAGTTATTTTTACATATATCAAATTTTTAACTCTACATTTATTAATATGTTGAAATCAAAATGTAATACAAAAGAATTAAAGTCATACGGAATTTGATAAAAAACAACAAGTTAATATATTAAAAGAGAAATTTAAAAATATTTAAAATATCAATTAAAATAATATTGAAGATAAAATGTAAATAAATATGTTTTAGGGAATAAAATATTGAAAATTCTAATTCACATGGTTTCCAATTTAAAAATATATATTTTATATAAAAAAAATATTTAATTATAAGATTCTATACTTATTATTCCTCAAATAGTAATGGAGTCCATTTTACTAGTGACTTTGTTAAAAAAATTTAAACCTTTAATTAATAAATTTTATGAGAGAAATTATCTCTTGTAATAATTGTTTGTGTTTTTTGCTAATTTCATTACTAAAAACTATTCTGCCTTCCTAGTTCACCAGCGGCATCGCCTAAGTCTACTCCATTTCAAATTCCTTAAACCTAGTTTAATTTTATTTTTAATTGTGGTTTATTAACTTAGAAGCCTAAGATGACAATATTTTGTTCTTTCTATATGTATTTCATACAATTATATGACCACACAAAATGTAACAAAGCATCGTAGCAAAGTAGAAAGCAAAACCGTGTAACCTGTTACTTGCCAATCTGTTCTCGTTCCTTGTGCTTTTCCTAAAGTATTCTTATTGTCTTTTTCCTAAAGTATTCTTATTGTTGAATCTCAAAAATGTCTCTAAAATGCACTTTCGAATTGCTTTTTTTAGATCATGACTCTTAATTGAACTCTCAATTGAATTGAAAAGGAGATGAGTAAATTAATGTTGATATGAGGATGAACTTTTTTGGACCAAAATGTTAGTGAAAAAATGATCCTATTCCCTTGAATGTTCTTCCTTTCTTCCCCTCCCTTCAAAATGGTTGTTCCTTCCTTTCAAAACTTTTAATTTCTCTTTAGTATATTAAATTTCCTCTACTTCTCACAGTACTGTATCCATTCTCTCTAACACAGCGTAACCACTCCTTCGCGCAAAGACCGAGTTTGTTGCGCAATGAATATTAGTGTATTTATTAATTTCTTTTGATGATACGTAGAGCAATTAAGAAAACTGATTAATCATATATATATATATATATATATTATATTTATAAAACATTCTATCAATAAAATAAAATTTTTATAAAAAAAACCAATGTATTATATTATAATGAATACATACCAGTGCTTTACAAATAGTCAAAACAATGTTTTACAATAGAACTTCTTTCTCTACAACTTAGTTGAAGAAAGAACATTAATATGCAAAAGTGAATAATAATAACTGAAGAAAATGTATCAACTTTAGAAAAATTAAGAAGAAGAAGCCTGCAGACTCTACCTATTCATTTTGTAATAAAAAAAGAGAAATTAATCGAAGGAATCGTTGAATTTTATATATTTGAGGATAATATTAAAAGAACATTATTTAATATTACTAGGTATTTAGAAGTTGTAAATTAATAATTTAGAAAAAAAATAAAAATAAAATAGTATCAGACAAAAATAAACTCTTAATTATAAAATCCAGCAGTAACATAAAGTATATAAAAAAATATTAAAAAAATAAAAAAGTCACATAAAATCAGTTTCTTAAAACTTGTGATACTACAGGCAAGCCAAACATTCATATCGACAGTGGTAACTGTGAATTACTTTTTTTTCGGAAAGCCAAAACCAAAGACTGTATTTCATTCCTTTAAAAATATCTTACCTAAAGAGAATTGTTTGGTTTGCGGCGTGTGTGTTCTTATTAAGGTAAGTTATCTATACCCTATCCTTAATTCTGGGATGAATATGTTTCATTTTTTCTTCTTGTTTCTTTTGAAAAAATTCAAAGAAAATAGTGGGAAGATGACAGAAAGATAGATTGTATTGAAAGTTCTTCTGACTGCAATTTTTAACGGAGGGTCAAAATGTTCAAGGGACTTTTGAAAGATACTTTATTTTTTCTGTATGCGATAATTCTTTGTTGGAGTTTATAAAGAATATTGACAAAATATAAATGTCTTTAATATCTTCAAATATATAAATTTCAACACTTTATTCGATTACTTGCTTTTCTTCTCTTGTTGCAGAATGAATAGATAGACTTTACATGTTTTATTTTTCTTCTAAAGTTGATACATTTTCTTCAATTATTATTATTATTTACTTTTGTGAATTAATGTTCTGTCTTCAACTAAGGTTGCTGAGGAAGAAGCTCAATTGTAAGCTATTCCACTGGTATGCATTCCTTCTTTAATATAATACTTTAGTTTTCTAATGAATACGCGTAGTTGACAGCACTCTGGAGATTCAAAACCAGTTTCAGTATTTTTTTTTTAAAGCAAAAAGTTGAAACTGCCTAGTTGAGGGTTAGAGATAAAATGTCAAGGATTTTGCATTTAAATTGATTATTTGGGAAGAGAAATTAAATAAAGGTTATTTTTATTTGAGAATGCATGCTTGATTTGACTTTATTTGAATGTATGTTTTGACTGTTGCTCTTGGTTTGCATATATATTATATAATTAAACCATGGAAATATATCATATTATGTCACTAAGTGGGAACAAGGTCTTTTAAAAGATATTTATGACATTGCGTAATTGCACCATAACATGTGTCAAAGTTTTATTCACAGTGTTTAACATGCCATTACATGTGTGCTGCAATTTCATTCTGATCATGATGTTAAAACAAATATGCCTAATATAACTCAACTAAGATAGGGGTGAATTGGTTATTGAATCTTTTACTGATTTTAAATGAATCTTGAAAGTTTCTTTAATCTTTATACTCCAAATAATCAGTTTTATAATTCTGTGTTAATGAAATGTGTAAAGCAATTGAGAAAGGCATAAAAGATGAGAGAAACAAAGAACACAACAATTTATACTGGTTTGATTCAATACGTCCAGTCTTCTCCTAAGCAACCCACTTAGGAGGATTTCACTAAATCAATAGAGATACAAGAATTACAAGAGCATCTATATAATTCAAGACCCTAAAGACTAAGGAGCTTGATCTACAAATCAAGAACTCCCCCTAGATGCAATGCATCCACACAATTGCACCTAGACCTTCATTTCACACAGTGAATCAATTGTAAACAGAAATACAATAAGAAAGGAATAGGAACGAATACACCTAGTGGATGTGTAGATTTTTCACTTGATCCTAGATCCAAGCTTGACCCATCAAGGTTGAATCCACCATCAATCTTCTTGAAGGTTCACTTGAATGATCTCTCAAGAAAGCACAAGAACTCTATAGATCTCAGAAAAGCAGTCTCTCAATTCGTAATTCAGTAATTCAGTTAGTTTTCTCTCTATCTTTGAAAATGATTTCAAAACTAATTTTATACCAAAGTTCTGCTACAGTGACTAATAGATTAGGAATTTACCTAATAGATTATCGTGAGTGTATTTTCACTGCATCATTGCAGTGCCCTCATCTAATCTATTAGTTAAGTAGCTAATCTATTCACGAGTTCACATTCAAGAGTTTGATGGTTGACACAATTTGATGCAAACTTGTTTTACATGTAATACTTGATCTATAACACCTAATGCAAAAGATAGAAAATCAAGACTAAGCCTAAACTAGTGATGCACATGATGCATAGCCTTAGACATCATCAAAACCATCTTCACTTGAGTTGAACAAGCTCCCCCTTTCAACAATCTCCCCTTTTTTTTATGATGGCCAAAATGTGTCCTGCAACATAGAGACAAGAAAAACAACCTTTCTCCCACTTTGGACATTAGCAAAAAGAGTAGTAACATTTAAGATCACCTCATAGAGTATAACAGTTTATTCATGGCAGCAGGGGTTAAGCATATGTGAAATGATATGTATGAGCGGCAAACATAAGTACCAAATACAAGCAGCAAAGATAAACAACACACAAAACAAGCATAAACCAATGAGCAAGTATTGATTTCATGAGTAGATCCAACAACAGTATCTCTGAGTGCGTACAGACATAAATCATATGAGCAGTTAAGTAGTGCAGTATCAAAGTGCAAAGTATGAAGACATCAGAGTGCATACAATCAGTTAAGGATTATAATACTAGTAGATGACTAATCTAATGAATTATGTATTATTCAGAAGCAAATGAGCCATAGCAGGAAAACGATAATCGATTAGAGAACTACCTAATGGATTAGCTAGCAAGTAAAACACATAATATAAATCAGCAGAATGTGGTTTAATAACAATAAAGGTACACAATTTCACTCACATTGTCAAAACATAGTATAATATCAACTCATGCATCTCAACAAAAGGTTATTTAGTAGCAATCAAGGCACATAATTTTAATCAAGCCCTCAAAACACACAATCACAACAACATCCATTTTAATCAATTTGAAGCTATTCTAATTGATTAATTTATGCGGAAATATGAAAAATGCACATTTTACTTCCTTTTTAATGAACAAACATATAGTAAATTCAAAATATGGGAGTACTTCAACCAAAAATTGTTCTTGATCACAATGGAAGAGGCACTTTTCACCTTGGCAATGCCTAAAATTTGACCTTTGTTATTATCACCTCTTGTAACATGACTATTAACTGGCTTTGTAAGATATCCTTTAGGTACCCATTTGTACTCTCCTTTAGAAACCCCACAATTTTTAAAATAGCAGGAATTTGATGCATGACCAAATTTAGAATAGTAGGAGCAAACAACAGATGTTGGTTTACTCATATTTAGAAAATTTCTGGTGCCTAATGGATTAAATTTGCCACTGTAACCTATTCCCTCTTTATTAAGTACACTCCTTTGAGATCCTAACACAACATCTAGGTTTGATCTTTCTAGAGTAAATTTTGAGAGAGTTTTCATCAAATACTCTATCTTTTCTACCTGTCTTAGGCAATGTTCACATTGGGGAGAAATTGTTCCATCTTTGGGCCTAGAGTGCTTCTCAGATGTTTCTAGTTTTTCCAAGCTACTTATTAAATGTCGCAACTGAGATCGCAGCGGGACGACGAAAAAAATTTTAAATAGTACAGAGGAGTCGCCACCATAGTTTATTATAGAAAAGTATAGAAAAACCTTAAAACAATGGTCTTCGAAACCAAATTTGGGTTCAGGAGTCGGTTACGTGTGGGGAAGGTATTAGCACCCCACAACGCCCATCTTAAGACGGTTCCCTCTTTAATTAAGTGTGAAAAGTAGAATTTTGATGTTTAGAATATTTGTTATTCCCAAAAAAATCAAACAAAATAAAAAAACACATACAAAAATATTAAAGATTCAAACAAAATAATTTTTTTATTTTTTTGGCCTGACGAGGATTGTACCTCGCTCCTACGTATTTCCGTTTGGAAAATCAGGGATAACGTAGTTCTTTATAAAAAAATTTGTTGTTTGATATTATTATTATTTTTTTTTTAATTTTCTAGATTTTTATCTATATGTATATTTTACTAATAATATCAAGAGAACCCAAGATTTTACATCATAAATATTTAGTTATCAAGAAAATCTGAGATTTGACATGATATTTAAGATGATTTTATAATTTTTTTATTTTTTGTTATTTCTAATTTTCTTTCAAAAAAAGAATTAAAAGCCTATAAAAGAGTGTTTTGATTATCAAGCAAGTCCGAGACTTGACATGACATTCACAACTTATATAAAAGAAAATATAATTTTTTATTTTATTTATTTATTTATTTATTATTATTATTTTTAGAGAACTAAAGTCTACGAAAAACACCTTTTTAATTACCAAGATAAAAAATAAAGGAAAAGAGAAAGGTTGAACACATCAATGATAAACCCAAAATCATCTTACATGAGGACCCCGAACACATTTAATCATACAAAAATTCAAACGATCATATATGTGATGTTATACGAGAATCATGAAAAGCATTAGGAGCAAAGAAAATTTACCTTAAGGTGATCCCTTTTTATGTGTGTGCTCTATAATAAAAAAAATATAGGGTTTTCTCGATTTTTTTTTCTGTCCCTTGCATATAATTGATATAATTGATTCTAATTATTATCAGGAGTACTTTCTTCTAAATATTAAAATTGTACCATTCTCTACAAGCATTATTATCCAAAATATTTTTTGCTTCTAATGAAAATAATATCTTCTCCGACTGACAACGGAAAGAGACACATAAGTGTAAATACAAGATATTTATTCGAATTATTATAAAAAAAATGGCTCCTAATATTATACCCTTTTCTAAAAACAGAAATTATGAAACATCCTCTTCTGTCATGTCATGTGGAGAGTGTAAATAGCGAACAGTGGGGGTGAAAATATGTAAAACATTTGGGCTCACAAAAAGAGTGTGATAATAAATTAGATTCTCCTTCTCTTGGTTTTTTTCTTTTTTCTTTTTCTTTCTTTTTTCTTGTGGTATAATTAAAGTTAAAAAAAACCTACCATCAATCCAAATATATATATATATATATATATATATATATATTATTTATTATTATTATTATATTATATATTATTTGTATTCTTATTATTATTATTATTTTAACCAAACAAATGCATTTATCCGGACGAAATTGGGTGTTGACAGTTGCCCCCTCTTTACTTAGATTTGACTAGATAATATGAAAGTGAAATTTTTATATTATCGTAGTAAAAGATAAGTAAAGATAAAAACACTAATTTCGTTTGGGTTTCAAAAATGAAAAAAAAAAAGAGAACTCAAACATTGCCTCAAAGAGGGCCAATATAACCAAAGGAAAACCTGGCTCGACAATTGCCTCGCAGAGGGCCGAGATACCAAAAGAAAACCTGGGCTCGACCATTGCCTCGCAGAGGGCCGAGATACCAAAAGAAAACCTAGGCTCGACCATTGCCTCATAGAGGGCCGTGATACCAAAAGAAAACCTAGGCTCGACCATTGCCTCGCAGAGGGCTGAGATACCAAAAGAAAACTTGGGCTCGACCATTGCCTCACAGAAGGCCGAGATACCAAAAGAAAACCTGGGCTCGACCATTGCCTAGCAGAGGGCCGAGATACCAAAAGAAAACCTGGGCTCGACTATTGCCTCGTAGAGGGTCGAGATACCAAACGAAACCTGGACTCGACCATTGCCTCGCAGAGGGTTGAGATACCAAAAGAAAACCTGGGCTCGACCATTGCCTCGTAGAGGGCCGAGATACCAAAAGAAAACCTGGGCTCGACCATTGCCTTGCAGAGGGCTGAGATACCAAAAGAAAACCTAGGCTTGACCATTGCCTCGTAGAGAGCCGATATAGAATAACAGTTTGTTACCACTTTATGAAGAGGGTTCCAAAAAGGACTTATCACCCTATGAGAACCAAGTTCATATTTGAGAAAAAAAGAATGCAAAGATGCATGAATGTATGAATGAATTCCAATTAACCTTGTTTTCCAAAATTTCCCTATGCCAATTTTGTCTTTTCCATTTCCTTATATTTCTATTTACTTCCCTCCTCTCTTTATTATTAATATTTTCGTTATTATTTTTTACTAGCATTTATAATCATTTTGTTTCCTCGATCATCGACTCAATCTGAATGTCGCTTTGCCATCTCAAAAGACAAGATGAAGGCCGTAACAAATCCTAACACCCAATGTCAACACAAGAAACCATTTGCTTAATATTTCCTTTCGACACATCATGTGATCCCCTAGTGGACCGGAAATGAATGGTATAACTTAAATCATAATGTAATTGTATTATTCTACACAAGCAGACTTATGAAGTTGGAGGATAAACTTTATACGAGGACAAAAAAATTGCCCTTGTCTAGATTCATCGTATAGAAACGTGATTTTGGTGCATTTGTTCTATTGAGCGTTGGTAAAATGGAAAGGATTCCCCTATGGTATTTTGCTAATAAGCTAATGGGAAGACTTTACCCCATAGGTTTTATCATTTTTTTTTCTTTAGTAACAACATTTATAACCACATTCTTTTGTCTCCAACTTAAGCATTATGAAAATCAGAAGAATTATTTTGCAATCAATGTGGGCATGAAGGCTAGACAAAGCTAGGCTTGGGGTGGCCAGGTGAAACTGGGTTTGAGGGGCCAATGCGAAATTGGGCTTAGGCCAAACTTAAGTGGGCTTAAGGTGGCTAAATGAAATTGGGCTTAAGGGGCCAGTGCGAAACTGGGCATGGGCTAGATATACTGGCTTAAGGCTAGACAAAGCTAGGCTTAGGGGTCAGTGCGAAACTAGGCTTGGGCCAGATAAACTAGGCTTAGGAGCTAAACAAAGCTAGGCTTAGGGGCCAGTGCAAAACTAGGCTTGAGCCAAATAAACTAGGCTTAGGGGATATACAAAACTAGGCTTAAGTGCTAGTGCGAAACTGGGCTTGGGCCAGATAAACTGGGCTTGGGGGCATGTAGGCCATTCATATGAATGAAGTGGACTATCAATCCAAGAAATATTAAAGAAACAAAATTTTGTATCTTTCTTTTTTTCTTCATTTTGAAACAGAAGGATTCGACAACCGTTCATGTGAACGAAGAGGGTTTTGATCCCAAAAGTGACAAGAAATTTTCATTTCATGAAAAAGAACTATGATGTATGTACATGTGTTATGAATTTTTCTTTTTGAGAGTTTAGATGATTGTGCATGCATGAATATGCTAACATAATTTTATATTTGCATGAATATGCTAACATAACATGATATGTGCATGAATATGCTAATATGATATAGCATGAATATGTTTGCATGTATGTGACTTTTTTTTCTTTTTGAACCAAATACTACATAGAACCTAATTTTTCTAACACATGTTTGGATTTTTTTTTTATAATTGACGTCATGTGTATGAATGCATGCAAATGCTAACATATGTTATGAATTTCCTTTTTATGAGTGCATGAATATGTTGATGCTGATTATGACTTTCTTTTTCTAACGTTTACATGATATGTGCATAAAAATGTTTGCGCATATTTTGTATTTATTTTTAACATTGATTATGATGTGTGATAATGTTGTTATGTTTATTTTGAGTATGCATGGTGAATGATAATGTTGGCATGACTTATGGATTTTCTTTTTGAACACTAACAATATTAGTTTATGATGCACATGTTATGATGTTTTTTTTACATGAACAAAGTTGAAACTTTGATGTATGAATTAGTGTATGAATGCATGATGAAAGTTCCTTTGTTTTTTAATTTTTTTTTTCTTTTCACAAATATTAATGATGTATGTATGATTAGGTATGAATCTATGCATGAAGCATGCCCTCATGTATTTTTTCACTTTTTACATTGTATGAAACTTATTTCAATTGATTCCCAATTTGTTGTTATTTTTAGATTTTTGGAATCTTTCTGTTTTGATTTTTTTCTATGAAAAGTATCCTTTGGTCTGATCAGTTTCTTGAGAAACTTTTTCCTGAATCATTGCTTTTTGAACACTATTTGCGTAACATACATGAAATTGCCAAAGATCTTAGAAGGGATAAGATGACATAATTGACTAAGGAGTTGCCCCAATTTGATAGTTAAGAGTTAACTTCAGGACATGAGGTGTGTTTGGGCTTGTCTAGTTATTGATAAAAAAGATGGAGACTTCAAAATTTGCCCTAGTTTGAGGGTACAAATTAGTCTTGGGGTGCAAAATGTGTTTGAGCTTGCCCCAGTTGTTGATAGCATGAGAATGTTGAAAATAATGGGAGACTTCATACTAGTTGCTGCAATGTAAGCCTGACAAACAAAGTCAATAATTGTCCAAATTCAAGATATCTGACTATAACGTAGGAACAATAAGTGAAATGTCTCTCCAATTTATTTCAAGGTGAGAATAATGAGTAATGGTAGGAGAAAGATAGATCAAAGCAGAAAATATGATAGAAAACACATGAAAAATGAAAGAATGAGAAGGCATGACCTTGATTTAACTTGACTACTCGGGCTAATTTTGATCTCTATGGAAACATGTCAACCAAAAATAAATTGCCCCAGTGTTTGAAAGCAAATCTTTGAACACTTTTTCAATCTTTTTTTTTGACAAACCTCTTAACATGACAAAATATTTTCCTCTAAATTAAAGTCTTGGAAAAACAACAACCAATCATTGATTTGTGTGGACTTTATTAGGCTTGTATTGTGGCCAAGGCTAAGGGATATAAAAAAAATGGATAATGAAGGCTCAAAGTAAATGGTATAAAGGTTATTTAAAACAAGTAAATGGTATAAAGTAAATGGAAATGATAAAGTATTGTATGACATGATGAAGGATACAAGTAACAACAACTTTGTAGAATTACTTTGTACTGTTAATACCACCCTCCAATGCCATCCAAGATTTGCTGAAATCCCAGAATTTAGAGCACTTCGTCAAGAAATAGAAGATATGCTTCTAAAGTTGGCCATTAGAGCTGAACAAATGTCAGAAGATTTAACTCAACTAATGAAAGACAAAGCTATGGAGGCCACCTTAGAAAAATGTATGAAGACGATAGTTGAGCAAAGGGATGAAATGATAATGTTAAGGAGCATGAATCAAAGGATGGAACAATTGAACACTGATGTGAATGAGTACACGATTCAAATGTTAGATCAACCAAAACCAGAATCACATCACACTAATATATCTACTGATAGATATAATGATGCTCATAGTAATATGTCTACTGATGGACATATCAATTTTGCTAAAAATGTTGCTGATGAAGAAATTGAAGATTCTCACACATACATATCTACAAATGGATATGTTGATGATGCTCAATGTGAATATAAAGTTTTATCTATTGATGATGATATGAGTATAGATGATCTTTTTGAGGAGCAAAGTTGTGAGGACAATACAATGGAGGAACCAAGTGCAGTTGAAGAGCCAACGATATTCATAGATGCAACTGAAGCATCTACTACTACAACTGACTTGGTTAATGATGAAGCAGCAGATTCAACTACTTCAAGTGCATATTTTAGCTCACAAGATGAGATTACAAGGACTACTGATGATCTGGTTAACCATCTGAATGCACCTGATGATGCTCAAATTGAGATGAAGCCACATACTCCACATATCAAGTTTATTGATATGAATGATGAAAATAGATTTTTAGTGGTGATTTTTGTTGACTTTGCTGCAGAGCAAGAGGAAAGGTTGCTTCAAAAGGAAAAGAGGTTAGATTCAAATTCTTTTGAAAGCATTGTTGATAGAAAAGTTAAATTGCATGCATATTTGTTTCCTGTTTCTAATTTTAGTGAAAAATTTTTAAAAAATTAAAAATTATGTGTTTTTGATTTTAGTTTTTATAAAAATAAAAATGTAATAATTAAAAAAATGGTACAAGCTGATTTGTACTTTGTAAAATTAAAGAAAATAAATTTTGACAAATGGCCAGACTGAGCCAGAAGTCACAAATTTTTTCGTTTCCTTCCCAAAATAAGTCTATTAAGGACATTTTTTTTGAAATAAGTGTGGGGGAGACAAATTGTAGGTAGGATTTTCCTTTTTCTTTTTTTTTTTTGTTTTTGTTTTCATAACAAAAAATTGTGATTTCTTTCTGAGGAAATTGTGAAAGTATTAAATTTTTACTAAGTGAAACTTTTAAACAATATATCTCATAAGAAATCCACCAAAAATATTTCCTTGCTTTCAATAAAACATATTGACATTGGATTTTTAGGATTTGATTCAGTAATTGGGATGATCATAATTCTGGAAAAATAAAAGTCCTGTTCATATAAGTGGATTGTTTCTATGATTTGCTAAATGAGTTGATTTGAGAATTTCTTGATTAAATCTTTTGTGAAAGAATTTGACCTTGTGCGTGTTGAGCCTTAATGTAAAGGATGGACCGCCATGTGCCATTCCTATTTTTTCTTGAGTGACTTGCTCATGTTTGTTTATACTCAAATGTTTAGCTTGACTCTTTTGTTTTGCATCTTAGGTGAATATGCATGATTTGATAAGACTGAGGCATTTCTTGTTTTTAGCTACTTGGCCAAATTAGTCCACCTTGATATTAATCCATTGGTAGCGCCTTTGAGCTTTAAACCTCTTTTTTCTTGTTTTAAGCCTATTGCATAACCTTGAAAAGAAAAAGACCATATTCTACCTTAGGAAGAAAGAAGGAGCTAATGGATTATGTTCAGGAATGATTGAGGAATAAAGTGTGTCGGTGAGTACCTCACCCACAAATTAATAAAAATGGCAAAAGGAAAAATTGTTGATGAAAAAGTGTTGAAAGGAAAAAAATAATTGCTTTCTTAAAAAAGAGAGAGCAACAAAGCAATCAACGAAAAAGAGTTGTTTTTTAAATTATGCTCCATTATTCTTCCTACATTACTATTTCAAAAACCCAAAAATCCTAAATTTCTTCCTACTTTGGCCCTATTATAACCTATAAAAAATTCCTCATGATCTTTGAATGCATGTTTTCTGAAAGTTTGTGAATATTAGAGTCTTATTAAGTATTACGAGTGTTTACTTGCATGAGTATTTTGAGTGAAAACACAAGCCAAAACACTTGAGTGAATTTTGGTGAGAAAATACACATCTAACTTGAGTGCTTTCTTTCATAATTGATTGTCTTGTGAATTCAAAAGATTAACTCTTGTGTGAAAAATAAAATCTTTCCATTTGTTTATGCATGGTAACTTAATTTGTATGGTATGTACTATGCAAAGTGGCATGAAAAAACAATGGGATGAATATTATGCATTATACATTGTGACATGAATCCAAAGTGAATCCATGCTACGTGTCAAGTGAATGTTAAAATGTTATTTACCTTAAAACTATGTGCATGGTACCATGCATGAATGAAAAGAAGATGTGGATGTAATGCATGTATGCACCTCAAGAGACCCTTATTTATACGTTGATGCAAATATGACACGGTTGAAAATTAACTACTTAATTCTATAAAAATGAAAAGATTAAAAAAATAAAGAAATAATGCACGCTGCCTTTGTGTCCTAAAAGGTGTAGAGAAAATCTATTTTCTGGTCTATGGGTTTTTATATAATTCTTCCAAGGATAGCTCTAAATTATCTCACATGCTTTTAGAGCTGAAGTCAACCTCAAGACATAATCCACAACGATAGGCAACCTAAAAAATGTGACATGTCAAGAGGAAGCAAATTCTAGATGAAGTCTTCCCAATAGTCAAGTAGATCCGAGATCTAGCATAACAATTGTTGGACCTCCACTCCTTACGGCTAACTCAGGTTTGGGTATAGGACTCCAATATTAAAATGAATGCACTAGCCTACCATGTGTAGTGTGTGAATGAAGCAATCTAACACTAGGGGTGGCAAACGGGCCAGCCCAGCCCGTTTTGGCCTGGCCCGTATGTGGCCCGTCAAAAAACGGGCCGGAACGGGCTAGCCCGTCTAGTTTTTTTTTTTTTTTTTAATTAGTTTTCAAATTTTTTAATTAGTTTTATTTTTTAAATTTGTTTATATATACATATAAATTATTATTAAAGTCATATTTAATCAAAAAAAATATTATTTTAACTTTTAATTGATTAGTTAATGTTTTTAATTAGATAAGTTAAAATAATTATTAAATTTACATATTAAATTATTCAATTATAGCTAATAATTCAAACTTAATTTGTAGGTGTTAATGATTTAAATTACAATACTATTATATATTTATACATTTAAAATATATAATCTAAAAAATTAATCTTTTTAATTATTTTTATTTTATTTTATTTTTTTAAAACGGGCCAACGGGCCAGGACGGGCTGGCCCGTACTTTGGCCCGTCAAGTTGACGGGCTGGACAGGACGGGCCAGAGCGGGCTGACGGGTTGAAATCTTTAACCCAGCCCGTTCCTTTTAGCACGGGCTGACGGGCTGGCCCGTTGGGCCCAGCCCGTTTTGCCACCCCTACCTAAGACTACCCAAACCCACACATGCAAAATAACCAGAAAATTCCTAGACAGATATAACAATTGTCTTCTACCATAGGGTTCAATAATTTTAACAATATAATCATATGAGGAAATTAAAGAGTAAACATGGCATCAAGACAAACAAAGATAGATAAATATACATGAAATAAAACAAAAAAGGGGAAAACGAATATATAAAAATAACATACCTTTCGCACACTTAACCAATAGGATCGACTCTCCAAAACTTCCCCAGTGGAGTCGCCATCTGTCGCAACCGAGATCACGGCGGGACGGTGAAAATCATTTTAAATAGTACAGAGGAGTCGCCACCATAGTTTATTATGGAAAACTATAGAAAAACCTTAAAAGAATGGTCTTCGAAACCAAATTTGGGTTCGGGAGTCGGTTACGTGTGGGGAACGTATTAGCACCCCACAACACCCATCTTAAGACGGTTCCCTCTTTAATTAAGTGTGAAAAGTAGAATTTTGATGTTTAGAATATTTGTTATTCCCCAAAAAAATCAAATAAAATAAAAAAACACATAAGAAAATATTGAAGATTCAAACAAAATTATTTTTTTATTTTTTTGGCCCAACGAGGATTGTACCTCGCTCCTACGTATTTCCATTTGGAAAATCAGGGATAACGTACTTTGTAAGACCCGTGAAATTTAAATAATGAAATAAATAATTATTTAATAAATACGGGTATGGGAGCCTTTATGGCATTTAATGGAGATTATTATGATGTGGAAAAGTACTAGCTCAAGTTGTTGAGAGTACTTTAAATATGTGAGAGGACTTAGGTTCAAGTCCTATGTATGCTATTTATGTGTTATTTAATTGTTATTATTTTAATTATGTGCATGACCATGTTGAGTTATAATTATAAGAATTATCATGAAACATGAATTGGTTGAGTGGTTGTGCATTAGGATGACATTGGTTTGGTTATGAGTTCAAACCTTGGTAGAACCAAAGTAAACTTTCTTTTTGCAAAAATTAGTTTTGGCTTGAATGTGAAAGGGCAGAGGAAATCCTAGCTGAATTGGTAGCCAAGTAAGGGCTGAAAAATCATCTTATAATTGTGCTTGAATGGCAATTACCACCATCAATGAGATAATTTTCGTTTTGGTCATTAATCACCCTTAATACCTAATTAAAAAGTGAATTAAGGGAGAGAAAGAGGTTTTTTTAGGCTGCCATTAGAGAGGACCTTGTGAGGAGCGAAATTCCAGAGATAAAATTGTGATTCTGGTGTGAAAAGAACAGTTTTTTTTTTGAAGGAATCAAAGCGAGGTCATTGGTGCTTAAGGGAAGACTCATAATTCACACTCTAAGCAAAGGAAATTCCAGGTTAGGGGAGCTGATTAACGTTGTTTTAATTGGTTAATAATTAAATGTATGTTGTATCGTATGTTATTGCATGATCAATGTCTATTTTTGTTGAATTTTGCGTTTCTGGGAATTTTTCCAAAAACCGCCTAGCGGGTGATGAACTACCGCTAGGCGACACATGCATTTTGCCTATTTTTCTGAGTTCCTAATAGAATCGCCTGGCAGTGAGCTTAGTGCCGCTAGGCGACGCAAGCCCCGCCACCCAGCTTAGTGAAGAACACCCCCCAGGCGATGATTTTCGTTTTGGTTCGATTTTCGGGTTTTGTATGTTCTGGGTTGCTTTGGTTCGGTGGAAAAGGCATTTTAACAACATTTGGACGAGAAGGAAGGGATTAATTGTGAAAAGTCATGGTAGTGCGAAGGAATCAAATGAGATTGGCTATGAATGAATGTTAGGGTGGAAGAATAAGGGGTTTTCGGAAATTGTATAACAAATTGCGTAATGAACTACAAAATTATTGGATGAATTGTGATCCTAAACCTTTGAGTGGTGAGTATTGAGTCGAAACTGAAGGAAATCAGGATGGTTGGGCTAGTTGAGGTTCGTAGGCGCAAAGGAAGGGTTGTTGGATTCTTGAAACTGCAGGAACCGTCTGGCGGCACCCAATTGGCCGCCAGGCGCCATACCAGAGACGTGCATGGTGTTCTATTCACGAAAAACGTTGTCTTTCGTACTTTTCGTGGTACAGGAACCGCCAGGCGCCTGTTTTGCACCGCCAGGCGCAACCGTCGTGATTTATGGGCGCTAGGCGCCACCATTTTTTTCTGGTTTGCGCAGTTTTTGTAAAACTGCAATTCTCGATTCGTTAACCATCCGATTTAGGTGAAATTTTGACAGGTGGTCCATAACATGAAGTTCTTCACTTTGAACGGTGGAGATTGGATTTGGAGGACAGTAGCTAGAGATATACATTACTCAATATTGCTAATTTTTAAGTCTTTGAAATACATGATTAAGCTCTTGATAATTTCAAGTAACTTCTAATGAAGCATTATTGGGTTATGTGGTAAGTCTATATCAATTTGAATGTTCCTTTAGATTAGTCACATGTGGAGAATTGGTTATTGATGAAGGCTTGTGTGTCAATATTAATTTGCATTGGTGCCTAAGATCATGTGCTTAAATTGTTAGAATGATGTTGCTTATACTTGTTTGAGCATGCGTTATTCATAAGTTAGAATTGAATGCTAGCATGGGTTTAAAGGTGGAGAATGTTGGTATCGCACAGCGGAATGTTTGAGCGTGCAGACAAAACCAAGAGGGGGGTGAATTGGTTTTTAAATAATAAAATTAATACTTTAAAATTTTTCCAAAATTTATCAATTAGATCAATAAATAATTTCTTTAAACACAATAATAGATGAAATAAAGAGATAGAGAAGAAGATTGAACACAAGTATTTATACTGGTTCGGATCAAAAGACCCTACGTCCAGTTGTTAATCTCTCAAAAACGAGATTAACTAAATCACTAACAAGTAACAGATTTACAATCAGATATTAAGAGTGTAAGGAAAGAAAACACCTCTCTTGAATCACACAAGAGATGAACACCTTTCTCTGAATCACACAGAGAACCTTGACCTTAGCTTTCCTAGCAACAGCAGCAGCACTCAATCTCCTAGAACATCTCTGAGGAAAAGCTATCGCTCTACCCACACTAGGTTTTTCAAAGCTTCTATTGAGAACACTCAGAGAACTCTCTTGCAGTCACAGCACCAGTACTCTAGCTTCTCAAAAAGGTGAGTGAGAAGTAACTCTGAGGTTCCTTAGATAGGGGTTCCAAAAATTAGGTCAAAAAGCTGAGCAGTCGCACCCAACAGACCAGGATAATCGATTATCACTAGTGATAATCGATTATTCCAGTGTGGTTTATGGAAAACAAATTTTTAAGCAGATAATCGATTATCAGAAGTGATAATCGATTATTCCAGTGCTTTCTTGAAAAATTGGTTCAGCTCAGGATAATCGATTATCACTTTGATTTTTCGAGAAATACTAGAATTTTCTTGTACAATACTGTTTCTAACTTAATCTAATTACATTTTACAAGATAGCTTTAAACATAACAACATATGGTCTTCATATTGTCTTCCAGATGGCTTTCAGGCTTCTTTTATCATCATCAAAATCTTGCTTTAGCATTTAGACTTGTATTGCTTTTGCCAACAATCTCCCACTTTTTGATGATGATCAAAACAATATGTTTAAAGTATCTGCAATCAAAATATCTTACAAGGAGATTTGTTAGTAGCACTGTTTGGTTTAAACGTTTAAACTTTTTCTCCCCCTGTTTTGATCATATGAAAAAAGTTGTAATAAAGAAGCTCCCCCTCAATTAGGCATAGGTAAAGAATAACAAGACAAATATACTTTTATTATAAATAAAACTGGAAAACATATTACAATTGCAAACAAATAGACTATGATGTAGACTTTTTAAAAGTCTTGACTCATGTCATCATCGTCCTCATATTTATCAAATTTATGTTCTAAGTTTGAGATCCTAGAATCTAATCCTCTAATTAAGCCAGTGACTTCTTCATGTCTGTGAGTGGATAGAAGAAAGAATTCTTCAAGTCTTTGGTTGAGATTTAAAATGTGATCCTCTAAAGAAGAGGATGAGCCACCAACACCACTGGATGATCCAATATGTGTGTCAACAAGAGGAATAGGAACAGTGGGAGGATTCTCTTCTTCTTCATTGTCCGAGGAAGGCATATCATTCTTGTGAATGTAGGTATTCCCAAAAGGAATAAATTTCATCTCCTTCAGGGAGTTCTCCGCAATTTTGTTTGTTGCAGTTGTCTTATGAGACTGTTCATCAGAGACATTTACCCCTTTACACTCACAAATACGATAGATGAGCAAGGAATACGGAAGAGGATATTGAGGCAATCTCTTGGCTTTGAGCATGGTGTCAAGAATGATGCTTGGCCAATAGATAGGGATGTGGTTGAGCATGGCATATATGATCATAAGATCTGCTTCACTGCACTGTGCGTGGTTTGTACCACGTGGACATAGAATCCAAACAATGAGATAGTGAAGTAGACGCTCATCAATTTTGAGAGGTCCGGCTAGTAATTGGCGATCGATTTCTTGATCTGGGCGTCGCATAAAGGATCTATATGCAAAAATTCTGTTGAACCCTTCAATGCCAGCCGTGAGAATGGGAGATGTGCCATCATGAATGGGAAATTGTGCAACATTTTCCCAAATGTCATCATCTAAAATGATGTTGATACCTTTCACTTTTGTGAACCCAACTCCATCTCTGAATTTGTAATTGAAATAAAAGGCTCGTACCAAATCTGGATAGTAGGTGCCTTGCATCTCTGTGAAGAATTTCACACCTTGTTCAGCCAGAAAGTTTTGAATTGTGAAATGGCGATTTACAAACCATTGAGACTGGATGAATTTTGGAGTGATGAGGGGTTTGTCTTTCCACAATATGATGAATTCAGGGCTTCTTTCTTCATCCGAAATCCATCCTTCAATGAAGGCTGTTCTAGGTGCAGTTGAGGGATGAGAGGCACGAGATGCAGTCCTTCTACGTGTAGGAATTTTTCTACGAGAGGATTCAGCCATGGTTTAGGTAAAAGAGAGGGAAGCCTTGGAGAGTTTGTGAGAAAATGAGAAAAGGAGAGGGTCATAAGTGTTGATGGAGAGAAAAGAGTGTTCTGGTGACAAAAATGGCTAATATTTATAGAGAGAAGACTCCAACGGCTATATACACGCGATTTGATGCAAATCTAGCCGTTGCAAATGCTAGTTTTTGAAATTTGTTGGCCCAACGACGTGTAATAATCGATTATTCTAAGATGATAATCGATTATTGGTTCATGAACTGGGCAAAATATGAAGTCTGACAAGCTGATAATCGATTATCCAAAGTGATAATCGATTATTCCAGTGAGTTTTTGATTTTTGGCTCAGAATTAAGGATAATCGATTATGGCCTTAAATAATTGATTATTACAAAATGTTTTTGAATTTTAAGGTTGAGAATTTAAGGATAATGGATTATTACCCAAAATAATCGATTATTCCAGTATGTTTTGGGATTTTTGAAGAGAGTGTGATAATCAATTATTGACACTTATAATCGATTATTAACGCTATTTTTCGGATTTTTTAAGGATTGTGAGTTTTTGGCAATTTAAGAGATCTCTAATATGCCTAAGTCTCTTCTTAGTTCATAAAATCTATCTTTAGCTAAAGGTTTTGTAAAGATATCAGCTAATTGATGCTTTGTATCTACGTATTCTATTTCACAATTTCCTTTATTAATGTGATCTCTTAGGAAATGATGTCTTATTTCAATACGCTTTGTCCTAGAGTGCATTATGGGATTTTTGGTTAAATTAATAGCACTGGTATTATCACATTTCAGAGGTATGTGATTTAGAAAGATATTATAGTCTTCTAGTTGTTGTTTCATCCAAAAAATTTGAGCACAACAATTTCCAACTGCTATGTATTCAGCCTCTATAGTTGACAAAGCCACACAAGCTTGTTTCTTTGAGTGCCAAGAGACTAATGAACTACGTAAGAGGTGACAAGTACCACTGGTACTTTTTCTATCTATTTTACAACCACCATAATCAGCATCTGAATAGCCTATCAAATTAGGAGACGCTCCTGAAGGATACCATAGTCCAAAAGATGCAGTATCTTTTAAGTATTTTAAAATTCTTTTTACTGCAGTAAGATGTGATTCTTTTGGATTGGCTTGAAAACGAGCACACACACATACAGATTGCATAATATCAGGCCTACTTGCAGTAAGATACAACAAAGAACCTATCATGCCTCTACACATAGTTTGATTTACCTTTATTCCTGATTCATCTTTGTCTAAGTAGCAGGAGGTTCCCATAGGAGTACTTGCTTCCTTAGCAGTATCCATTCCAAATTTCTTAAGTACTTCTTTACAATACTTAGATTGAGAAATGAAAGTTCCATTTTCCATTTGCTTAATTTGAAGACCTAAAAAGAATGTCAATTCTCCCATCATTGACATTTCAAACTCTGCCTGCATTATGCTTGCAAAGCCTTTACATAGTGAACTATCAGTAGACCCAAATATTATGTCATCTACACAGATCTGAACTAGCAAAATATGCTTATTTACTCTTTTAATAAACATAGTTAAATCAATTTTACCTCTTTCAAAATCATTTTCTAACAAAAATGTACTTAATCGTTCATACCAAGATCTACGTGCTTGTTTTAATCCATACAATGCTTTCTTTAATTTATAAATGTGATTAGGAAACTTATAGTCTTCAAAGCCAGGTGGCTGTTCAACATACACATTTTCTTTTATAAATCCATTTAAAAAAGCACTTTTGACATCCATCTGATATAGTTTGAATTTCATGAGAGAAGCATAGGCAAGAAGTAAATGTATAGCTTCTAACCTAGCAACTGGAGCATAAGTCTCATCATAGTCTATACCTTCTTCTTGTCTGTATCCCTTTGCTATAAGTCTGGCTTTGTTTTTAGTGATGTTTCCATCCTCATCCAGCTTGTTTCTGAACACCCATTTTGTTCCTATTACTTGGTGTGAATCATCCCTAGGAATGAGTTCCCAAACTTCATTCCTTTCAAATTGTTTCAGCTCTTCTTGCATTGCTATGCACCATTGATCATCTTGAAGAGCTTCGTCTACACTTTTGGGTTCTATCTGTGAAACAAAGGCAACAATCATACAGAAATTTGACATATTTCTAGTAACAACTCCCTTTGATATATCTCCAATGACATTTTCTAGAGATAATCCTCTAGGTGATTTCCAGCTTTTGGCAAGATCTTCAGGTTCAGTCAGTGGATTCTCATTTAGATACATCTCATCAAGGGCTTCTTTGAAATATTCTTCATCACCTGCATTTGTTTTATTTGACTCAAGAGGGTTCTCCTCAAGGTCCACAATTTCATCAAAAACAACATGCACAAATTCTTCCATATTCAAGGTTCTTCTATTAAAAATCCTATAGGTTTTACTAGTTAATGAATATCCTAAGAAAATAGCTTCATCAGCTTTAGAATCAAATTTACCCAAATTTTCTTTTCCGTTATTTAGAACAAAGCATTTGCATCCAAATATTTTTAAATGTGCTACATTAGGCTTTCTTCCTTTAAACAATTCATAGGGGGTAACTTTTAAAATTGGTCTAATGAGCATTCTATTTAATACATAGCAAGCAGTGCTCACAGCATCAGCCCAAAAATATTTAGGCACATCATATTCGTTCAACATTGTGCGAGCTAATTCTTCTAAAGATCTATTTTTCCTTTCTACAACTCCATTTTGTTGAGCAGTTCTAAGTGCAGAAAAATTATGCATAATTCCGTTTTCTTCACAAAAGTTTTCAAATAATTCATTTTGAAATTCTCCACCATGATCACTTCTTAAAACTTTAATTTTCAAATCTTTTTCATTTTGAACTGCTTTTGCAAACTTTTTAAAAGCTTTAAATGCTTCACTTTTTAGTGTGACAAAGAAAGTCCATGTGTATCGTGAGTAATCATCAACAATAACAAGAGCATAATAATTTCTTCCAAAGCTTTTTGTCCTTGAAGGACCAAACAAATCCATATGCAAAAGTTCTAAAGGTTTTGATGTGGAAATCACATTCTTTGAATGAAATGAAGATTTTACTTGTTTTCCTTTTTGACATGCATCACATAGTTTATCTTTTTCAAACTTTATTTTTGGTAATCCAATTACTAATTCTTTAGAAATCAGTTTGTTTAATTGTTGCATGTAAATATGAGCAGCTCGTTTATGCCATAACCAAGGATTTTCTTCTTTAACAACCAAACAAGTTATATCACTAGATGATGCAGTATCAAGATCAATTAAGTAAATGTTATTGTGTCTCATACCTTTTAAGGCTATTTCTTTGGAGTCCTTTTGATGAATAGTGCAGTAATCACTCTCAAATATTACTTTGAGTCCTTTATCACATAATTGGCTTATACTGAGAAGATTGTGCTTTAGTCCTTCTACATACAGTACATCCTTGATCTCCAAAGTATTTCCTCCACCTACATCACCTGTTCCAAGTATTTTTCCTTTGTTGTTATCCCCATAAGTGACAAATCCTTGTTCCTTCTTTTTAAAGTTCTTAAACTTCTTTTTATCTCCAGTCATGTGCCTTGAACAACCACTGTCAAGATACCACATTGATCTTCTGGATTTAGAAGTCATCTGTAAAATAAGGAAACAATTCATTTAGGTCCCCAACAACTTGTTTGGGTCCTTGGGGTTAGAAAAAAAATATCTACTTATGAACAGGAACCCAAAGATATTTCTTATTAGGAACACCAAAATGTTTGATATTGCATTTGTTTGAAGTATGACCCTTTTTCATGCAATAAAAACATGTAGCAGTACATGCATATGTATTTATGGAATGATATGTTCCTTTTTCTACCCAAACTCTATGAGTTCTTTTAGTTTTACTTTTAAAACTATGATTATGAGCATGCTTGGTCTTATTTGGATTTTTCTTGATTTTAAACTTTTCACAATTTTTATTTTCTAAAGCATCTTCGAGATGTTTTTCCAAAATACATATATCAAACATGTAACTTTTGCATGAAGCACATTCAACAGTTTCTTTATTTTCTAAATTTGAAATTTTATTTTTCAAAAATTCTTTTTCTTCAAGAGATTTTTCAAATTTACTTTGCAAATCTTTAAAATCAGATTTTAACTTTTTTTAGCAGTATCCAATTTACTAGATTTAATAAGCAATTGTTGAAAGGCATCATACAAATCATCATAGTCATTTTCGTGGCAAGTAAAATTTACCTCACTATCAGAATCATCATGATTAGCCATCAGACATAGATTTGCTTCTTCATTTTCAGAATCGCTAGAATTTGATGAGCTTGAGGTATTGTCTTCCCAAGCTATATATGCTTTCTTTTTGAAGAATTTTCTACCCTTCTTTTCTTCACTTTTCTTTGAATTTGGGCAGTCAGCTTTGACGTGTCCAGATTCTCCACATCCATAGCATTTGAAATTTGAGGATGATCCTTGATTATCCTTCTTGTTGCTCTTGAATTGATTTTTACCTTTGGCCTTAATGAATTTTGTAAACTTCTTAATCATGAGACTAAGATTTTCATCATCATTCGAATCTTCTTCTTCCTTTTGTCTTTTGCATTTAACCACTTCGGTTTTAAAGGCTATATTCTTCTTTCTTCCAATATCTTCTTCATCATTTAATCTGCCTAGTTCAAGCTCATGTTCTCTCAGCTTTCCAAACAAAGCCGCCATCGTCATTGTCGCACGATTTTGTGACTCCGTGATGGCTGTCACCTTCGGCTGCCAAGTCCTGTTCAAGGATTTGAGAACTTTTATATTTAATTCATCAGTGTCAAAAGTTTTACCTAGACCTGTGAGATGATTGACGATATGTGTGAATCGTTTCTGCACATCGTATATAGTTTCTCCCTGTTGCATCCGAAACATTTCGTATTCTTGGATCAAGGAGTTCTTGCGTGCTCTATTCACATCGTTTGTTCCTTCATGGGTTACACGCAATATTTCCCACATTTCTTGTGCACTGGTGCATATTGAGATCCTGTAAAACTCATTTAGGGTTAAGGCAGATGAAATTATATTTCTAGCTTTTACATCATATTGGGCTCTTCTATTTTCGTCTGCTGTCCATTGCGAGAATGGCTTTGGTTCCTGCACATCATTTACAATATTAACAGGAACAAATGGACCATTTAAAACAACATCCCAAATACCCCTATCAACAGATTCTAGAAAAATTTGCATCCTAACTTTCTAGAAAGGATAATTTTCACCAGTAAATAGAGGAGGTCTGTTGATAGACACACCCTCAGCAAAAGTTTGATTTTGTCCAACCATTTTCGAAAGATTTGAATAACTATCAAAATAAGCTCTGATACCAATTGTTGGTATCAAGCAGCGAAATGTTTGAGCGTGCGGACAAAACCAATAGGGGGTGAATTGGTTTTTAAATAATAAAATTAATACTTTAAATTTTTTCCAAAATTTATCAATTAGATCAATAAATAATTTCTTTAAACACAATAATAGATGAAATAAAGAGATAGAGAAGAATATTGAACACAAGTATTTATACTGGTTCGGATCAAAAGACCCTACGTCCAGTTGTTAATCTCTGAAAAATGAGATTAACTAAATCACTAACAAGTAACAAATTTACAATCAGATATTAAGAGTGTAAGGAAAGAAAACACCTCTCTTGAATCACACAAGAGATGAACACCTTTCTCTGAATCACACAAAGAACCTTGACCTTAGCTTTCCTAGCAACAGCAGCAGCACTCAATCTCCTAGAACACCTCTAAGGAAAAGTTATCGCTCTACCCACACTAGGTTTTTCAAAGCTTCTATTGAGAACACTCAGAGAACTCTCTTGCAGTCACAACACTAGTACTCTAGCTTCTCAAAAAGGTGAGTGAGAAGTAACTCTGAGGTTCCTTAGATAGGGGTTCCAGAAATTAGGTCAAAAAGCTGAGCAGTCGCGCCTAACAGACCAGGATAATCGATTATCACTAGTGATAAGCGATTATTCCAGTGTGGTTTATGGAAAACAAATTTTTGAGCAGATAATTAATTATCAGAAGTGATAATCGATTATTCCAGTGCTTTCTTGAAAAAATTGGTTCAGCTCAGGATAATCGATTATTCTAAGTGATAATCGATTATCACTTTGATTTTTCTAGAAATACTAGAATTTTCTTGTACAATACTATTTCTAACTTAATCTAATTACATTTTACAAGATAGCTTTAAACATAACAACATATGGTCTTCATATTGTCTTCCAAATGGCTTTCAGGCTTCTTTTATCATCATCAAAATCTTGCTTCAGCATTTAGACTTGTATTGCTTTTGCCAACAGAGAATATATATGAAATGTGAATGGATTAATTTTAATTTGTTTTGGGTGCTAAAAAACCAGTATTATGCAAGTATTGGTGTAGCGCCTGGCGGTGTTGTTTGACCGCCAAGCGATGGCTACAAAACCAGTAGAGAATTGAAGCGTGTTGCGCCTGGCGATAAGGGTTGTCCCGCCAGGCGATGCTTGTGGAAACAATAGCATCAGAGGCACTTGGCGCCTGACAGCACGTGTCCCCCGCCACACGGTCTGGAAACCTTTTGCGTCTGGCAACTCGTGTGGAGTGCCAGGCAATTTTTGATGAAGCAGACATTGTGTTTTGCTTGCTTTGGATGTGCGTGGTCTACGAGGCTTTGGGCGATATCTCAAGGGTCAAATGTTGGAGTATTCATGGAGCTGTGGCTCAAGATGGAGGGTAATACGAGCATTCTTTGAGTTGTGGCTCGGAGTAGCGAGTGTTCCTGCATGTGTCCTACGAGTGGTGGCTTATAGGTTGGCAGCAACGATATATTGAGACTATCAATCAAAGATGTAAAACATGGATTACATGTTGGCGTCCATGTGAGATGAGATCAAAGGATGGAGTTCCTTGGATTGTGTGTGTTTTGTTATATAAATTGATGCATATGTTTTATTCTGTTAGCTCACCCTATCTGCTTGTGTTTGGCGACGATCGTGTACACGGTACACGGGAGCAGTCGATGTTGTAGGTGGATCTGGTAAGGCATAGAGCCGGAGCGGGGCTAGTTGGGAGAGGACATTCTCAGAGTTTTATATTTTATGAGTTTTTAAAGAATTTGTAATATTTCATATTACTACTCGTAGACATTGTAATTGAGTTTTAAATTTTTTGGATTTGAGTTAACTTCGGATGTAATAAAAGTTTTATAGTTCCCATGTTTTGAAAAATGGAGCTTAATAAATGAGGATTTAATATTATTATCTGATTTTATTAAGTAAATTTGTAATATCCGGACGAGATATTACATAGTTCTTTATAAAAAATTTGTTGTTTGATATTATTATTTTGTTTTTTTAATTTTCTAGATTTTTATGTATATGTATATTTTATTAATAATATCAAGAGAACCCAAGATTCTACATGATAAATATTTAGTTATCAAGCAAATCTGACATTTGACATGATATTTAAGATGATTTTATAATTTTTTTATTTTTTGTTATTTCTAATTTTCTTTCAAAAAAAAAAAGATTTAAAAGCCTATAAAAGAGTGTTTTGATTATCAAGCAAGTCCAAGACTTGACATGACATTCACAACTTATATAAAAGAAAATATAATTTTTTATTTTATTTATTTATTTATTATTATTTTTTTAGAGAACTAAAGTCTACGAAAAACACCTTTTTAAGTACCAAGATAAAAAATAAAGGAAAAGAGAAAGGTTGAACACATCAATGATAACCCAAAATCATCTAACATGAGGACCCCGAACACATTTAATCATACAACAATTCAAACGATCATATATGTGATGTTATAAGAGAATCATGAAAAGCATTACGAGCAAAGAAAATTTACCTTAAGGTGACCCCTTTTTGTGTGTGTGCTCTATAGTAAAAAAGAGATAGGGTTTTTCGAATTTTTTTTTTGTCCCTTGCATTAGAGAAATTTTGTGCTTATATAGGCCCCTTGGGGTACGATTGAGATTCTAGTATTTAATTATAAAGAAAATATATGGGGAAGGAATTGGTCTTATTAAATCCTTGCATAATATCTACAATATTGATTATAATTATTAACGAAATATTGTTTGTAATTACTAGAATCATATTTTCTGTCACATAAAGATCGTAATCATAACATATTATTCATATAATTGATTCTAATTATTATCAGGAATACTTTCTTCTAAATATTAAAATCGTACCATTCTCTAAAAGCATTATTATCAAAAATACTTTTTGCTTCTAATTAAAATAATATCTTCCCCGACTGACAACGGAAAGAGACACATAAGTGTAAATACAAGATATTTATTCAAATTATTATAAAAAAAATGGCTCCTAATATTATACCCTTTTCTAAAAACAGAAATTATGAAACGTTCTCTTCTGTCATGTCATGTGGAGAGTGTAAATAGCAAATAGTGGGGGTGAAAATATGTAAAATATTTGGGCTCATAAAAAGAGTGATAATAAATTAGATTCTCCTTCTCTTGGTTTTTTTCTTTTTTCTTTTTTTTTCTTTTTCTCGTGGTAGAATTAAAGTTAAAAAAAACCTACCATCAATCCAAACATATTATTTTATTTTATTATTTATTATTTATTATTATTATTGTTATATTATATATTATTTATATTCTTATTATTATTATTTTTTTAACCAAACAAATGCATTTACCCGGATGAAATTGGGTGTTGACATCAAATTTTCATTATCCTCTTCTAGTTGCTTTATTCTACTTTCAAGCCATTTAATTTCTCCTTTACGTTTATTATTTGACTTTTGCAGTTTCGTGGCTTCCTTATGTAATTCAATAAAGGCATCAAGCAATTCATAGTAGTTATTTTCATCATGTTCATATTTGAAACTACTCACACTACTTTTAGAGGATCCTATTCCAGCCATCAGACACATTGTTTTCCTCCTCAGTGCTCTCATCCGATTCACTGGATGTGCTGGAATCATTGTCTTCTACAGGCAATATAAGCTTTCTTTTTCTTCATGTGCTTCTTTGCCTTGGTCTTCTCTTCCTGCTTCTGTTTCATCTTGAGTACAAGGCAATCTAGTTTGATGTGTCCTGTTTTGCCACACTCATAGCAGGTTGGAGTGCTAGAACGTTCCTGCTTTCTGGACTGTCTCTTATTGTCTGCATAGCTGTTGTTAGTCTTATTTTTAAACTTCAAGAATTTATAGAACCTTTTTACCATTAAACTCAAGGCTTCACTGTCAGAATTTCCATCATTTGACTCATCTACAGATTATGTTTTCTTAAGCTTTATTCTAGATTTCACAACACTCTTCAAGCCTATAGTGTGCCTCTTTTCTCCATCCTCTTCTTCCTTGAGTCTTTCAAGCTCTAGTTCATATTCCCTCAGTTTTCTAAAGAGAGTGGCTATGTTCATACTGGTGAGATCTCTTGATTCAAAAATTATTGTAACTTTAGGCTGCCATGTCCTATTTAAGCTCTTCAAAATTTTGATATTGAGTTCCTCTTTGTCAAAAGTCTTGCCAAGGGCTAGGAGGTGATTTACTATATGTGTAAATCTTTCCTGCACATCATATATACTTTCTCCAGACTTCATCCTGAGCATCTCATACTCCTGAATGAGAGTGTTCTTCCTTGCCCTTTTGACTTCATTCGTGCTCTCATGGGTCACTTCCAAGACATCCCACATTTCTTTGTTTGATTCACACACAGATACCTTGTAAAATTCATCCAAAGTTAGTGTAGAAGATATAATATTTTTGGCTCTAACATCATAGTGTGCCCTCTTGTTCTCGTCAGGAGTCCACTGTGAGAATTCTTTGGGGACATTTTTGCCTTCCACAACTTTAATTGGTTGAAAAGGTCCATTTACCACAACATCCCATACCCCTTGTTCACTAATTCAAGAAAAAATTTCATTCTAATTTTCCAAAAAGGATAGTTTTCACCAATAAACAAATGAGGCCTATTGATGGATGCCCCTTCAGCAAACGTTTGAGATGAATTAGACATATCAGGATCTTTCTAATCGATTAGCGTGCGATTAACCAACTCTACTACCAATTGTTAAAACAGATCTGTCTAATATAACTCAACCAAGATAGAGGTGAATTGGTTATTGAATCTTTACTAATTTTAAATGAATCTTGAAAGTTTCTTTAAGGCTTGAATATACATTTGGTTCTTATTTTTGTTGTTTTTATTCAATTTGGTCCCCATTTTCGTTTTGTGTTCAATTAGGTCCTCATTTCGTCAAATTTTGTTCAATTTGGTCCTTTTCACTAACGGTTTAAATAGTTAAAGTTTTTGAACAATACATACCACGTGTCAGCTCCTGATTTTTTTGATTTTTTTTAATTTTTTTTTTAAATTTGTTTAAATCTTTTTAATTTCAAAAAAATTGTCCACGTGTCAAGTCACAATTGTGCCACGTGTCAATGCTAGTGCCATGTGTCAATTTGTGGTAGTATTTTTTTGATTCAATTTAGTCTCAATTTTTGTTAAAATAAATCAATTTTTCCCTTTCAAATTAACACTAAATTTAATATCTTTTATACATATTATATTAATAATTTTTCTAAAATTGACATTTGAATTTATAATTTTTTAAATTCAATTATAAATTATTAAATTTAATTATAAATTGAATAAAATTCTTATGTTTAATTGCTAAATAGAATATAATTATTAAATGTTTTTTCTAATATTTATATTCTAAAATACTTTTAAAAATTGATATTCAAAATATTTTAGAAAAATAAACTAATATTTGAAAAATTAACATTTAAATATAAAATATTTATATTTTAATATCTAAAATGCATTAAAAATATTAAATATTTTAGATTTTAATGTCAATTTTAGAAATGTTAATAAAGATTTTTAAAATTTTTATAATTATATTTTAATAATATTTAAATAATAATATTCTATTTAAAACTTGAATCTAAGAATTATATTCAGTTTAAAATTAAATATTATAATTTATAATTGAATTTCAAAATTAACTAATAATGTCACTTTTAAAAATTATATTGTTCCAGTTTGACAAAATTTAGAACTAAATTAAACAAAAATAACAAATATATGGATTGAATTGAATAAAAATAACGAATATTGGGACAAAATTCAACAAAAAAAATAATAAAACCACACACTGACACGTGACACTAGCATTGACACATGGCACAATTGTGACTTGACATGTGGACATTTTTTTTGAAATTAATAATTTAAAAAAATTAAAAAAAATTAAAAAAATTAAAAATAAAATAAAATCGAGAGTTCAAACGTGGCATGTACAATTCAAAAACATTAACTATTTAAACACCGTTAGTGAAAAGAACCAAATTGACCAAAATTTGATGAAAATGAGGACGTAAGTGAACAGAAAATGAAAATGGAGACCAAATTGAATAAAAACAACAAAAATAGGGACCAAATGTATATTTAAGCCTTTCTTTAATCTGTATACCCCAAATAACCAGTTTTACAGTTCTGTGTTAATGGAATGTGTAAAGCAATTGAGAAAGGCATAACAGATGAGAGAAACAAAGAAAACAACAATTTATACTGGTTCGATTCAAGATGAATCTACGTCCAGTCTTCTCCTAAGCAACCCACTTAGGATGATTTCACTAAATCAATAGAGATACAAGAATTACAACAGCATCTATATAATTCAAGACCTTAAAGACTAAGGAGCTTGATCTACAAATCAAGAACTCCCCCTAGATGCAATGCATCCACACAATTGCACCTAGACCTTCACTTCACACAGTGAATCAACTGTAAACAAAAATACAATAAGAAAGGAATAGGAACGAATACACTTAGTGGATGTGCAGATTTGTCACTTGATCCTAGATCACATCTTGACCCATTAAGGTTGAATCCACCATCAATCTTCTTGAAGGTTCACTTGAATGATCTCTAAAGAAAGCACAAGAACTCAATAGATTTCAGAAAAGTAGAAAAACAGTCTCTCATTTTGCAATTCAGTTAGTTTTCTCTCTATATTTAAAAATGTTTTCAAAACTGATTTTATACCAAAGTTATGCTGTAGTGACTAATAGATTAGGAATTTACCTAGTAGATTATCATGAGTGTATTTTCATTGCATTAGTGCAATGTCCTTATCTAATCTATTAGTTAAGTAGCTAATCTATTCACGAGTTCACATTCAAGAGTTTGACTGACACACTTTCATTTTCTCACTTTCAGAAAAATAGTCTTCTTTCTCTTAGAACAGTAACGTTCCTCTGCTAGGGTTTGGGGTTCATCCAAGTTCAACCGAGTTCAACCCATTTCTTTCACTCACGTAAGTTCCTTCCGATGCATACTCTTCTCTTTTAGTTTAATCTTCATGCTTGCCTTTAGGGTTCCTCGTAATAATCTTGTGCTTCCTTTGTATTGAGATTTCCGGCTCTTAAATATGCTCTTGGAGTTGTCTTGCTCATTCGCTTAAGGGTCGGGGTCATTTTGACTAGCTCTTTCCAGGTAAGGGAAGCTAGGGTTTATTTTTTTTTAAAGTTATTTTGCCGATTTTTGGTCTGTTGTATGGTTGTGATGCTTGAATGAGGTTGTTGGTCGAATAAAAATGTATGGTGTGCAAGTATGTTTGATTGATGTGCCGCTACTCTTTTTCTACACTGCACACTTTTCGTAAAATGAAGATTTCTACTACGTTAACCGTTGGATTGAGCTGAAATTGTAAAAGTTGATCCTTAACACATAATTCTAGACTTTGACTGGTCGGATCTTTAATCGGAGCTCTGTAGTGAGAGCAGTTTTTATCGCAAGATCACTGAATTTGTGTTGTTGACAACACTGCACCCTTTTCGTAAAATGAAAGTTACTACTTCGTTAACCGTTGGATCGAGCTGATATTTTAACAGCTGATCCTTAACACATAGCTTTTGACTTTGACCGGTTCGATCTTGAATCAGAGCTCTGTAGTGAGATAAGTTTTTATTGCAAGATCGCTATAGTTTAGTTGTTTCTCTAATCTTGAATGGTTATTACTGACTTGAATCTAATTGTTATATTAAAAGCATGTGATAAATGATTATGCATGAGTGATGTGATTCATGGATTGTGGATGATGGGTTTGGTATGAACTTGGCATGTGATTTAAATGAGATGGTTGGTATCAAGGAGACATGGTATTGATATGAAATACAAATATATATTCACTATTTGGGAAGGATGAGTTGGTATGGATTCAACATTTGGTTATGAATGAGAATGGGTTGTAAAGGTTGACATGAGATATTGTGTATGGTAAACATTACTTGATTGATTGAACATGATTGGTCTGTGGTCAGTGCGTAATTCCTTGAAATCTCTAAGTGGGATTTCAGGGTCGTACTTCAGTGGTTGGGACGTAATTCCATGGCCCCTGTTAGTGGGTGTCCATGGTGGTGCCCCATCTATATAATTTGGTAAGGATTCAAGGTAAGGATTGCATCCTGACACTCTAAGGACTCAATCAGTCTCACTTAGAGCGGACTAACACTTGTAAGACTTGTAACACATAGCTCGAGGGTGAGCAGAGGTATCCATCACAAGTGCGAGCATCTGCTGAATCCGACCAGATTATATGTATCCGGATGAGTCGAGTCGATTCTTAGTGTATTGATTGGGAGGTCATAACATGTTTGGATGATGTATGTATATTGGACTGTGAAAGTATATCTGATTGCATGATAAAATCTTTTTGGCTCTAGCTTACCCTTTTGCTTGTTTGATTGCCTTGTATGTTGTTCTTCTACCGTTGCGATGATCATCAATTTATTGATGGGAGCAGATGCGAGAGGTACTCGAGGTCAACAGAGAAGGGATGGTTTCGCTGCACAGTCTACCTGTGTTGGACTTCATGTCTCTTTAGGCTTTTCTTTAGGGCGAAGGCCCGTGTATTGTATTGCCCTAAGGCTTTATTTCGAATACTGGCTATCTCTTACTCATTTTGGGTTGTAGGCATTGTAGTGAGCTTTAGTATTTCCTTTTAAGTACCTTGGATAACTGTAAAGAGTGACTTTATACTCCGCAACTTGGCTCTTTATATTATCCGGTGTAAGATTTCCTTTAATTATGTTATTATTTAAATGGGATGTTACAGCTGCAACCTGTAAAAACTTAAAAAGAAAAGGAAGTATTGTCCTGTATGTCTCCGAACTAGGTCAATTTAGTATTGTAAATCTCATATTTTTTTTATTTAAGATGTTTGTTTTTTTTTGTAAAAGTATGATATGCTTAGCACCACTATTGAGGAAGATATCTCAACTTGGTTTGGGTTTACTACTGTAGTCTCACCTATCACAAAGATAAATATATATATATATATATATATATATATATATATATATATATATATTTGAATTGCTGCATATGATAGTTAGGGTTATAGTAGTCAACTTAGTTCAGATTTTTTCTGCAAGTGCCAAGTATATCACAGTTTTATGAAAACTACAAACATCTAAAATAAATTAAAACACAAAATTAATAATACTGAATTGAGCTAGTAAAAAAACACTTGTACTAGAACTTCATCTGAAAATTCTTCCATTTCTTTAATTTATTGCAAGTTGCAGCAAAATTCTCATTTATGTTTTTGTATACAAGGATTAATTGTGAGAATCTATAAAATCATACTTTAGGAGTGGTTGTGTTTAAAATAATGAGATCTTAGTGTTATTTTAATAAATAAACCATTTATATATAAATAGAAATTTCATAAAAGATTTCATTATTTAGAAAACAATATCTCTTTAAAACTCTGTTTCTCTAAAGTTTCTCTAATTTCTTTCTAAAACTTCTGACTATGCTCTCATCCTTTTGAAGATCAGAGGCTGCTAGAGTGATTACTGCGGCAAAATCTTCGAGTCTGTCCGATCATTTTTCATCGATTTAGGTCAAAATATTTTGGTGTGGTACAAAAATCCATGGTTGAAAGTTATCCAAGTTGTAAACCAGTAGTTATTAGCACAAGATTTTGAAAGCAAAAATAAAATGTTGGTTTTGTTGTATGACCACACTAGGACGAAAAAGAACTTATATGTATGGCAAACAACTGTTGCTACATAGGTTTAGTGTTGGGTTTCACTATAATTTTGTTTGCATTATATATTGTCCATTGCTTTTATCATTTGATGTCTTGCTTCTTTTTTCATTCCTCGATTTTGTATTTTTCTAAACATTTAGCTAGGTCTTGGTTTGATAAAGAAATAAATGTAATTTGGCATCTCTAAATTGTTTTTTCCAAGTTTTGCCACTGAAAAATAGGTTTCGTGAGGAAAAAGTAATTTGTAACCTATTTAGAGAGAGAAGAGGAACAACAAAGACAATGTTCTTCTTCATGGTAACTTATCTATACTTTTACCTTATTAATAGTTTTGTCATAAATATATTTTCTCTTTATTTCTTTCTTTTTTTTTTCTTGGAGAGAATTGGAGGAAGTAGTGGCAAGGGAAAAGAAAGTTTGAAAAATAATTTTGTTGGTTTTTCACTCTGAAGTACCGACCTATAAGAATCCAATCTGTAAGAATTTAAAGAAAATAATTGTTTAATTAAATTATGACATGTCTTTCGGTTAGGTCAGTTTAGCAATATTAATTAAATTGCATATGAAAGATATAATTAGAGCGGTAAATTTAGTTTCGATTTTTTTTCTCAATAATCGTGCTAAGCATATCACATTCATCTAAAATAAAAATAGAACCCAAATTTATAATGTTCAACTCAAGACGTACTTATGCGAGAATTTAATCTGACAATCCTTCTCTTTTTTTAATTTATTGCATGTTACAACAAAATTCTCCTTTTTTTTATTTTGTATATAAGAGACTTTTGTGATCACGATATATTATTTTTTTTTTGTATTTTATTATAATGGAATAGGAAATGTAATGACTTTTTAATTTAGTTACTATTTATAGTTGTATTTTATTTTACTTAACTAGTTAGATGTTCATTAAAAAGTCATGTATATATTTTGAATATTTCTAGTAGCTACAATTTAAGAATTTTATATCTTTTGTCTTAACCAAATGTTAGCGATGTAGACTTTTAGATTTTTATTTAGTATGACCTAGTGTTGCTATTTTCCATAACCTTATAATCCATTATTAGAAATATATGTAAAATTATTTAAAGAATTTGTTCGTAGTAAATATATGTAACCAACCTCCCAGCCTTCCATGAAGTCCTAGTTTTCCTCTGCATCAAACACGTGCCAGTTCCACATGCCAGACCTGATGAACGGTTTCTGGTTGGTTGTGTTGGCCCGAGAGAGTTCATTGATTATTGAATCACTCAAAATTAAAGTCTAAAATTAGTTCTGAATGTCATCAATCAAAATAATGTGATAAGGTTGAAAAATAAATACACTGCACACAACCATTCAAATACATCTCTACACTTCTAGCCCACAAAAATCCCATATATTTAATCTTCAATAACAAAGATCAAGTATATAAAGTAGTGTGAGGATTGAGGTATGCATACCCCGAGCGAAATGTAGTTCCTCGATTCAGACAACCTTTAGCTGATATTTCAGTAACAGTCAAGGTTTCCTCAATGCTAGCTCCGGATGCAATCACAACACAGACAAAATTTCAGCTCTAGGTGTAGAGTATGAGCAACACACATTGCATTTCTAACCATAAACCCATACTTAGTCGTCATTAGGGTTTTAGTGGCAAAATTTCTCACCATAACCCATGCTTAATCGTGATTAGATTATTAGTTGCAAAATGAGAGAAATCAATAGAATTAAAAATTACAAACCATGAAACTAAATCAAAGAGTTCAGTAGAATAGAAAATTACCACTTTTTTACGAAGACATCATCAAATAGGTCATGTTGCACTTTTGAGGGAGATGTGAAATCTCACATACTTTGAATTTTGAAAAATTTACCAGAATTGCACACCTCTCTCTGAACGCTTTAAGAAATTTCACAAGCTTTTTGGAAATTTTGTACAACAAATTGAATAAAGAAATGATTGGCCATTGCTTATTAGCATACAAGAAATAGAAATCACGCAAAAGAGATGGTGCTCAAAACGAAAAAAAAAATTCAAAGGACATCTTAATAAAAAGTTAAAAATATTAAAATAATAAAAATCTGTTGCAGTTAGAATAAAATAACAAAATTAACATTTTTTTAGTGGTTTAATATAACCGCAACAAAATACCCGCTAATAAAAATTATTATTTTTGTAGTGGAAGAACCGTGTTAAGGATAGGAATGAACGAAAGAAATGGGAGATGGGAAAGATATTGTCTCGATTTCAAGGTTAACAAGTATAATATCTTTTTTAAAATTAAAAAAAAAAAATATATATATATATATATATATATATATATATATATATATATATATATATATAATTTATACCAATTTTAGCTATAATCGGCATAAAAATTCTTTTTCAATATTACAAAAATGTCACTGTATTAATTTTTATACCGGTTGAAAATATAATTGGCATAATAGATCTCACGTTATTTATAAAATTGTTGTCCGCCTCTTATTTTATACCTGGTGGATTTGAACAAGTATAATAATGTAGGTATAAAAAACTTATTTTGCACTAGTGTTTATTGGGTCAATGTGCATGGATTATTTATACATTTTGAGTTTGAATATCTAAATTAATATTATTTCCTTATTTCTTATTTCTTTTATATTTTAATACAAATTTTATTTTATTGTTAGAATGTTTTATAAATAATATATATATATATATATATATATAATTTCATAATTAATCATTTTTCTTTACCATTCTATGTATCATTAAATATCATTAAAAGAAAAAATAAATAAATACACTGATATTCATTCATAGATAAAAAAACCTAAAATTAAAATATTTAATTTAGAAGGCACTGTTGAAAAAAAAAGTCAATGAAACTGAATATGTAAATGATATACATATTAAAAACATAAAAGATGCAAATTTGAATGGATTTAGAATAGCTTAGATTCACTTGTTTTTTTAAACAATTGTAAAAAAGTCGTGAGGTCATTGTGCATGTATTTTGTATGGAAGCATGTGTGACTTATGGGTGGGACTGTTATATGTACATCATAATATAGCAGCTTCGCATTTCATTCAGTTTGAACTCCAAGGTATGAATAAAAATTGCAACAAATTGTGGCACTGTATATGGGTGGCCATTAATGGTGCATTTGAATAGTGTACAAAAATCCTAAAGCATTATTTTCATACTCTGATTGGTGTTTGTGCCCAACCATGTGTTTACAATCTTTGTGCTTTTAGCAGATATTAGGCTCTTCTTTTTAGGTTGGTGGTGGACTCATTTTTTATCCCTGTATTAGTAGACTGTTATATTATCTGATGGGGTGGGGACGTGAAGGTAATGTTCTTTGTTTACAATAGGTTCAGAATGAAATTCTATCTGTGTATGGTTTTGTGTTGCTTAAGTCTTGTTTAGTTTTTGCATGGTAAGAACCTATCACGATAGCAAGAATAATTATATTGACATGACTTGTTCTTTTGGTATTGGAATCTATACTGGTGTGTGGTGTTGTGCTTATGATTCTATGCAGGATCTAGGGATGTCAAAAATATTCGTACCCACGGGTATTCGCGGATAAAACCTGCAATGGGTAGGAAACAGATATTAAAAATGGATACCCGCTACCCGTGGGTACGGGTATTTTTGATACCCGCATGTTAACGGGGCGGGTACGGGTATCATAGTATCCGTACCCGTGGATACCTGTACCCGCTAAACTTTAATTCACAAAACTACCTTTATATATATATATATGTATATATATTAGTAAAAAATATTCTTACCTAATTTTTTCTCAGGAATCAATCGGAGAAGGTGGACTTGTTGATTAAAGCACTAATTAAAGAATTTCCATTGTGTTGAACGTTTTTTAATATTTATATTTTTATGATTATTCGGACTTGTATGAACTTTATTTAAAATTTATGACAATGATGTATTTTATTTTATTTTATTTGAATTTATGATTAAATATTTACTTTTTAAATAATTTTGTAAATACCCGCGGGTATCCATGGATACTCGCGGATATGAAAAAAATAGACGGGTAACCGCATAACGGATACCCGACGAATATGGATACCGGTACGTGGCGAATATTTATTCAGCGGGTAGGGTACGGGGAAGCTACTACTCGTAGCCTACCCGCCCCGTTGACATCCCTAGCAGGATCCATATTGGCATTAAGAGTGGTAGATCAAGTTCATGTTCTAGTCTCCTTTCTTATTATAATTTTTTGTTGTTTTTAGATTTATTCTGGTTGTTTTTTTCTTTATTTCTTCCTTCTTTGTTTTTTTTTTGTATTTAGGTTGGGGTAACCCTATTGCCCTTATTAATATATTTGTTATTGTTGATAAAAAAATTGTTTGATTTAGGGTAAAGTTATCATGATGGCAAGAGGAATTTCCACAATAATTTATGCTAGAAAGTTAGAGAGATGTTTCTATATTGTCATGCAAAATAAATTTAAAGACAAATTTCTTTCCCATATAAATTTTCTCCTCTTACATAAATTCAAGCTACCACATTGTAAAAGCATTGACTATTTTATACAAAAAGTAATGAGAATATTACTGGTAATTATATTCATTATTGACCATTGCTCATGTACTTATAGTTCTCTTCAATATTATATTTAGGGGTATGTAGGAAAGGATTGAGATCATAACACATATTGTGATACACATCATCTCAGTCCACATTATTATGATAATAAGAAGGAAGGTTAATATAGATATTACTACACCCTAAACATCACCATACTAGGTTTATCCTACCTTGTTTATCATACTTCTCATGCAATTTTTGTGGACAAAATTGCAACCCTTTTAATGCCACACAACTATTCAAGTCTCTCATAAGTTCAAATGATATATTATGTTGTGGTGATAACTAAAAAAAACTATTTATTTCTATAGTACTTTTTTCCTACTTTACTCATCATATTATCTGATGTGGAACTTTAATGAGTACTCACTGTAGAACCAACACTAATAAGAGCATCTTACGTGCAATCAATCAAAAGTTTTAAGTGGTGATCTAAAAAAAAAACAAAACCATTAGAAATAATATATGTATAACAAGTGAAGAAACTGAATTTCATGTGAGAGATTTTATTATTACATTTTTAAATATTTTAATTTACTTTTGACTTTTAAAATTAAGAGACTTTATTTTATCTTATATTATATTATTTTCATTTTTTTAAATCATTATTTTACTACTATTTTTTTATATATATTCTAAGATTATTTGAAACATACAATAACATGGAAATTCTATTTAGTAACAGTTTTTTAATTTTATCAAATTAAATAACGATTTTTTTTTTATTTTTTCAAAAGAATATGATTTCTTTTTAATTCAATATTTTTCACTTTGATCATTTATATTTTTTTTTATTTCTTAATATTTACAAAAGAAGCTCTTTACTCTCTAGACTGTACAAGCAAAAGCATCCATGCAAGAATGGATGCCCATGAGCAATGGCGGAACAACGTTGGAATTAAGGGGTCCATGAACCCCAATTTTTTTCTCTTTTTACATTTATATAATTTAATATATGATTTTAAATAAATGTTTTCAAATTTAATATTTTAATAAATATTTACACATTTATATTTATATATAAGAAAAAGTTTTCTTTTTTACATTTATTTTTCAATTTAATCTTTTAAATATTTTTTAAATAAAAAATAATTATTTTATTAATATTATTTTTTAAATTGTTATTTGTTTAATTTAATCATTTTTTATTTTTTAAAATTGAATCATTATAAATGAAAATTAATTATATTAAAATTATAAAAATTATTTATATCTAATTTTATAATTATAATAATAATAATTGTAATTTTATTATTTTTTATTATCATAAAAAAAGTAAATACAATATTTTGACTAGTTTATATAAAAATTTTAGGATTACTCTTTTGGTTCCTATTTTCGTTCAAAAATATTAAGTTACTCATTTAGTTTTTTTTAATCTCAATTTGGTCCGAATTTTAAAAAATTATGTAATTTTGTCCTTTTTCGTTAAATTTATTGAATCAAATCAAGAATTTTTCACCAAAACTGAAGTTGTGAATGATTTGCTTTGTGGATGTAATTTGCATAATCGTAGTATTAATTTTAATGAAAAATTCTTGTTCCGCTTCAAGAAATTTAACGAAAAAGATAAAATTGCATTATTTTCTATAAACTCGAGACCAAATTGAAACTAAAAAACACTAGATGACCAACATAATATTTTTAGACAACAAAATGGACCAAAGAATAATTTAATCAAAATTTTGATACCCCAACATATTGCATGAAGTTCCACTACTGCCCATGAGTACCTGAATAGTTTCAGATTTTGAAAAGCAATTTGGTCGTGGCACAAACTTTTGTTTTACATATTATATTTGTATATATTCTATATTACGTTCTTTTATCTCATTATTTATTTTCACTATTTTAAAAATTTTAATACATTTATTTATTATATATGTAATAACAAAGTTATGTGGTAAGAGAGTCACCCCTTTATTTAATAAATCATAAAAATTTAAATTACTCTTGGAATCTTCTCTTTACTTTGAAGTATGTATGCGTTGAAGGCGAGAACTTTGATTGATGATATGATACTAATGATGCGCTTACTCTGTGCCTTCTATTTTTTTTTATTTTATTATGCAAAATTCAACATGAAATCAAGAAACAAACACATAAATTGAAAAAAAAAAGAATTTCATCACCATCAATTAAAATTTCCACTTTTGATAACTTTCACATTCTAATTCTAAAAATTAAATATATTTTTGGTCTTTTAACTTATACCGGAAATTAGAATTAACCAAACTTTGAAACTTTGGACCAATTTAGTCTTTCACTAGTGTAGTTTCATGTTTAGACAGTTTTATGCCTCGGGTCCCACTGAACCGATGCATATAATGGTTTACTGCAGCGGGTTGTTTCACTTGAGGCCTATCAATGCCAGAATTTTTCCACGTTGCTGATTTTTTTTTTTTGCGTGAGTATATGCCTCGGTTTCGAATCAACCGAGGCAGTAAGCCCAGTTAGGTTTTAAAAACCCAAATCCGTTACACTATAGATGGATCTTCTACCTTCGAAAATTTGTGCCTCCACGTCGTTCCGCCACCACTGCAGATGCATCTTCACTGTTCAGTCCTGCGACCCACCATCCCAGATCCACCGCCATGCCGACCTTCTCCACTTGCTGCCGGCGTTGCGCCTCCTCCGACAAGAACAACAGCTTACCTTTGTCCGCACATTGGGGTATTTTTTGCGTTTTCATTTTGCGATTTGAATCCATTGTCTTGGGTGTTTTTCCAGTAGGGTTGGGGTTCCTCTTGTTGTGTTTCCTCACGTTTTGGTGCAGGTGAACTTCACATAATGGTTGATGTAATGGTTGTTGGCACGAGATTTTGGACGCACAAGGTGTTGAGGTTTTGCGAACTAGCAGAGTTGTATTTTTGCTTGCTTGTGTTCTTGCAGGTTTCAGCCATTTCGAAATTATTTGTTTTTTTTAATTCTTAACGTATTTTATGCCTCGGTTGGTATCAGAACCAAGGCAGTAATGATGAGATATGCCTCGGGTAAGAACCGAGGCAGAAAGGTGGACCTTTTTACCTCGGCTAGATATGCCTCGGGTCTTAAACCGAGGCCAAATGACCAAAATAACCGCGGCAAAAACACTTTTTTGCACTGGTGTTTCATCATTAGAAATGCATGGATTTCATCCTTTTAACCAAATTTTATTAAGTTTATTTGACGTTTCAAATGTGCTTCTTAGTTAACATTAAAGCGAAAATATGTAAAATAGTATAAATAACTCAAATGTAAAATAGTTAACATTGAAACGTCAAATAAACTTAACAAAATTTGGTTAAAATGACTAAATTCATGCATTTCTAAGGTTGAGACACTAAATTGGGTCAAAGTTTCAAAAAGGGACCAATTTCAATTTTCACTAAAAGTTAAGAGATCAAAAACATATTTAACTCCACTCTATAATATACTCTAACATATGCAAAATGAAAATTTAAAACATGAAAAAAAAGACGTGATGACAAATTTTTCATTTCTTTCGATTTAAAATATACAAGAATTTAGACATTTTTTATTTCACGTCACTAACCACAACTTCATCTATGTTTTAATCTTGATTTGTAGAGAAAGATGTATAGTTTAGATATGTTCTTGATGATTTTTTTTCCTTTTTTTTGTATTTAGGTTAAAGCAATGTTATTGCTCCTATTAATATATTTGTTCTTATTGATAAATAAAAAAATAGAAAATTTATATATGGTGGTGGAATAAGAGAAGGGTAAGAGAGTAAAATGTAACTGAAAGATTAAGAACACAATTTTTTTCTGAATTTCAAACTCACTTTGTTTTTTTCATTACAATAGAGTAGATATTAATAAGGTGATGATGAGTGAAAAATTTGGTATGTGTTTTAAGAAGATCCCCTTCTCAAAGGGTCAGGTCAATGTTAAAAAAAATGTTAAAATATTTGATATCATTTAACTTAATTTTGGGAGTGTAACTTATTCATTGTTTTATAAATTCAAACTTTTTTTAAGATGAGATTTTATGTGGTATGGAAGCTTAAAATAGATTGGTGGAAAGTTATAGTACAATACAATCAAATCTTTAAATAGTGACAAATTTTAGTGAAAAAATAATTAGTCACTATATAGTTTACCGATATTTCTCAATAAAGTATCTAATTTATAAAGATATAATACAATATAATAAAATCTTTGAATACACAAATTTGAGTGAAAAAATTTCTTCACATCAAATATATAACAAATAAAATAAAATTATAATAAATAAAAAAATGTCACGTGATCGGTTTCTAAAGCCTGTAGTGCTGCATTGGTATTGATAGTAATAACGGTGCATTGTTCAGATTTATTGTAAAGCTAAAATCAGAAAATAGGCTTTGTATTGACATTAATAACGATGCATTTCATGGTATTGGTTCTTTAAATTAGTCCAGAAAAAATACATTTTTAATACGTGTTGCCAATAGTCATTCCGAACAAATACGATCCCAAAAACGAAACCTACTCTCTCTCTTCTATCTTAAAGCAATATGCATCGTTGGTTGTCAAAATATGCAACCTAAATTCCCTTTCAACGATCAAGAGGACTATGTCCCTATACTACTAAAAAAACTCATATTTCGTGCCAATTTTGTCTTGATTTTTTTTTTGCAGGAAATACTTATAAATTTTGTTATGAAAAAAAAATTGTAAGAAATTGCTGCCAATTTTTTTACAAAATATCTTGTATAAAAAACTTTTCGTAACAAATTTCGTAGAAAATACTTGCGAATTTTATAATTTTGTAGGAAATAATTACCCATGAAGGAATTACCTGCCAATTAAAATTCTTTGAATAAATAGCAGGAAAAAAATCTTTTCTTGCAAATTATTACAAGAAATCTGAACAATGCAACGTTATTACTATCAATACCAATACAGTACCACAGGCTTTAGAAACCGATCACGTGACATTTTTTTGTTTTATTTATTATTATTATTTTATTTGTTATATATATATATATATATATATATATATATATATGATGTGAAGAAATTCATGATGCGAGAGACTTTTATTTTAGAACACTAGTTAAGAATAATTAATATACATCAAATATCGTAAAAGTTTATTATTAATTACGATATTAAATCAAATTCGACATGATAACCTTTAATACAATTTTATTTTCTTTAAAGAACAAAAATGTCCATAAATATTACTGCTATGTTTAATATTTTATTTAATGTTCACGAATAAAAGTTAAAAAACAATTAAATGATAAAATAATTATATTTTAATATTGTGAAAATTTAAAATATAATTAAATATAAAAAGTTTAAATTAATAGAAAAACCAACAAAGATTGGTGTTAAATATCTAAAAATTTACAAAATAAAAAATTAAAGTATCAATTTGTGACATCATTGAATTTTCTCTTCTGATTTTTCGATAACCTTTTGCAACAAGAAATACACAATATAAAAGTATAGATAAGTTAGTTGAAGACGAACACCGTCTCTTTTATTCTTTTTCTCTCTCTAGGTAGGTTACAAATTACTTTTTCTTCATCTCACCAAACCTTCTCTCTTCTTTTAAAAGAACGAGAATGAAACCTACTCTTTCGTCTATCTTAAAGCAATGCAATCACTAGTATCAAGAAATGTATCGTTATTATGGTTAATAAGAAACCTATTCTCTGATTTTGGCTTTACAAGAAACCCTAACCATGCATCCTTATTATTACCAATATGAATGTAGTATCATGTGACAACTTTTTGTTTTATTTATTATTTTTTTATATATTTTATGTTAGTTTTAAATTTTAAATTTAAGATTTCATTTTTCATATTATTTTATTTTCATTCTTTTAGTTTTTTATATTATAATATTTTAGGCTTGTCGGGAAAGTTTATGAACAATTATCTTTTATTTTAAAATCCTTGTACACATTAGAATTTTTTCTATTTTATAATAGGTCTAAATAAGTAATGGAAATAAATAGAAATGAATGGATAGGAAAACTTTTGATTTCCAATATTTTGAAGAAGTTGAAGTTGAATTTTAAGTATGATATTCTAAAGTTTTGAAAACATAAAACACGGGATTGTTCTTTTTGGTTTATATATTTTATCCAAATTTTTATACTTTTAATTTATTACATCAAAAAAATATAATTAAAGGCCATTTTTGTTTCGAAACTACACAATACCTAGCAAAGCTAAAACAAATATAATTTTCTAAATCTTAATTGGTAAACAAATTCAGAATACAATATTCAAATAATTATTCAAATAATTGACAAAACATAACACCTGTTCAAATCACAAACCTACAAATCAACCACATCTAACACAATATCAAATCATCGTATGTTTCAAGTATTTGTGTTTAGGACATTTAACGTGGAGTGCCAAAATTTACAAAGACAGTATTCAAATGTTTAATTAACATTCCCGTTATGTGTCCTAAATAAGGGAACAGGAAATATACCCAAGAAAAAAGAAAATGAAGAAATGTTATATCTAAAATAGAGAAACAAAAATACATTAAATCTAATTAATTGTAAAAATTGGAAGCATCAAGTCCATCATTTAAAATGCGAAAGTGACGGAACCTGTGTTTTTTTATTGAGAAGGAAATTCAAAGAGAAGCCAATCCTTTACATATAATTAAAAATATTAAGACTTTAAATATTTTAAATATTAAGACTCATGTAATAAACAGACTCTAATATAATTGAAAATATAATCTATATTTTAGGACTTTATTTTTAAAATTCTTTAAATATTAAATCTGCTTAACTAAATATCAAAAAATATTAAAGTATCAATTTGAGACTTCAATGAATTTTCTCTTCTGATTTTTCGATAACCTTAACATTCCTTTTAGCTTAACTAAATATCAAAAAATACACAATATTTCAATATATAAAATTATTGATTATGAATACATAAAACTAGCGATATAAAGAAATGAAAAAAATGTGAAACATTTTTATGACAAATCTATTAAAAAGATAAAAGTATAGAAAAGTTAGTTGAAGAAGAACATTGTCTCTTCTCACTACAAAAAAAGTTAATATTTGTGACGGTTAAAATTACAAGTTCTAGCGGTTAAAACCCGTCACAAATGACATTTCTGACGGTTTAAATAACTGTCAGAATTATGAATGTCAAAAACAGATTGTGACAAAAATATTCTAACTGCTGGTATTGTCAGAAAAAAAATAATAGCGGTTAAAAAACGCCACAAAATGTAGTCTAATTTAGTTATATTTCATCATATTTTGACGGTTAAAAACTGCCACAAAATGCATCATATTTTGACAGTTAAAAATCGTTACAAAATGCATCATATTTTTTACGGTTAAAAACCGCCACAAAATGCATCATATTTTGACTGTTAAAAACTGTCACAAAATATATCACATTTTGACGGTTAAAAATCATCACAAATAAAATACATTTAAGCTCCTGTTTCAAGCATTCCCTTTAAAAAAAATTAAATCTTTTTTTCACTATGTTACTATTTGCTTTAGATAAACCCATACATAAAGGAATAACCAACCACATCATGACCATTTGAGATTCTCACTTTATAAAATTGTTGCTGCTATCGAATTTAGACAATTCCTTCACATGAATCAAAATTTCCTTATATAAAACTAACAAAAATATAAACATAATCACATAAAGAGTCATTCTGATATATATCTTATATAATGTGTACTTCAGAACTATTGTAGGATAATCATGTTGTTGTCTAACCTATACAAGACGATAGGTATAAATTGTGATTGAAGAACCTGATCCAAACTAACAAAATGAAATGATAACTTTCTTTCCCAGATATGTCTATAAAAAGTAGATATACAATTCAATTAAAATGGGAGAAAAGCACTAGATAAGTGGTTTTGAAGCCAGTCATGGATTGCAGAACGAAGAGCATAATGGGAACAAGATTGTGAGGGTTAAGCTTATCATTAATCATTGGTGAGTTGTCATTACCACCATCAAGCCATCCTTGTATAGCCTCAACTTCATAAGTAAAACCATCTACAACTACATGTGGATCTCGCATGACTTCCAACAAAGTGGGAACACATGCAAGGAGAATTTTCTTAGATATCACTCCATCGATTGGAAACTATATTGCAAGAGAAGAAAACAAAGGTAAAGAGAACTATATTGATAATAACAGCCAAGAAAATTATGCATCTTATGCTTCGCTATTCAACTACAGTATGCAAACAATTAAACGCTTGCCTTCTCATGCTTCAGGGTTAAAGGTGATCAACTTTGAGTTTGGGTCACTTGGAGGACCATTGTAAAGGCCCTCAACTCAATAAAACAAGGAGATCCCTAAACTATCATTGTCCTAGAAAATACCAGAAAGAATCCTACACACAGTGCTTGCAATTTTAGATGATTACATCAGATCCCCAAGTGTCAGCTACAAGTTGAATCATCAACCTCCTTGCGAGCTCTTTGACCATGTTGTTAGTGTACTTATGTCCAAGAGCACATTTACAAATGATGTTGTTGGATAGTTCAAGAAGCAACTCACATAGATTCACAGAAAATTCATCTCCCAAGCTTGCTTCGCCTATCTTTTTGACCATATCAAATTAACATTATCTATCTCACCCAAATGGTGGTGCACTCTATTAGAAAACTCAAAATCAGATTTTCTTTTTCACTGTTTCAATTTAATTTTTCTTCAAGCTATGCATAAATAAACATTAATTATAAAGTAAATGCAGCTGTTACAAATTCTGAAATAAGTCAAAAAAAAAAAACAGCTCCACGCATGTTACTTGTCATAGCATAGTATCAACCAAAATTTGCTTATTAAGAAATTCTAGGTTAATCGAAGCTTTACCTTCTAGTCTTTAAAATAGCAAACTAATAATGACACAAATTATAAGGGGAAAAAGTATTTGATGGTTCACCTTTTTGCTATTTCAAACCAAGAAATCCCCGCAGTAATTTTCCACCATCGTCGGAGAAAAGTGAAAAATAAGAATTGAGAATGCACAACAAAAAGAAATGATAACGCTTGCTAGAGGGAAATGAAGAAGCCCTTGAGAGAGAAAACCTGAGAGGAGAGGAGAAGACGAGACAAGTCACGGATATTTGATTTACAAAGTTTCCAATTCTCTGTTTTGAAACTTTAACAACTCTAAAAGCATATCAGTTTAAAATAATTTAAATTTTGTGACGGTTAAAAAAATAACATAAATAAAAATATTTGTAGCGGTTTATTAAAACGCTGAAAAAAAAACTAATAAAAAATAAATTTTTTGTAGTGTCTGTTATTCTTCTCTCTAGGTAGGTTACAAATTACATGTTCTTCATCTCACCAAACCTTCTCTCTTCTCTTAAAAGAACGAGAAGAAAACCTACTTTCTCGTATTTCGTCTATCTTAGAGATGTATCGTTATTATTGTAAATAAGAATCCTATTCTCTGATTTTGGATTTACAACAAACCCTAACCATGCATCCTTATTATTATCAATACGAATGCAGTAACATATGGCAATGTTTTGTTTTATTTACTATTCTTTTATATATTTTATGTTAAGTGTTCAATTTTAAATTTAAGATTTCATTTTTCATATTATTTTATTTTCATTCTTTTTGTTTTTTATATTATAATATTTTAGGCTTGTCGGGAAAGTTTATGAACAATTATCTTTTATTTTAAAATTCTTTTCTACAAATATAAACTCTTTCTCAGACTAGGGGTAGACAAAAAATCTAATTTTCTTTATCTAATCCACTTTTGCTTTGATCCAATCCATTTAAAATCCATTTTATTAAAAATCCAATCCATTTAAAATTCATTTAATGGATCTGGATTTCAATCTAATTTAAATCTTATATATTTTATGGATTGGACATCCATTCTATAAATCAAGATTTTCAAATATGGATAATCCAAAAAATCCAATCCCAATTTTTAGTTTAAATTTTTAGTTGGGTTAAGGTAAAGGTTGAGATGGACTAGGCTAAATGTAGACTCAGATGGGCATTGGTCGATGACCTGTACGGATCGAGCAGGCCCGACGACCATAAAAGGTTGGACGGGCCTAAAGATATGAACGGGCTAGGAGGGCCTGATAAATCGGACGAGTCGATCGTCCAACGACCCAAAAAATTCAGGAGAGCCCAATGACCCGAATGCGTCCAACGACCAGGAAAATTCGAGTGAGCTCGATGACCCGAACGGGCCAGTGGGCCGAATGACCGGAACGGGCCAAGCAAGCCCGATGACCCGAACGGGTCAAGTGGGCAATAAGATTCGAACCGGCCAGAGACGGGCCTGAAAACCCTAACGGGCTAGGCGGGCCTGAAGATCCGAATGTGCCAGGAGGGTCCAAGACCCGAACAAGCCAGGCGGGCTGATGAGTTCAAATTTTTGCCCTCATTTAATATTTAAATCTGGGGATTTAATTGAATTTTCTGTGCTTAAAGATTGATTTAATTAGGATTTATGATTATTGGATTTATTGAGTAAGTTTGGTAAAAGTGGCGTAAAAATTGATTTTAGTTGCATAAGATATTATTGGATATTCTAACGTTTGTTAATGCAGCTGGAATTTATTTTTGGTCAATTAATAGTGTGATTTTAAAATATTCAAAGTTACAAAATAAGTCCAAAATCAAGAAATTCTGAAAAAGAATAAATTAGGAGCTAAATGCACCCCCAGTTTTTACTTGCACACTCCTTTTAAAGTGGACCACAAAAACCTGTTCTGCACCCCAGTTTTCACTAAGTTGCACCCCTCCTACCACTTAAACTCCACTCAACCAGATTATGCCATGTGGCAATCCCCACCTCTTAAAATTAGCCAACCAAAGCAAGCCACGTGGCAACAATCCTTGCACTAACAAGCTGTCCAATGGAAGGCTGCCACATCATCATCTTCATCTCCCAAAACCCTAACCCTAATTTTCTTCTCTCCTTCCACCACCATGGCAGCCGCCGCCGCACCTCCTCACCTCGCCGGCCTATTAGCTCGGCACATCGGAATTTAGGAACCCTTAGGGGGGCCTAATTTCTTTCTCTCTCTTTTCTTCTCTCTATTCTTCTTTTATCTTTATTTTGCATTCATGGATTGCTAAACTTCTTGGGTTGATTCCATTGTAATTTCATTATGGATTTTGAGGTTAGAATGAATTAATTTCTTTGTTCTTTTTATTATTGTTGAGGTTTTAATGCATCTATGTCTTTTATCTTTGAATCTCGTAAAAAGTAATGATTTTAAATCTATATGCATGTTGATCATATGAGTTCAAGGGTTTTTAAATTTAATTGAGACTTTACTTTGATTTTATTTAGAAACTTTCATATGATTAAATGAGTTTTTACCAATAATTGAGACTTTACTTTGGTTAAAGGTATTTACTCTAACTACAATTAATTGAGACTTTACTTTGATTAGTTAAGCTTTTTATTTGGTGAGAAGATAAAAGAATAGACATGATTAGGCATAGTAAAATTTGATTGAGACTGTACTTTGGTTGAATTTACTGTGGATAATCTAAAAGTTCTCACTTTTGATTGAGACTGTACTTTGGTTAAAAGTGAGAACGCCAACAAATTAATTGAGATTTTACATTGATTAATTTGTAAATCTATAACAATAATTAATTGAGCAATAATCTTTAGATAACCGATGATGAATCTATTTTGAAAAAGCAATGGAATCAATCTATTTTCTTTACTATTGTTTTTATTTCTTTTTATCTTTTAAATTTTATTTCTATCTTTGTTTATCTTAAACCCCTATATTTTTTATTTTATTTGACTAACAACTTTGTATAGTTTTATAAGAACTAATTTGTTAAAAATCAATTCCGTGTTCGTTGGGAGACGACTTTGGGTTACTTTACCCTTTCTATTTTGTTGACTACTTTCTTAACAATACTGAAGTTGTTATAGATAAGTAGTATTAATTTGAACGCGTCAATGACAGCGTTATCAAATTTGACCCACACTTATCCTTTTGCACTCCTGGGCAAAATTGAATAATTTCAAAACTTAATCTGAGTTATTTTATTTCACATCAACATTGGATCAAAGGAATGAACATCACTGGAGACAAATCAATACTCTAGAGATCAAATTATCATGTATATACAAATAGAAAGGTTCTATTTTTCACACATGAGTTAATCTTTTGAATTCACAAGACAATCAATTATGAAAGAAAGCACTCAAGTTAAATGTGTATTTTCTCACCAAAATTCTCTCAAGTGTTTTGGCTTGTGTTTTCACTCAAAATACTCATGTAAGTAAACTCTCATAATACTTAACAAGACTCTAATATTCACAAACTTTCAAAAAATATGCATTCAAAGATCATGAGGACTTTTCACAGGTTATAATGGGGCTAAGGCAAAGGTAGGAAAAATTTTAAGATTTTTGGGTTTTTGAAATTAAAATATAGAAAGAATAATAGAGCATAATTTCAAAAACAACTCTTTTTCGTTTATTGCTTTGTTGCTCTCTCTTTTTTTTTAGAAAGCAATTATTTCAACACTTTTTCATCAACAATTTTTCCTTTTGTCATTTTTATTAATTTGTGGGTGAGGTATTCACCCACACACTTTATTCCTCAACCATTCCTGAACATAATCCATTAGCTCCTTCTTTCTTCCTAAGGTAGAATATGGTCTTTTTCTTTTCAAGGTTATGCAATAGGCTTAAAACAAGAAAAAGAGGTTTAAAGCTCAAAGGAGCTACCAATGGATTAATATCAAGGTGGGCTTATTTGGCCAAGTAGCTAAAAACAAGAAATGCCTCAGTCATATCAAATCATGCATATTCACCTAAGTTGCAAAACAAAAGAATCAAGCTAAATATTTGAGATAAACAAACATGAGCAAGTCACTTAAGAAAAAATAGGAATGACACATGACAATTCATCCTTTACATTAAGGCTCAAGACTCACAAGGTCAAATTCTTTCACAAAAGATTTAATCAAGAAATTCTCAAATCAACTCATTCAGCAAATAATAGAAACAATCCACTCATATCAACATGACTTTTATTTTTCAAGAATTATGATCATCCCAATTACTGAATCAAATCCTAAAAATCCAATGTCAATATGTTTTATTGAAAGTAGGGAAATATTTTTGGTGGATTTCTTATGAGACATATTGTTTAAAAGTTTCACTTAGTAAAAAGTTAACTTTCACAATTTTCTCAAAAAGAAATCACAATTTTTTTTCTTTTTAAATGAAAACAAAAACAAAAAATTGAAAAACACAAAAAAAGAAAAATCCTACCTACAGTTTGTCTCCACCACACTTATTTCAAAAAAATGTCCTTGATGGACTTATTTTGGGGAGGAAACGAAAAATCTTATGACAATTGGCTCAATCTGGCCATATGTCAAAATTTATTTTCTTTAATTTTATAAAGTACAAGTCAGCTTGTACAATTTTATTAAAGAAAACAAAAACAAATATTTTTGAATTTTTTTTAATAATTTTAAAATTAAAAACAAAAACAAAAAACAAACATGCATGCAAATTAACTTTTCTATCAACAATGATTTCAAAAGAATTTGAATCTAAGCTTTTTACCTGTTGCAGCAACCTTTCTTCTTTTTCTGCAACCATGTCAACAAAGATAACCACTAAAAATTTATTTGCATCATTCACATCAACAAACTTGATGTGTGGAGTGTGTGGCTTCAACTCAATTTGAGCATCATCAGGTGCATTCGAATGGTTAAGCGGATCATCAGTAATCCTTATAATCTTATCTTCTGAGCAAAAATTTTCACCTGGTGTTGTTGACTCTGTTGCTTCATCATTAACCAAGTCAGTTGCAATAGTAGATGCTTCAGCTGCATCTTCTAATACTGTTGGCTCTTCAACTGCACTTGGTTCCTCCATTGTATTGTTCTCACAACTTTGCTCTTGAAAATGATCATTTGTACTCATATCCTCATCGACGGGTACAACTTTATATTCACATTGAGCATCATCAACATATCCATCAGTAGATATGTTTGTGTGAGAACCTTCAATTTCTTCATCAACTTCAACAACATTCTTAATATGTCCATCAGTAGACATATTACTATGACAATCATTATATCCATCAGTAGATAAATCAATATGATGTGATTCCGCTATTGATTTTTCAGACAGACTCTGCAAGCTTTGTGTGGCGGCATTCATCATCTCTTTCTGATCTGTCTGATTCATCTTCATCATTTCAGTCATCATTTTCATCATATCTTCCAAAGTGACCTTTCTCACTGCATCATTCACTAGCTGACTCAAATCTTCAGACATTTGTTCAGCTCTGATGGCCAACTTCAGAAGCACATCTTTGATTTCATGACGAAGTGTATTAAAATCTGGATTTTCAGGAAATCTCTGATAGGGTTGATGGGTGGTATTAACAGTTACAAGTAATTCTATGAAGTTGTTCTTACTTGCATCCCTCAACATATCAGACAATATTTGCTTATTTTCGTACCACTCTTGCTCAATATTTTTGCATCTTTGATTAACTCGCAACCTTTCATCCATGGACTCTAATTTCTCTATAACTTCACCCATTAATATCATAACTTCCTTGTAGGATGGTCCATTGGTTGCTTCAACTTGCTGTGGTGGTACATATTGTTGCTGAAAGCTATTTGGAACATATGATTGTTGAGGTGGACACTCAGAATATGGTTGTTGCTCATATCCCAAAAAAGATGATCTAGGATATAGATCATTAAATTGTCGTAAAGTTAACCCACTTAAATCAGGTACAGAAGTAGGTGTGACAATTTGTTGCTGAAAATCACGTGGTTGTTGTGGATAGCAATTGTAATCCATTTGAAAACTACAATGTTGATTACTTTGATATGAAAAATTATTTTGCATTTTTGAAAGAGGTTTTCTGAAAAGAAATAAGTTGAAAGCTTGTTGAGTAGACTTCCAGGAAAGAGAGGTGCGTCTCAATGGACAACTTAAGTACCTTACCTTTCCTTAGCCAAAGTTTTTTCCAACTAGTTTCACAAATTTCCCAACAAAAATCCTCAAACAAAAATTATGCTTAAAAAAAATAACTAAATAAAATAAAAAAAACTAAAGAAAATAAAATAAAAATGTTAGAACAAAAATTGAGAAAAGAAAATGTTAGTGATAAACAAAAAATAAAAAGTAAAAATAAAAAATAAAAAATAAAATCAAAAGAGTAAAAAATAAAAATAAGAACTAAAATGACAAAAATTCTAACTGTGTTCCCCGGCAACGGCGCCAAATTTGATAACGCTGTCGTTGACGCGTTCAAATTAATACTACTTTCTTAACAATACTGAAGTTGTTATAGATAAGTAGTATTAATTTGAACGCGTCAACGACAGCGTTATCACGGGCCTGAAGACCTGAACGGGTCAGGCGGGCCTAAAGACCCAAACTGGCCAGGCAGGCCGAAGATCTGAACGGGTCAGGCGGGCTCAAAGACCCGAACTGGCCAGTCAGGCCGAAGATCTAAACGGGTCAGGTAGGCCCGAAGACCTGAACGGGCCAGGCGGGCTCGAAGACCCGAACTGGCCAAGCAGGCCCGAAGATCCAAATGGGTCAAGCGGGCCTGAAGACCCGAATGGGCCAAGCGGACCCGGTGACCAAAACCAGTCAGGCAAACCTAATGACCAAAACAAGTTAGGTGGGCTTGAAGACCCGAACGTGCCAAATGGGCCCAAAGAACTGAACGGGCCAAACGCGGTCGAAGAACAAAAGGGCTAGGTGGGCCTGATGACCCGAACGGGCACGCCGGGCCCGATTACCCAAATGAGCACAGCGGCCCGAAGACTCAGATGGACTAGGATGGAAGTGGAAAGAACCAAATGGATTATGAATTTTGAACTTGATCGAAATATCAGGACTGGATTTAAATCTTGCTAAAGAAATGGATTTGGGTTGAAAATCTAATCCAATTTTTTAGATCTAAATTGTATGTGGATTTGATCATTAAAAATCTAATCCATACTCACCCCTATCTCAGACTGAAACAATGGATACGATATCAATCAAGAACACAAATAAAATAAAAAACTAACTAACAAATACTATAGAATATAAAAAAATTATCATCATGTACATGTACAAACATTTGGAATTAAAACAACCATTTTAAATTTAAAAAAAATAAAACATTAATGATACATAATTGGTACAATTAAGATTGACATAACTTTTTGGACACCTTAATTTTGAGTACAATATAACGAAAAAATGTTATCTTTAAGTTTCATTTAACTCCTAAAAATATAAAAAAAATAATGGTTAAACCATACCAAAAAATAGAAATAAAAACTAATTGACTTCTCTAATTTAAATTACATATATGATTATTTATTTACATATTTGATTCAAATGTTACTCATCTCCAAAATGATTTTTTTAATACACAGTATAATATTATCAAAATTATCTTTTGAATGAAATATATTTATTTTAGTTCTTTTTATACACCAATTTTCAACTCTTTTTCAAAAAAATGTATTACAAAAGTATTAAAATCACATTGATTTTCTTGAAAACTAATGAGTTAATATATGAAAAGAAAATTTTTAAATATTTTAAATATTAATTAAAATAATTAACACAAAAATAAAGAGGAAATGTAAATAATTACCTTTTAAAGAGAAAAATTGTAAAAATTATAGTTCATTGAGTAATAATTTAAAAAATATATTTATAATAAAAATATTATTGAATTATAAAATTATACAATTATATAAATTCTTCCAAACGACAAGTAAATTTTTTATTAGTGAGTTGTTAAAATAAAATAAAATCTTTAATTAAGAATTAAGAAGGATCAAGAGAAAAATTCTCCCTTGTAACTGCGGTTATTATAATTATTTTTTACCTAACACTCCTAAAATCTTAAATTTTAACGTCAGTTTGATATATAATTTAGTGGCGGTTTGAACCATCATTATTTGTTTTTCGTCAATTAAATAACTGACACAAAATTTCACGTCACAAAGCATCATAACGTTGGTTAATTATAACTGCCAGCAAAAATATTAAAGTCGATTTTAACCACCGTTAAGTAAATTTTAAAAAAGGTATATTTAATACTTAGCGGCAGTTGTAATCGTTAGTAAATTCAAAAATTTAAAAAATTTAGCGATGGTTGTAACCAAGTGAATTTTACAAAAATTATATTTAATACTTGGTGGTTAAAATAATTATATTGAATACCTTAGCTACAGTTAAAGTCATATTTTTTTAAAAATAAAAAAAAATAAAAAACCTAAAATCTATTTATCAAACATGTCAAAGGTGTTCAAATAATATTTATTTACTGACATACCAGAAAAGAATTAAGTGGATAACAATTTCTAAATTAGAAAATACCAATAATGCTACTTCTTTTTGTATATTATACAACAAATTTATAAAAAATTTAAAGTGCTTCAAGACACACATTGGGTTTCAAGTAGGATCAACAACAATCACGCGATCACACGATCTGCTCTTGTAAGTGTAAGTCCCAAATCACCAATATGAGACGTCTAGATAAATATAGAAGCTCCAACACCTTGGAAATTCTGAAATCCAAACAATAGGTGACCTATTAGACAAAGGAACATTTAAGGAATTACCAAGGTTAGTGAGGGCAAAGCACTTACATAACCAATACCAATAGAATTTCTTGAGGAATTAAAAATGAGTTTTATCAAAAGAATGTAATGGTATATTTTCTCTTGATTGTTGTCTAGTATAAACCATTTAATTATTTTAATTTCTTAATCAGTATCCACAGTTAAAGGTAACAATTCTCTTGTTACAAGCAGCTGGTTAAATTCTATGTGAAAAGGAAATAAACAAATCTCGTGATTTTATTAGTGTAGAGTTATAAATATACTATTATACGTTGTACTTGAAGAATGCAGAGACTTGCTATGGTTAGACCAGCGAGTAAGTAGTTTCTAAAAACCATGTTTGATTGAAGTTTTTGGGAGAACTTTGTTCTCTGCATGAAAGCCTAACTAGTCTTTTCTAATAGAAAGCTTGCCATGAACAAGGTCTTTCCAAGCTCTGATGTTAAATTGTAAAGTTAGCACAAGAAAACCTATCCCATGATCATTGCTAGCATATTATGCACTATAAAAAAATATACCTTGATGTCTGGATTTTTCTGCTTGAAGAATTTTCTAGCACCTGTTATTGATCCTCCAATTCCTATCTCTGCAACCAAAGCATCAATTTTCTTTCCTGAGTCTCTGCAGATATCAAAGGCCCATTGTCTCATAATAAATCTACAATGATGGAAAATTAATCAGCATACAACCACCAACCTAGAAATATGTTGTGAATAATGAGGTTTGATACTACTATTTTATGCAAGGAATAAAAGAACACTATATAAAAGAAGACCAAGATTTGAAACATTTAAACAGTGACATACAAAATGACATATAGTAGTTACATGGAAAAAAAATTAAGTTTTTGTAAAACGTATGATGATGAAACAAAAAATATAGAAAAAAAAAATTGTTGAAACTGAAATGAGCCTTGGTATTTGATATAAAAGAAATCTTGATGGTGATAAATGACCAAATGACAATGCAATCATGTAACTCATCTATCTTGGTTTAAGGAAATAAGAAAAAGTGAACAAAATTATTTGGCATCTCAATAGTTGGACTACCAAATCCTATGTAAAAGAAAAGTTGTCAAATAAACCATGTGGATTTTAGCAATTAAAATATAGAAAGAATTGGTTCACAAGGAAAATAATGCCAAGCTTACGTGATAAATAAACACTTTCATGCACTCAATACTTGCCACAATTCACCTCATAGTAAGCGCAAATCAACTTTAATTGTCATGTTTGGATAAAATTTGGATGAGTGCCTTCATGAATTCCGATGCACCAAATGAAGAACAAATAAATTATTCCCTTCAAAATTCTTTTGTGCTCTCCAACTTTAACCTCAAATTAACACAAACTCAAACATAAAATTCTGGTTTTTTAAGGCATCCCCCAGATTCTAATTAGGCTATATCTTAAATTTCTAGTAAGGCCTTAACCAAAATTCTAATACATACACAACATCAAAATTTTATCCTAATGGTTGTTATTAAACCAATTGGATCACTTGTAAATGGGTCATTGTAAGATCACCTGTATGGTAGATGTCTAGTCTTGCAAATCTAATTGAGATGTGCAATCCCAAATGGGAGGAGTGTGAGTCAAAGATCATGTACTGACCAACGATAAGACCAAAATAGCACACATAAGTAAGCACAAACTAATTTTGAGGCCCAAACTAAATAAAGGAGGATCAAGTTCAAAAAATGAGATTGCATTAACATGTTGGTTCGTTATAAGAAAATTTGAATTTTTTAACAACATATCCATGAAAGCCAGTGAAACATAAATTCTCAAACACCTATATAACAATAGTTTTCACCTTTGATTGTAGGAACAGGGGTATAAGATCAATCAGTAACAAACATCTTTTATATGTTTTTGCTCTTCTTTGAATATATAAATGATCTAGAACAAAATACACAAGTTAGAATTTATCTTCATATCTATGAAGCACACAGGAAAATAAGTTATCGTAATCGTTTAGCGTGAAGAAGCGAAGAACATTGACAACAAGTACTATCAGAGTTTAAACTTCTATAGACCCTTATATTGTGTGTGCACAAGTGTAAGAGATTTCAAATATACTTTAAAGTTTAATTTACCTTAGGTGCCCACACAACGATCTCTGTTTTATTGTTGGAACCAGAACCATGGGAAACTGACTTCTAAAAGGATCAAATATCGCTTCCAATCCAACTTTCAACCAAACATCATAACATGATATCCTTAAGAAAAAATAACAGTTTAAAAGAGTTTAAAATTGGAAAAGCAAAGGAGATTCATACATGTATGATTTTTCTTCTTTGACAAATTCATTATAGCTGATCCTATTAAACTATTACAAGTTAGAATGGAGAAACTTGAAATAATATTTACATTTGGCAGGGATTGATGTGAGGAACTTGACATTGAAAATATGCAATGAAGAAAATCAATTTGAACCAATACAAAAACTCATATCAGTGATTGAAATTAGGGTTTATGAGTATTTGAAACTTCAAAACAAAATGAATTTTAAATGACTTCAAACAAAAATAACTTCGGGAAGAGAAAATCATATTACAGAGAGAAGAAAATGACTTACGCGGGAAAATAACTTCCACAGAGAGAAGATGGCTTTCGAGGAGAAGAGAAAAAACTTTGAAGAAGAGAAGATAAGATGTTGCCGAAGAATGCATGGCTTACGACGAGAAAAGAAAATGTTTTGAAGGAATATGAGTGCGGAGGAAAAGAGAACGTGGCTTCTAAAAATATCTGTAGGCATCTGCTCCACCTTTTGATATTACTCATCCACTGGTTTACTATTCACAATGAGAATAGTAGTAAATATCATATAAGATGATACCGTCAGTTTTAAACCGACTAGAAATATCCTATAATTTTACTCTTTCTTTAAATATAGCGTCGTTTCATTATTACCGACTCTATTTAACTGTGACTAAAACATATTTTTCTGCTAATGTAGAAAGAAAGAGACAATTATAAAAGATTTGGATGAGTTTAGATAGAGCTATCAAAACGGGTCACCCGACCCAACCCGGCTCGGCTCGCGACGGGTTGGCCACTTAGTGGATCACCCCAATCTGGCTCATTTATTAGCGAGCCAAAAAAATTAGAACCTGACTTGACCCACTACGGGTTGGCGGTTAAACGAGTTGGCTCACTGGCTCACATAATTAGAAAAAGAAACACAATATTTTTTCTTCAATCTCAAGAAAACTAAATTATAATTCTGATTAAAATATAAATAAACTTCAATACAATCCAAATAAAATCCCAAATTATATTAAACTACAAATACAAACCCAAATCACAAAAATAAAAATTACTATCTAACATCAAATCATTATTATCCCTTATCAAACTATAGTATTAAAATTTGAAATAGATAACTCCACAACATTTTCATCTCTTGAAGCATCCTCTTTATTCCCATTTACAAAATATATATATATTATATGTATATATTATATATGTATATATTTATTGTACATACACATATATTATATATATATATATATATATATATTATTTATTTATATAACATAACATATACATATATAATATATATATATATATATTTATATATATATATATAATATAATATAATATATATATATAAATAATATAATATATATAATATATATATATATATTATATATATTTATATAACATAACATATACATATATAATATATATATATATATATATATATATATATATATATATATTTATATATATATATAATATAATATAATATATATATAAATAATATAATATATATAATATACATATATAATATATATATATATATATATTTAAAATTTATTGGTGGGTTGGTGAGCTAACTCAGATCATCACGGATTCAACTCGAATGAACCGAGTTTTTAGTGGGCAAGTTCAATTTTAACCCGTACTGAAATTTGTAATTTTTTTTTAACCTGACCCGACCCGAACCTGTGATAAGCCGGGTTGGCTCGCGGGTTATAACCCATTTTGATGGCTCTACCTGATGATGATCAAATTTTTATTAGATATTTAATTTTTTACTTCATTCTTTTCAAATAATTTCACTTACAATTAGTTTATTATTTAATTTTATTTTTCTAACAAATTATACTAAAATTTTAACAAATTAAATTATTTTCATATACATTTGCTAAATTTAATTCAAATCAAGTCATTTTTTGACTTTATTCATTGTTTGCTACACATCTATTACTAATCTCCAAAACTAAAATTTTATTACTAAGTAATTTATTTTTTTATTTATTAACTTTAATTTAAATAAATAATAACATCAACAAATAATTATCTAATTTGAATTTGAATTTGAATTTTTTTAATTTTATAAGTTTTGTATTTTAAAATTTTTATAAAATTTCATTAAGAATTTTTATACTTCCTTGAAAAAAAAATTCAATCAAACTGTTCTTGCAGGGAACAAATAAGATAGGTTAGGCACAAGCATCACCTTATCACGTAGTCCGCTATCTCCTTAGTTGGCCTCTTCCTAGTCGATACATGTCGGCTTGAACCCAGGGGGGGTTACCTGCAGGAGAGTCTGATGGACGTCCTTGGAGTAGGAGATGGAGGAAATCCATGGAAATGTTGAGAAGAAGATGAAGTGCAGCGGAATTTGGAGAATTAGAGAAAGGTTGCTCTCGGAAATGGAGAATTTGGTGAAGATGAAGAGTAGAAGTGGAGCTATGGTATGGAAGGTGGCTAGAGGAGATGAAGGAGAAAGTTAGCCATGTGTGCTCTCAAATTAATAGAAGTGTGGAGTGATCTCAAACACTAGCATCTATTAGCAATTCAAGAGTAACCATTACAATATTTGAGTGGCTCTATTTATAGGCACATGGCCGGCCAAATAAAGAGAAAATGCAACAAAGATGAAATGCAAATGTAGCTTGGAGAAGAAGCTTGATTGTAGACCATGTGATGTAGTAGATGAGTCTAGATGGTGCCAAGTGGCGTATCACACTCTCCTTGCCCAAGTCACACACACCATGCTTCCATCACATGCTCCTTGCTTAGTTCATGCTTTGCTTGCATCCAAAAGGAGAGCCACTCTAGTAACTCTTGGCCAAAGGTGGCACATTGGGCTCGGCCCAAATGATCCCAACAAGTGTTCTAGCTTTTATTGAAAGCAAAGCCTAAACAATGGCCCAATTTAAATCTAGACTACTTCCTTCATGCATCATCTCATATTTTAGAGATTTCTTTAGCCCATGTAAATAATGTAAAAAGCCCATGATTGACTTGATCATCTTGTGAGAGGCCCATGTGAATCTTTCTCATCATGCTTCTAGTGATTGGGCCTTGATATGGGCTTGGGCTTGTTGATGCACTTGAGCTTGGGCTTGTTGGGGTCACATCATCGTCTCTGAAGCTCAAGTCAATCAAAGCTCTTAGAGAGTCAAAATCAGTGATTAATGAATGCGTACCTTTAAATGATGGGGTCCACGTGTATTTATAGAGCATTAATGACGTTTGACCATTTCATAGGCTGGGCCTTGACTTGGGCTCTAGTTTGGGCCATGAGTGGGCCTGCGCCCTAACCCAGGCCCTTGAGACCTATTGAACGCGGAGGCTTCGATTTTCGCTAAGTTATTGGAGTAGTCGGCCTGGGCCTTAACCTTACCAGATATGCTCGAGTAGTCGGTCTAGACCGACTACTTGCCTAGATGGCTTTTGTTGGTGATATGAGGTGCAGGTTGTCCTCTTAGACATTTAGGTTAGGTTAAAACCGGTACAAGTTAGCCTGGGTACTTGGCGGTCTCGATATGTACACTGTTTACTTGGTCGAGTTTGGCTAGGTATGGTACACCAGTCTCCCAGCCTTGTCCGATATGGGTTGTCGGTCAAGGATGATATGAGTTGATAAGCTAGCAGAACTGGTTAGGTGTGATACACCAGTCCCCCAGCCTTTAAGTGTGGTGAACAGTGTTAAGGATTAGAATTTGTAACCGTCAGAAGGTAGGTGAAAGGGTGTCAGTTGGTCAAATCGAAAAAGTTTTGGCACCGTCGTTTTGAAGTGTCATATCTTTTGCAATGATGGTGTCGATTGGTCTGTGGTATGGTTTTGGCGGGAAGAGGTTCGTCGTTTGGGATTGTGGGCTATAAATATGTGTTTGCAAACAGATGAGGGGTTACTTGTTTCATTTGTGAATTCTGAATTTAAAGACCTTGTGCGCGTAAAAGTGTCCGACTAGTCCTCAATTTCGACCGACATCTTCTCGTAAAAAAAACGAAATCAGGTATGTCCAGTAGTGGTAGCGTGTCTTCGTCAAGTAGTAGTGAAAGTACTGAGTCAGATAGAAGTAAGGATGGGCGACTTGGCGGAGAGGGTACGAGTTGTGGAGTTGTTACGAGCGGGATGCCGATGGAGGTAGTGAAGGAGGTTCGAGAGGATCCTCCCGAAGAGTTGGAGGAGAGTAACTGGCCGGCCAAAGGCGGCTATGGGTGGGTTGCTGCTGATGTTCGTGATCAATCATCTTTATTCAGGTGGTCTCGTCTGTTGAACTCTTGGCTGAACTGCACACCCGTTATGTCCAGGGGTGTCAGTGGAGACATTGTCTCGCTGGAGAGGGTGAGTGCCGTCGACCGGGTATGCCATGGGCAGGAGAGGGCTACCGAAAAATTCTTCTACATGTATATGTGCCACTTTTCTCAGCTTCATGTGCGACTGCCCTTAGACGATTTCACTATGGGTGTGCTACGGGCGTTGAATGTGGCACCTACCCAGCTACATCCTAATAGCTGGGCCTACTTGCAGGCCTTCCGCATTCTGTGCGAGTCCTTATATTTGGAGCCTACTCCCTATGCTTTCTTGTATTTTTATGACACCAGGTCCCGGAGGCCGGCTACTTGGCTTTCTTTAATCAGTCGCCCTAGCATCAGCAGACTGGATGCTTTCTCCTAGTCTTTCAAGCATTTCAAAGACGGGTACTTTAAAGTCGTCGTTAAGGAAGGGGGTAAATCTCATTTTTTGAATGCGGATGGGAGTACCAAGTTTCCCTTTAGCTGGACCAACAATCCTTCTCGATATAAAGACATGGGAGTGGAGGAGTTGTCGGCTGGTGCCAAGGAGGTGGTGGGGATGTTGTTGAAATTTGTGGATAAGTTGCCCACTAAGGGCCTAGTTAGGGTTTATAAATCGGTGCATCCGATAATAGATATTGAAGGTATCTGTTTATTACTTAAGTTGTGTTAATAATGCTAAGTTGTTTTGATCTGAGTCGTGATATGTTATTGCAGGGCATATGGCGCAATCTGGCAAGAAGAATCTGGCGCTCTTTCAATCACTGAGGAAGGAAATGGCCGCTAAGGCCAAGGCGGTTGGGAAAGCTGATGTTACCAACCTGCAGGAATCGGTTGTGGAGGTGCATGTACACGACGGGACGAAAAGGAAAGCTGAGCTTCCGCCTCGACCCGGGAAGGGTAAAGACGTGAAAAAGATAAGGGCAGCTCATCTTGGGACGGCTAGCGGGGCGGGGTCGGCTAGTGGAGAGAAGTTGCCTGAGGCCGGGTTGATCGAGTTGCCGGAGATATCCGTTAGGAAGGATATCTCGATCGACCTTCCGGATACCGTTGTTAACTCTATTGATAACATGGAGGTGGATCATATTGTGAGAACAATGGTAGAGTTTGGAAGTAAGGCCTTAGTCCTGAGTCGGCGTGTAGGGTCTCTTTACAGAAGGAAAGTAAAGGAGGTGGGGGAGTTGCAGGGTAAGGTGGATAAGCTTGAGGAGGAGAAGGCGGCTTTAGAAAAGGAGAAAGAAGGCTAGGAAGCGGAAAGGAAAAGGCTGGAAACATGGAAGGTGCGTTGCTTGGACTTTGAGGAAAAGCTAAACAAGCGTATAGGAGAGTTGGAAGAAGACTATGAGGATTTGAAGGATAAGTATGATGGGGCTGTTGGGGAACTTGACGATTTGAAGAACAGCATCATCGAAGAGCATATTAATTATTTCGAGAAGGGGTTGCGGCAAACTGCCTTCTTCCATCCGGATGTGGATGTCTTGGATTCAAGATTTGACGTAGATAAGGACGTAGTTGGTGGGAAGTTGGTGAGGGAGGATGAGGGGGATGCTGAGGAGGTGGAGGAGAAGGCGGCAGAGGAGGAGAAGGATGCGGGAGCTACCGTGGGGGTGATGAGAACAAGGGGATGTAGGAACTTCATTTTTTTATAATTTGAAACTTGAATTCTGTTTGTAATAATTCGTACACTATTTTACTTTGCCCTTAATATGATGAATGCCTTGTGTATGTTATGTTTGTTATTGGATGTCGATAACTTGCGTGATAGTGGTGCGTTAGCGGATGGGATAATTATGAGTGGATGTTTTGGTGTAAGTGATGTTTGGCGATTTGGACTTGTTATTGAGGGTATTCGACCCAGGACGCTTAATTTGGGTAAGGGTGGGGAACGAATGAACCAAGATTAAAGGGTGTTCGACCTAGGCCACTTACTTGGGGTAAGGGTGGGGAACTTAAACGAGTGAACCAAGATTAAAGGGTGTTCGACCCAGGCCGCTTACTTGGGGTAAGGGTGGGGAACTTAAACGAATGAACCAATATTAAAGGGTGTTCGACCCAGGCCGCTTACTTGGGGTAAGGGTGGGGAACTAAAACGAATGAACCAAGATTAAAGGGTGTTCGACCCAGGCCGTTTACTTGGGGTAAGGTGGGGAACTAAAACGAATGAACCAAGATTAAAGGGTGTTCGACCCAGGCCGCTTACTTGGGGTAAGGGTGGGGAACTTAAACGAATGAACCAAGATTAAAGGGTGTTCGACCCAGGCCGCTTACTTGGGGTAAGGGTGGGGAACTTAAACGAATGAACCAAGATTAAAGGGTGTTCGACCCAGGCCGCTTACTTGGGGTAAGGGTGGGGAACTAAAACGAATGAACCAAGAGTAAAGGCATAGAGTCATAAAGTAGGGAACCCTTCTTTTTATTTATTGAATAGGGGTGCCTCGTTAAAACCTCCTTGGCCAAAACCCTCCTTAGGGAAAAAAGACCAAGTGAGGAAAAAGAGTACACCCGTGGTTACAAGTATTGGTTCAATTATGATATATATTTAGCTGAAGTAGAACTTGAGGTGGGATACATTCCATGTGTTGGGAATCTCTTCCCCAGATAATTGTTCCAGGCGATAAGCCCCTCCTCCTGCGTCTTCTCGTATGCGGTACGGGCCGTCCCAATTGGCGGAGAACTTGTCATCCTTCTTTCTAGCACTGTTGGTCATTCTCCATACTAGGTCCCCAACGACAAATGATTGTGGGTGTAGGTTTGCATTATATTTCCTGGCAGCTCGTTGTTTGGCGGCTAGATTGCGTATTTGGGCTTTTTCTCTGAGTTCAGGAAGGAGGTCGAGATGTAAGGCCATGTTTTGGTGGTTGTAAGTTGGGTCGTATAGTTTTCGGCGCAGGGATGGTTTGCCAATTTCTACCGATATCATGGCGTCTGCGCCGTAGACTAGGCTGAATAGGGATTCGTTTGTTGATGATTGAGGGGTGCATCTGTAAGCCCATAGTACTTCTATTAACTCTTCAGGCCATCGGCCTTTGGCGGTATCCAACCTCTTACGTAGCTCCATGAGAATAACTTTGTTTGCTGCTTCTGCTTGCCCATTGGTTTGTGGATGTTCTACAAAGCTTGTGATGTGTTTGATGCCTAGGCCGATGTAGAATTTGGCTAACTCCTTGTCGATAAATTGTCAGCCATTATCTGTTATGATGGTATGCGGTACACCATATCTGCATATAATGTCCTTCCACACGAACTGCTGGACTTGCTGGGCCGTGATGGTGGTCAGCGGCTTGGCTTCGATCCATTTGGTAAAATAATCAACGGCTACGATTAGGAATTTTACTTGCCCGTTGCCGGGTGAGAAGGGGCCGAGGATCTCCATTCCCCACTTAGCAAATGGCCATGGGGACAGTATGTGGTGTAGTTGTTCTTGTTTCTGATGGATAAGGTTGCCGTGCTTCTGGCATGGCTTGCACTTTCTGACATGATCCTGGCAGCCCGCTTCTATAGTGGGCCAGAAGTATCCAGCTCTGAGAACTCTTGTGGCCGTGGTGCGTGCGCCTAAATGGTAACCACAAATTCCTTCGTGTAATTCTTTGATGATATATTGGGCTTGCTCTGCCGTGACACACTTAAGTAGGGGTTGGCCGTACCCGCGTTTGTAGAGGTCATCGCCTACCATAGTGTACCTGGCAGCCTTAGCTAGCCAAGTTTTGTCCGCGTCGAGGGGGGTGTTGCCGGTTTTGAGGTATTGAATGTAAGAGGTGGTCCAGTTTTGGGTTTGGGTGGGGGTGATGTTTTTTGATGGGGTGTGGGTTAACGTTTGGCAAGTGTGTGTGATGGAAGGTGTGGAGAGTGTTTGCTGTAGTAGGGATCGATTACGGTTTTTGAGTTTGGTACTGGCTAATTTGGAAAGGATGTCGGCCCTGACGTTGTCGGTTCTTGGGATGTGTTTGACGCGGACTTGTTCAAAGGCGGATTGAATAATCGCACGGACTAGATGGTAATACTGTTGGAGGATGGGTCTTTGATTTGGAATTCTTCATTTAGATGACCTACAGTGAGTTTGGAGTCGGTTTTGCATGTTAACCTCTTGACGCCGACTTCACGGGCTAGGGAAAGGCCGGCGGGGATAGCTTCGTACTCGGCTTGGTTATTCGATGTTTTGAAAGCAAAGTGAAGAGATTTCTCGATGAGGATATCGTTGGGGCCTTCTAAGACGATGCCAGCGCCGGCACCCCTTGGGTTTGAAGAGCCATCTACATGAAGTGTCCACTGGTCCTCAACGGGTGTTTATTGTAGGTCATTGACGAAGTCTAAGAGACACTGGGCTTTGATGGGGCCGTGGGGTTCATAGCGAATGTTGAATTCTGACAGCTCCACGGCCCATGATGACATGCGTCCGGCTAGATCCGGCTTTTGTAATATTTTTTGGATTGGGTAATCGGTCTTGACGGTTATGGTGTGGTTTTGGAAATATGGGCGTAGGCGGTGTGCGGCGTGGACCAAGGATAGGGCTAGTTTTTCTACCATTTGGTACCTGGTTTCAGGATCTTGTAGTGTTCTGCTCATGAAATACACAGGATGTTGCGTGCCTTCTACTTCTTGGACAAGGGCTGCGCTGACAGTATGGTCAGTGGCCGTGATATATACCAGCAGTGGTTAGCTGATGTCTGGTTTGTGGAGGATGGGGGTGAGGTTAGGGTTGTTTTGAGTTTCTAGAAGATCTGTTCACAATCATCAGTCCACGTGAACCAGGCGGATTTCTTTAGGAGCTGGATTATGGGTTGAGTTTGTTCCGCTAGTTTGGGTAAGAAGCGAGAAATGGCCGTGAGGCGGCCGATTAGGCGTTGGACTTCTTTGACAGTAGTGGAGCTGTGCATTTCGGTGATAGCCCTGCATTTTTCAGGGTTAGCCTCTATGCCGCGTTGGGTTAGCATGAAACCAAGGAATTTACCCCGGTCGACGCCGAATACGCATTTATCAGGATTTAGGTGGAGGTTGTATTGGCGTAGGGTGGAGAACACTGCCTCCAAGTCTTTAGCATGTTGATGATGGCTTGGGGACTTGACGACCATGTCATCGACGTAGACTTCGACACAATGTCCTGTTAGATGGCTGAAGACTTTGTCCATTAGTCGCTGGTAAGTTGCCCCACCGTTTTTGAGGCCGAAGGGCATGACCCTATAGAAGTAGTTGGCATTGTCTGTGATGAAGGCGGTCTTGTGCATATCTACTGTGGCCATGGGGATTTGGTTATAACCTGAATATGCATCTAAAAAGCTAAGCACCTTGTTTCCTGCCGCGCCGTCTACGAGTCGATCGATGTTGGGTAAGGGGTAGGCGTCGCGAGAGCATGCCTTATTTAGGTCTGTGTAGTCTACGCACATCCGCCATTTACCATTGGCTTTCTTTACCAAGACAACGTTAGAAAGCCAAGTGGTGTATTGAGCTTCTTCTATAAACCCTACGCTCAGTAACTTGTAGGCCTCTACTTTGGCCGCTTGTTTGCGTTTTTCCCCAAGCTTGCGCTTTTTCTGGGATATGTAGCGGGCTTCTTTATATATCGAAAGCTTGTGGGATGCCACCTGGGGGTCTACTCCAGGGAGGTCGGCGGTTGACCAGGCGAAAAGATCTGTGTTATTGATGAGGATGGGTGTGATTGTGGCACACTCATCAGAGTTTAAACCGGTGCCTAAATTGATGGAGTGGCAATTGGGGAGTTCCAGGGGAGTGGTGTCCTCGACTGGTTCGAGGCGGACATCCTGACCTATTCTGGGGTCAAGGTCCTCGCCGGATAGGGCTATACGGGAATCAGGGTGTCGTTCGATATGGTTTGTTTGCTGGATTGGGAGTTGTGGTCTTAAGCTTGCCATATAGCACTCGCGTGCCAAGCGTTGGTCACAGTGGATGGTCAGGATGTCGTCGGATGGGGCTGGGAACTTCATGGCCAAGTGAGGGGTAGAGACGACTGCGCCAAGTGTATTGAGGGAAGAATGACCCAGGAGTATGTTGTAGGATGTTGGCGCATCGACTATAAGGAAGCGGATTGGGATGGTTTTGGTTTGGGTTCCTTCCCGAAAGACGGTATGGAGGTCTATGTAGCCCCGGGTGGATACTTGTTCGCTGAAAAAGCCGTATATGGGCTCATCATATGGTATCATGGCGGTGTCAGGAAGTTGTAACTTTTGGTAGGTGGCCCAGTAGAGGATGTCAACTGAGCTACCTTGATCCACAATGACTTTCTTAACGGCATAATTTTCGATTTCAACAGTGATGACCATGGGGTCGTCCTGCTGGTGATCGAGGCCGTGGAAGTCGTCATCCGTGAATACGATGGGGGGCATACGACGTCTGTGATGGGCTGAGTGACATGGTTGATGGATTGTATATGGCGGAGGTATCTCTTTCTGGCAGACAAGGTGGAGCCTCCACTTGCGAAGCCACCAGAGATGGTGTTAATGGTGCCTCGTAAGGGGGGGTCGGCAGGGGTAATGTTGATGTGGGCGGGCTCTGGCTGTTGGTTGTTGGGTTGGGTGGGGTGGCTATTATGATGGGCGTCGTTTGGTTGGCGTCTGTGGTCATGTCGTGGGGGGTGGCGGGATCGGGAGGAGGAGGAATGGTCATCCCTACGGATGAAGCAGCGAAAGTGGCCAGCACAGACCAGTTCTTCTATTTTATCCTGGAGCGCTTTGCATTCTTCCGTAGTGTGACCATGGTTGCGATGGTACTGACAATACTTGGTCATGTCGACGTTAGGAGGTGTGGTTGTCTTGCGTGGTGGGGGGAGGAGGTCAGCTTGGAGGGCCTCGTCTAGGATGCGGGAGGGGGCTACTGTGAGGGGGGCGTATCTAGTGAAGCGAGGTTGGCGGGGTTCGCGTGGGCGGGTATCAGGGCGCGGGTGAGGTTGTGGGGTGGGGTTGGAGGTGTTGGCGGCGTAGTCGTTGCAGAATTTGGTGTGAAGGGTTTGCATTTCCTCCATGCGGACGTAGTCGGCTGCACGTAGCTTGAGTTCGTGCATGGAGGTGGGTGGGTGGAGGTAGACGTTGTTGGCGAAGGGGCCGGGCTGTAGGGTGAGAGTCATACATTGGAGTATCATCTCCTAGTTGAGGTGTGGTGTACGAAGGGCGGCTTTACTGAAGCGATCGATGAACGTTCTGAGTGGTTCATTGGGTTCCTATCTGATACCCAGTAGGGATATGGTGGTGGTTTGATGTGGGCGGCTTCCAGCGAAATGGGTGGAAAACATGTGGGAAAGGATGTCGAAACTATCAATTGAGTAGGGCGGGAGGGTGGTGAACCATTCTAGGGCAGGGCCTTTGAGTGTGGTGGGGAAAGCTTTGCAAAAGACTGCGTCCTGGGATGTGTACAGGGCGACGTGGGTGATGTAGACTTTAAGGTGTTCGTCAGGGTCAGTTTTGCCGGTATAGCGATCCGGGTTGAATGGTTCCCACTGGGCAGGGAGAGGGGTGGCGGCGTCTGGGCTGGTGAGGGGGGGCATGTGGGGTGGGGGTGGGTGGTTGATCATAGCAGGAAAAGTGGAGGTGATGTTGTGAGGAGGAATGTGGGTTGTGGGAAGATATTGTGGGTTGTAGGGTGGGATATGTGTGGTATGGAGGGCGGTGGGTATGTTGTAGGGGGCGTGGGTGGTGGGGATGGTGGGGCGGGAGTTGGGGGTGCGGTGAGCCCTGGTTGACCGGATGAAAAGTGATGGGGATAGGTAGAGGTAACGAGTGTCTGTTGGGTGGTGGTGAAGGTGTGGGGGGTGGGATTGTATTCACTTTCTTCCTCTGTAGGCTGGAAGGCCGGAGACTTCACAGCTTCAGAGGTTTCTTTGGCTTTTCCCTTCAGGTTGGCGTCTGCCTCGATCCTTCTCCTAAGGCGAGAGTTCTCTTGTCTTAGCGCTTCCATTTCTTCAGCATTGCGCTTCTTCAGGTCTGCGAGTTCTTGTTGCATCTTTGCCTGGCCGTCTAGGATGGCGGCCAAGTCAGGGGTGATGCTGGGAGGTCCAGAGGGACCAGCGTCCGCTTGCTTGTTCGCTCCAGCTCTACTGCGGGTAGAAACCATCTTCAGAGAAAAAACGGGTACTAAAGGTGTTCGTCTCGTGCCCCACGGTGGGCGCCAATTGTTCCTGCAGGGAACAAATAAGATAGGTTAGGCACAAGCATCACCTTATCACGTAGTCCGCTATCTCCTTAGTTGGCCTCTTCCTAGTCGATACATGTCGGCTTGAACCCAGGGGGGGTTACCTGCAGGAGAGTCTCCGAAGCTCAAGTCAGTCAAAGCTCTTAGAGAGTCAAAATCAGTGATTAATGAATGCGTACCTTTAAATGATGGGGTCCACGTGTATTTATAGAGCATTAATGACGTTTGACCATTTCGTAGGCTGGGCCTTGACTTGGGCTCTAGTTTGGGCCATGAGTGGGCCTGCGCCTTAACCCAGGCCCTTGAGACCTATTGAACGCGGGGGCTTCGATTTTCGCTAAGTTATTGGAGTAGTCGGCCTGGGCCTTAACCTTACCAGATATGCTCGAGTAGTCGGTCTAGACCGACTACTTGCCTAGATGGCTTTTGTTGGTGATATGAGGTGCAGGTTGTCCTCTTAGACATTTAGGTTAGGTTAAAACCAGTACAAGTTAGGCTAACTTGGCCTAGCCTGGGTACTTGGCGGTCTCGATATGTACACTGTTTACTTGGTCGAGTTTGGCTAGGTACGGTACACCAGTCTCCCAGCCTTGTCCGATATGGGTTGTCAGTCAAGGATGATATGTGTTGATAAGCTAGCGGAACCGGTTAGGTGTGATACACCAACAATTGGGAATAAATAAAATAATTTTGTACTGATTGATTCTCCAAATGACAAGTGTGTCCTTTTAAGTAGTGATTTTATTAAAAGTTTAAAACTTCAAGTAAGAAGTGTTTTTTAGAAAGAAATTCAAAGTAAAGCTAATCCTTTAAATATTATTAAAAATATTAAGGCTTTAAATATTTTAATTAAAATTATTTTAAATATTAAGACTCATGTAATAGATAGATTCTAACATAATTAAAAATATAATCTATATTTTAGAAACTTATTTTTAAAATCCTTTAAATATTAAAATCTGCTTAACTATGTGCATATATGCACGTTCTAGTAAAAAAACAAACAAAAAAAAATGGTGAGCTCATTTTTCTAATTTATAATATATGTTCAAATACAATAATAAAAATAAATATAAATGGATTGAGAATAAAACATGTCATTTCCACTATTTTGAAAACATTTAAGTTAAATTTTAAATATAAATTTTTAAAAATTTGAAATCATAAAACACCGAATTGTTATTTTTTTTTTCTAATACTTTTTTTATCCATCTTTGTATACTTTTCACTTTTTATCATTACAGTATTTAAATAAGAGAGGGATGTCAACAAAATATATGAATTTATAATCTTAAAAATATATTTCGTCAAAAGAATTTGTAATTCTAAAAATATATTCTGTCAAAAGAAAACTTTAAATGTTGGACTACATCAACTTCATTTTTTTTTTCAAATTTTTATTATATATTTAATTTTTTACTTCATTTTTTTCAAATAATTTCCCTTACAATTAGTTTATTATTTAATTTTATGTTTCTAACAAATTATACTAAAATTTTAACAATTAAATTATTTTATCATATACATTTGTTAAAATTAATTCAAATCAAGTCATTTTTTGACTTTATTCATTGTTTGCTACACATCTATTACTAATTTTCAAAACTAAAATAATATATGTTCAAATAAAGTAATGAAAATAAATATAAATGGATTGAGAATAAGATATGTGATTTCCACTGTTTTGAAAACATTTAAGTTAAATTTTAAATATGAATTTTTAAACATTTTCTATTATTTTTTTATCCATCTTTATATACTTTTCACTTTTTTTTTTCATTACGGTTGTTCCTGCAGAGAACAAACAAGAAGTCAGACACAAGAGTCACCTTACCATGTAGTCCGCTATCTCCTCAGTAGGCCTCTTCCCATTCGATACATGTCGGCTTGAACCCAGGAGGGGTTACCTGCAGAAGAATCTCCGAAGCTCAAGTAAGTCAAAGCTCTCAAAGAGTCAAATCAGCAATTAATGAATGCATACCTCTAAATGATGGGGTCCACGTGTATTTATAGACATTAATGATGTTTGACCATTTCATGGGCTGGGCCTTGGCTTGGGCTCTAGATTGGGCTCTAGCTTGGGCTCTAGCTTGGGCTCTAGCTTGGGCTCTAGCTTGGGCCCCAGCTTGGGCCATGAGTGGACCTGGTCCTAAAACAGGTTCCAGAGGTGTATTGAAGTGGGTTAACCTTCTAGGCAAGTAGTCGGTTTTGACCGGCTACCTGCCTAGATGACTAGTGCCGGTTGTGTCCGGGTACTAGATGGTATGTGGTTTTAACGTGTGTACTGTTTACTTGACTGGGTTTGGCTAGGTACAGTACACCAGTCCCCCAGCCTTGTCCGACATGGGTTGTCGGTCAAGGATAGCATGTGTTGGTGAGCTAGCAAAACCGGCTAGGTGTGATACACCAGTCCCCCAGCCTTTAAGTGTGATGAACAGTGTTAAGGCTTTGAAGTGTCAGAAGGTAGGTGAAGGGGCGTCAGGTGGTCACATCTCAAAACCCTTGGCGCCGTCGTTTTTTATGTGTCATATATTTCATAATGATGGTGTCGCTTGGTCTGGGGTTTCATTTTGGCGGGAAGGGTTTAAGTTGTCTGGGATCGTGGACTATAAATACAGCTTTGAATGCAGCTGATGGTTTACTTGGTTCATTTGCGAGTTTTGAAATCAGAGATCTTGTGCGCAACATCTTGTCCGACTAGTTCCCAAATTCCGCCGACATCTTTCCGTAAAAAATCAAACAGGTATGTCTAGTAGCGATAGCTCATCGTTATCTACGTCTAGTAGTAGTCAGAGTACCGAGTCAGATAGGAGTAGAGATGACCGGCTCCGTGGAGAGGGTGTTAGTGCTGGAGTTGGCACAAGCGGGGTGCCAATGGAGGTGGTGAGGGAGATCCGAGAAGATCCCCCTGAGGAACTGGAGGAAAGCAACTGGCCTGCTAGGGGTGGTTATGTGTGGGTTGCATCTGATGTTCGTGAACAAACATCTCTGTTCAGGTGGTCTCGTCTGCTGAATTCCTGGCTAAACTGTACACCCGTCATGTCTAGAGGGGTCAGTAGAGATATTGTTTCATTGGAGAGAGTGAGCGCCATAGACCGGGTATGCCACGGGCAGGAAGGGGCTACCGAGAAGTTCTTTTACATGTACATGTGCCATTTTTCTCAACTGCATATACGTCTACCTTTCGACGACTTTACCATGGACGTGTTGCGGGCTTTGAACGTGGCGCCTACCCAGCTACACCCTAACAGCTGGGCTTACTTACAGGCTTTCCGCATTTTGTGCGAGTCGCTATACTTGGAGCCTTCACCTTATGCGTTTTTGTACTTCTATGATACTAGACCCCGGAGGCCGGCTACATGGTTGTCGTTGATAAGTCGTCCCAGCATCAGTAGGTTGGATGCTTTCTCCCAGTCTTTCAAGCACTTCAAGGTTGTGGTGAAGGAGGGAGGTGAGCAACATTTCCTGAATGCGGATGGGAGTACGAAGTTCCCTTTCAGTTGGACCAATAACCCTTCGCGTTACAAGGATATGGGGGTGGAGGAGTTGTCGTCCGGTGATAAGGAGGTGGTGGGGATGTTATTAAGATTCGTGGATAAGTTGCCCACTAAGGGCTTAGTTAGGGTTTATAATTCGGTGCATCCGATTATAGATATTGAAGGTATCTTTTTATTACTTAAACTGTGTTAATGATGCTAAGTTGTTTTGATCCGAGTTGTGATATGTTATTGCAGGACATATGGCGCAGTCTGGCAAGAAGAACTTGGCGCTCTTCCAAGCGCTGAGGAAGGAGATGGCCGCCAAGGCCAAGGAGGCTGGGAAAACTGATGTCCCCAATCTGCAGGAGTCTGTGGTAGAAGTACACGTGCATGGCGGCACGAAGAGGAGGGCTGAGCTCCCGCCTCGACCCGGGAAGGGTAAGGATGTGAAAAGAGTAAGAGCAGTTATTCTTGGGTCAGGGGACGGGGCGGGGTCGGCCAGTGGCGAGAAGTTGCTGGAGGCCGGGTTAATCGAGTTGCCAGAGATATGTGTGAGAAAAGACATTTCAATCAACTTGTCGGATACTGTTGTGAACTCTATCGACAATATGGAGGTTGATCATATTGTGAGAACCATGGTTGAGTTTGGGAGTAAGGCGCTGGTGTTGAGTAGACGTGTTGGGTCCCTCTACAGAAGGGAAGTGAAGGAGGCGGGAGGACTGCAGGATAAATTGGACAAGTTGGCGGAGGAGAAGGCGGCGTTGGAGAAGGAGAAGGAAGGGTGGGAGGCTGAGCGAAAGAGGTTGGCGTCGTGGAAGGTTCGTTGCCTTGATTCCGAGGAGAAGTTGAATAAGCGGATAGGGGAGATGGAGGAGGATTATGAAGATCTAAAGGATAAGTATGAGGGTGTTGTGGGTGAGTTGGATGATCTGAAGAACAGTGTTATCCAGGAGCATATCAACGGCTTTGAGAAGGGGTTGCGGCAAGCGGCCTTCTTCTACAAGAATGTGGATGCACTGGATTCAAGGTTTGATGTAGATAAGGATGTGGTTGGTGGGAAGCTGGTGGGGGAGGATGAAGAGGGTGAGGAAGGGGTTGGGATTGAGGCGCCCGAGGCAGAGAAGGAAGCGGATGTGACCGTGAAGGGTGATGGCGCTGAAGCAGCTTAGGATATTTTTCATATTGTTTTGTTTGGCAATGAGTTCTAAGTCTGTAATAATTCGTACAATATTTTCATTTGTTTTTAATATGATGCATCTTGTGGATATATGTGTGTTTTGTGGTTGTTGATGATAGGATGTGATAGGAATATGAGATATGTTGTGTTGCATGTGTATTTAAATAGGGGTACGTTGTTGAACTTAAACAGATTAAACGCAAGTAGAGGGTGTTCGACCCAGGCCGCTTACTTGTGGTAAGGGTGGGGAACTTAAACGAATTAAACACAAGTAGAGGGTGTTCGACCCAGGCCGCTTACTTGTGGTAAGGGTGGGGAACTTAAACGAATTAAACGCAAGTAGAGGGTGTTCGACCCAGGCCGCTTACTTGTGGTAAGGGTGGGGAACTTAAACGAATTAAACGCAAGTAGAGGGTGTTCGACCCAGGCCGCTTACTTGTGGTAAGGGTGGGGAACTTAAACGAATTAAACACAAGTAGAGGGTGTTCGACCCAGGCTGCTTACTTGTGGTAAGGGTGGGGAACTTAAACGAATTAAACGCAAGTAGAGGGTGTTCGACCCAGGCCGCTTACTTGTGGTAAGGGTGGGGAACTTAAACGAATTAAACGCAAGTGGAGTAGTATAGAGTCATAAGTAGAGAACCACTCATTTCATTTATTCAAATGGGGGTGCCTCGTTAAAACCCCCTTGGCCAAAACCCTCCTTAGGGAAAAAAGACCAAGTGAGGAAAAAGAGTACACCCGTGGTTACAAGTATGGATGTGCTTATGATACATGTTCAGCTGAAATAAAACTTGAGGTGGGAGACATTCCATGTATTGGGAATTTCTTCCCCAGAGAGTTGCTCTAGGCGGTAAGCTCCACCACCTGTGTCTTCTCGTATGCGGTATGGACCGTCCCAATTGGCGGAGAACTTGCCATCCTTCTTTCTAGCACTGTTGGCCATTCTCCATACTAAGTCTCCTACAACAAACGAACGCGGGTGCAGATTTGCGTTATATTTCCTGGCGGCTCGTTGTTTGGCGGCGAGGTTGCGTATTTGGGCTTTTTCTCTAAGTTCGGGAAGGAGATTGAGGTGCAAAGCCATGTTTTGGTGGTTTTGAGCTGGGTCGTACAGTTCTCGGCGCAGGGATGGTTCGCCAATTTCTACCGGTATCATGGCGTCTGCGCCGTAGACCATGCTGAAAGGGGATTCATTAGTTGACGATTGGGGGGTGCATCTGTAGGCCCATAGCACTTCAATTAATTCTTTTGGCCATCGGCCTTTAGCGGTATCCAATCTTTTTCGCAGTTCCACGAGGATAACTTTGTTTGCTGCTTCCGCCTGCCCGTTGGTCTGTGGGTGTTCTACAGAACTTGTGATATGTTTGATGCCCAAACCGGTGTAGAATTTTGCTAGTTCCTTGTCAATGAATTGTCGGCCGTTGTCTGTTATGATGGTATGGGGTATACCGTATCTGCATATGATGTCCTTCCACACAAACTGCTGGACTTGCTGGGCCGTTATAGTGGTTAAAGGTTTGGCCTCAATCCACTTGGTGAAGTAGTCCACGGCTACGATGAGGAATTTAACCTGTCCTTTGCCGGGTGTGAATGGTCCGAGGATGTCCATTCCCCACTTAGCGAATGGCCAGGGGGATAATATGTGGTGTAGCTGTTCTTGTTTTTGATGTATGAGGTTGCCGTGCTTTTGACACGGTTTGCACTTTTTGACGTAGTCTTGGCAGTCCGCTTCTATTGTAGGCCAGAAGTACCCGGCTCTGAGAACTCTTGTGGCCATGGTGCGCGCGCCTGAGTGATAACCGCAAATCCCTTCGTGTAGTTCCTTAATGACGTACTGGGCTTGTTCTGGCGTGACACATTTAAGTAGGGGTTGGCCATATCCGCGTTTGTAGAGGTCGTCGCCTACCATAGTGTACCTGGCGGCCTTGGCCAGCCAAGTTTTGTCCGCGTCGGGTGGGAGGTTGCCAGTTTTGAGGTACTGAACGTAAGGGGTTGTCCAGTTTGGGGTTTGGGTAGGGGTGAGATTGTCTGATAGGGTGTGGGTTAACGTTTGGCAAGTGTGTGTGATGGAGGGTGTGGATAGTGTTTGCTGTAGTAGGGATCGGTTGCGGCTTTTGAGTTTGGTGCTGGCTAATTTGGAAAGGATGTCGGCTCTGATGTTGTCGGTTCTGGGTATGTGTTCAACGCGGACTAGTTCGAAAGCGGATTGGATGATTGCACGGACCAAATGGTAGTATTGTTGGAGGATGGGGTCTTTGATTTGGAATTCGTCGTTCAAGTGGCCTACTGTGAGTTTGGAGTCGGTTTTACATATTAACTTTTTGACGCCTACTTCACGGGCTAGAGAGAGACCGGCCAGTATAGCTTCGTATTCGGCTTGATTATTCGACGTTTTGAAAGCGAAATGAAGGGATTTCTCGATGAGGATATCGTTGGGGCCTTCCAATACGATGCCGGCACCTGCACCTCTTGGGTTGGAGGAGCCATCTACATGAAGCGTCCATTGGTCCTCGATAGGTGTTTGTTGTAGGTCGTTGACGAAATCCAAGAGACATTGGGCTTTGATGGGGCCATGTGGTTCGTAGCGGATGTTAAATTCGGAGAGCTCAACGGCCCATGACGACATGCGCCCGGCTAAGTCTGGTTTTTGCAGTATTTTCTGAATTGGATAATCGGTCTTGACGGTTATGGTGTGGTTTTGAAAATATGGACGCAGGCGGCGTGCGGCGTGGACCAAGGATAGGGCTAGTTTTTCTACCATTTGGTATCTGGTTTCAGGGTCTTGGAGTGTCCTGCTTACAAAGTAAACAGGGTGTTGGGTGCCTTCTGCTTCTTGGACAAGGGCAGCGCTGACGGTGTGATCGGTGGCCGTGATGTATACTAGCAGGGGTTGGTTAGTGTCAGGTTTGCGGAGGATGGGGGGTGAGGTTAGGGATGCTTTGAGCTTAAGGAAGATTTGTTCACAATCTTCGGTCCACGTGAACCGGGCGGATTTCTTTAGGAGCTGGATTATGGGTTGAGTTTGTTCTGCTAGTTTTGGTAGGAAGCGGGATATAGCTGTGAGGCGGCCAATTAGTCGCTGTACTTCTTTGATGGTGGTGGGACTACGCATTTCGATGATAGCCTTGCATTTTTCGTGGTTAACCTCTATGCCGCGTTGAGTTAACATGAAACCGAGGAATTTACCCCGGTCCACGCCGAATACGCACTTCTCAGGGTTCAGGCGGAGGTTGTACTGGCGCAATGCGGAGAAAACCGCCTCCAAATCTACAGCGTGCTGATGATGGCTTGGGGATTTGACGACCATGTCATCGACGTAAACTTCAACACAGTGTCCTGTGAGGTGGCTAAAGACTTTGTCCATTAGTCGCTGGTAGGTTGCCCCAGCGTTTTTGAGGCCGAAGGGCATGACTCTATAGAAGTAGTTGGCATCGTCTGTGATGAAGGCGGTCTTGTGCATATCTGTTGCGGCCATAGGTATTTGATTGTAGCCTGAGTATGCGTCCAGAAAGCTAAGTACTTTATTTCCTGCCGCGCCGTCTACAAGGCGGTCGATGTTGGGTAGGGGGTAGGCGTCGCGAGGGCATGCCTTGTTTAGATCAAGGTCTTCGCCAGATAAGGCTATGCGTGAGTTAGATGGTCGCTCGATATGGTTTGTCTGTTGGATTGGGAGTTGGGGCCTTAAGCTTGCCATGTAGCATTCGCGTGCCAAACGTTGGTCGCAGTGGATGGTTAGAATATCACCGGACGGTGCTGGGAATTTCATGGCCAAATGCGGGGTGGAGACGATTGCTCCGAGGGTGTTGAGGGAAGGTCGTCCCAATAGTATGTTGTAGGATGTTGGTGCGTCGACTATTAGGAAGCGGATCGGGATTGTTTTTGTTTGGGTTCCTTCCCGAAAGACGGTATGGAGGTCTATATAGCCCCGGGTAGAGACTTGTTCGCCAGAGAAGCCGTATATGGGTTCGTCATATGGGATCATAGCGGTGTCAGGGAGTTGCAGTTTTTGATAAGTGGCCCAGTAGAGGATGTCAACTGAGCTGCCTTGATCTACTAGTACTTTTTTAACGGCGTAGTTTTCAATTTCAACTGTGATGACCATGGGGTCGTCTTGTTGATGGTCGAGGCCGTGAAAGTCATCATCAGTGAAGACGATGGGGGGCATACGTCGTCTGTGATGGGTTTGGGTGATGTGGTTGATAGATTGTATGTGGCGGAGGTGTTTCTTTCTGGCGGATGAGGTGGAGCCTCCGCTTGCGAAGCCACCAGAGATGGTGTTGATGGTGCCTCGCAAGGGGGGGTCGGTAGGGGCGATGTTGGTGTGGGCGGGTTGTGGGTGTTGGTCATTGGGTTGGGGGGGTGGGTTATTGTGGGTTGCAGTGCTTGGTTGTCGTCTGTGGTCGTGTCGTGGGGGGTGGTGGGTTCGAGAGGAGGTGTGGTCATCTCTGCGGATGAAGCGCCGGAAGTGGCCGGCGCGTACCAGTTCTTCGATCTTATCCTGTAGTGCTTTGCACTCTTCTGTAGTATGACCGTGATTGCGGTGGTATCGACAGTACTTGGTCATGTCAGCGTTTGGAGGGGTGGTTGTTTTGCGTGGTGGGGGGAGAAGGTCAGCTTGGAGGGCTTCGTCAAGGATGCGTGAGCGGGCGACTGTGAGTGGGGCGTATCTGGTGAAACGTGGTTGGCGGGGTTCACGTGGACGGGTATCGGGGCGCGGGTGAGGCTGTGGGGTGGGATTGGGTACGGGGTTGGGATTGGGGTTGGAGGTGTTGGCGGCATAGTCGTTGCAAAATTTGGTGTGAAGGGTTTGCATTTCTTCCATGCGCACGTAGTCGGCGGCACGCAACTTGAGTTCGTGCATGGAGGTGGGTGGGTGAAGGTAGACGTTGTTAGCGAAGGGTCCGGGTTGTAGGGTGAGGGTCATGCATTGGAGTATCATTTCCTGGTTAAGGTGTGGGGTACGGAGGGCTGCTTTGCTGAAGCGGTCGATGAACGATCTGAGTGGTTCATTGGGTTCCTGTCGGATGCCCAGTAGGGACATGGTGGTGGTTTGGTGAGGGCGGCTGCCGACGAAATGTGTGGAAAACATGTGGGAAAGGGTGTCGAAGTTATCAATGGAGTAGGGTGGGAGGGTGGTGAACCACTCTAGGGCGGGGCCTTTGAGTGTTGTGGGGAAAGCTTTGCAGAAAACTGCATCCTGGGACGTGTACAAGGCGACGTGTGTGATGTAAACTTTTAGGTGTTCGTCGGGGTCAGTTTCGCCAGTGTAGCGGTCGAGGTTGAATGGTTCCCACTGGGTTGGGAGGGGGGTGTTAGCGATAAAGTCTGTGAACGGGTGGCGGCGTCTGGGTTGGTGAGGGGTGGGAATGTGGGGTGGTGGTGGGTGGTTGATCATGGTAGGGAAAGTGGAGGTAATGTTGTGAGGCGGGATGTGGGTTGTGGGGAGATATGGGGGATTGTAGGGTGGGATGTATGCGGTGTGGAGAGTAGTGGGTAGGTTGCGGGGAATATGGGTTGTTGAGGGTGCTGTAAGCCCTGGGTGATTGGGTGGGAGGTGTTGGGGGTGTGTGGTAGTGAGAGGGGTTTGTTGGGTGGAGGTGAAGGTGTGGGGGGTGGGGTTGTATTCGCTCTCTTCCTCTGTAGGTTGGAAAGCCGGAGACTTCACGGCTTCAGAGGTCTCTTTGGCTTTTCCCTTTAGGTCGGCATCTGCCTCGATTCTCCTCCTGAGGCGGGAGTTCTCTTGTTTGAGCGCTTCCATCTCTTCAGCGTTGCGCTTCTTCAGGTCTGCGATTTCCTGTTGCATCTTCATATGGCCGTCTAGAATAGCAGCCAAGTCAGGGTTGACGCCAGGAGGTCCAGAGGGACCAGCGTCAACTTGCCTGCTAGCTCCAGCTTTGCTGCGGGTAGAAACCATCTTCGGAGAAAAACGGGTACTAAGGATGTTTGTCTCGTGTCCCACGGTGGGCGCCAATTGTTCCTGCAGAGAACAAACAAGAAGTCAGACACAAGAGTCACCTTACCATGTAGTCCGCTATCTCCTCAGTAGGCCTCTTCCCATTCGATACATGTCGGCTTGAACCCAGGAGGGGTTACCTGCAGAAGAATCTCCGAAGCTCAAGTAAGTCAAAGCTCTCAAAGAGTCAAATCAGCAATTAATGAATGCGTACCTCTAAATGATGGGGTCCACGTGTATTTATAGACATTAATGATGTTTGACCATTTCATGGGCTGGGCCTTGGCTTGGGCTCTAGATTGGGCTCTAGCTTGGGCTCTAGCTTGGGCTCTAGCTTGGGCCCCAGCTTGGGCCATGAGTGGACCTGGTCCTAAAACAGGTTCCAGAGGTGTATTGAAGTGGGTTAACCTTCTAGGCAAGTAGTCGGTTTTGGCCGGCTACCTGCCTAGATGACTAGTGCCGGTTGTGTCCGGGTACTAGATGGTATGTGGTTTTAACGTGTGTACTGTTTACTTGACTGGGTTTGGCTAGGTACAGTACAACGGTATTTAAATAAGAGAAGGGTGTGAATGAAATATATGAATTTGTAATCTTAAAAATATATTTCGTCAAGAGAAAAACTTGAAATGTTGGACTACATCAACTTCATTTCTTTTCAAAATTTTATTATATATTTGATTTTTTAATTCATATTTTTCAAAGAATTTCATTTACAATCAGTTTATTATTTAATTTTTTTTCTAACAAATTATACTAAAGTTTTAACAAATTAAATTATTTTATCATATATATTTGCTAAATTTAATTCGAATCAAGTCAATTTTGACTTTATTTATTGTTTGCTACACATTTATTACTCTTTTTTTTCTATAAATATAAATCTTTTTTTAGAAGAAATAGTGGATAGAATATCAATTTAGAACACAAATAAAAAAACTAACTAACAGATATTATACAATATAAAAAAATTATCATCATGTACATTACATGTATATGGGGCAAACATTTGGATATACAACAACCATTTTAAACTTTAGAAAAAAAAAAACATTAATATGCATAACTGATATAATTAAGAATGACATAACTTTTGGACACCTTAATTTTGAGTAGAATATAAATAAAAATGTTATCTTTAAGTTTCATTTGACTCCTAAACATAAAAACAATAATGGTTAAACCATACCAAAAAGTAAAAATAAAACCTAATTGGCTTTTCAAATTTAAATTACATACATGATTATTTGTTCTCATATTTGACCCAAATGGTACTCATCTCCAAAATGATTTTTTAAATCCACAATAATAATATTAAAATTACCTTTTGAATTAAATATATAATTTTTAGTTATTTTTATATACAATTTTTCAACTCCTCTTCAACAGAATGTATTACAAAAGTATTAAAATTACATTGATTTTCGTGAAAAACAATGAGTTAATATACAAAAAAAGAAATTTAAAATATTTAAAATATTAATTAAAATAATTAACACAAGAATAAAGAAGAAATGTAAATAAATTCCTTTTAGAGAGAAAAACTGTAAAAATTATACTTCATTGAGTAGTAATTTAAAAAATATATTTATAATAAAAATATTACTGAAATATAAAATTATACGCTTATATAAATTATTTCAAATGGCAAATAAATATTTTATTAATGAGTTGTTAAAATGAAATAAAATTTTTAATTAAGAATTAAGAAGGATCATGAGAAAAGTTTTCGGTTGTAACTAGGGATGTCAACGGGGTGCGGGAGGGTAAAGTACATGTAGTAGCTCTCTCATACCTTACCCAATGGATAAATGTGTCATGTACTCGTATCTATATTTGTCGGGTATCCGTTATGCGGGTACTTGCATAATTTTTTAATATTTACACCGGTACATGTGGGTATTAAAATAAAATAAAAGTGAATATTTAAAAATATATTTTAATTGTAAATTCAAATAAAATACAATACATAACATTCATAAATTTTAAACAAAGTCCATAAAATAAATAAATTTCCTTAATTTTTATGTTTTTTTATATGTACTATTTTTTTTGTAATAAGGTGTAACCTTCTCAAATAAATATTTTTATCTTTAGTTATTTTTACACATATCAAATTTTTAACTCTACCTTTATTAATATGTTGAAATCAAAATGTAATACAAAAGAATTAAAGTCATAGGGAATTTGATAAAAAACGAGTTAATATATTAAAAGAGAAATTTAAAAATATTTAAAATATCAATTAAAATAATATTGAAGATAAAATGTAAATAAATAAGTTTTAGGGAATAAAATATTGAAAATTCTAATTCACATGGTTTCCAATTTAAAAATGTATATTTTATATAAAAAAATATTTAATTATAAGATTCTATACTTATTATTCTTCAAATAGTAATGGAGTCCATTTTATTAGTGACTTTGTTAAAAAAATTTAAACCTTTAATTAATAAATTTTATGAGAGAAATTATCTCTTGTAATAATTGTTTGTTTTTTTGCTAATTTCATTACTAAAAACTATTCTGCCTTCCTCGTTCACCAGCGGCATCTCCTAAGTCTTCTCCATTTCAAATTCCTTAAACCTAGTTTAATTTTATTTTTAATTGTGGTTTATTAACTTAGAAGCCTAAGATGACAATATTTTGTTCTTTCTATATGTATTTCATACAATTCTTTGACCACACAAAATGTAACAGAGCATCATAGCAAAGTAGAAAGCAAAACCGTGTAACCTGTTACTTGCCAATCTGTTCTTGTTCCTTGTGCTTTTCCTAAAGTATTCTTATTGTCTTTTTCCTAAAGTATTCTTTTTGTTGAATCTCAAAAATGTCTCTGAAATGCACTTTCGAATTGCTTTTTTTAGATCATGACTCTTAATTGAACTCTCAATTGAATTGAAAAGGAGATGAGTAAATTAATGTTGATATGAGGATGAACTTTTGATGAATATTAATGTATTTATTAATTTCTTTTGATGATACATAGAGCAATTAAGAGAACTGATTAATCATATATATATATATATATATATATATTATATTTATAAAACATTCTATCAATAAAATAAAATTTATATAAAAAAAAATAATGTATTATATTATAATGAATACATACGAGTGCTTTACAAATAGTTAAAACAATGTTTACAATTGAACTTCTTTCTCTACAACTTAGTTGAAGAAAGAACATTAATATGCAAAAGTGAATAATAATAATTGAAGAAAATGTATCAACTTTAGAAAAAAGAAGAAGAAGAAGCCTACAGACTCTACCTATTCATTCTCTAATAAAAAAAGAGAAATTAATTGAAGGAATCGTTGAATTTTATATATTTGAGGATAATATTAAAAGAACATTATTTAATATTACTAGGTATTTAGAAGTTGTAAATTAATAATTTAGAAAAAAATAAAAATAAAATAGTATCAGACAAAAATAAACTCTTAATTATAAAATCCAGCAGTAACATAAAGTATATAAAAAAATATTAAAAAAATAAAAAAGTCACATAAAATCAGTTTCTTAAAACCTGTGATACTGCAGGCAAGCCAAACATTCATATCGGCAATGGTAACTGTTAATTACTTTTTTTTTCGGAAAGCCAAAACCAAAGACTGTATTTCTTTCCTTTAATTAAATAAAGAAAACGTAAAAAGAATTAATTTATTTTTATTTTAATTCAATCTTTAATTTTAAATCAAAATCCTTTTTTATTTATTATTTAAAAATAAAATTAAATAAAGAAAAATTTAAAGAAACACTTTTTGATCAATTTTATTATTTTTTAGGCAATTTATTACTGTTTATTTTTTAATATTTTGGAAATAATTTTTTTAATAGTTTTTTAATCCTAGTATATCTAGTTTGCTTGACTATCTTAGCTGAATTGAACAATGCAATTTGCATTTGAACCAAACTTGATAGCTCATAATTCACTTTAGCTTGTATTAACAATGTCCCCTTTATTCATTTTTTTTGTGGGATTTTAATTGACTGTTTTAGTCGAACTAAACAATGCAATTCACATTTGAACAACCCTTGATAGCTTACAATGCATCTTAGCTTGTATCAATAATGCCCCCTTTATATATTTTTTTGTGGACTTTCAGTTGAATTAAGGGAATTGTAAACAAGGTAGGATAAACGTAGTATGGGGATGTTTAGGGTGTACTAATATCTACATTAACCTTTCCTTCTTATTATCATAATCATAATAACGTGGACTGAGATGATGTCTATCATAATATGTGTTATGATCTCGATCCTTTCCTATATGCCCCCAAATATAATATTGGAGAGAACTATAAGTACGTGGGTGATGGTGAATAATGAATATAATTACCAATAATATTCTCATTGCCTTTTGTATAGAATAGTCAATGCTTTTACAATGTGGTAGCTTGATGGCTTCTTCTTGTCTCCATTGAGGCTTGCATGAAGAATGGAGGCTCCATGGATGGTGTTGGATGCGGAAGCATGAAGGAAAGAAGCTTAAGGTGTTTGGCTTAGTGTAGGTGAAAGGATTCTTAAGAGAGGTGAGGCCAACTCCTAAGGAAGAAGACTAGAGTAAACTAGAGAAGAGTTTACTCTAAGGTGAGCTCAAAAGAGATTTGTGCACAAATTTGGGCAGCAATTCATTACTCAATTTCAAGCTGAAAAATACATCTCCTTAGCCTTCTATTTATAGGCTAAAATGAGACCAAGGAGTCTCCAAAAAGTGGAGGGAAAAAGGAGTCTAGAAAGTTAAATTTTGGAGCCAAAAAGGAGCATGTGGGAGGTGTGACTTGGCACCTAAGCAAGTCATACTTGTCTTGCCATGGGAAGCTAACTCTCATCCTTGGAGCGCAAGTTTGACAAGCTTTTAGGCTTTTCTAGAGTAGACACACTACTCTTGGCCCATTTGGCCCAATTCCCCTTTTTGGTCCAAAATTACTTCTAAAGCCTAATTTCCTCTAAGGCCCAATACATGGCCCAAAGAAAACCCTATTCTACTGGGCCCAAAATACAAAGCCCAAAAGTTAAATTATAATCTAATATTTAAACAATGTTGGACCAAAAGATAAGAGCTTGGGCACTCTCAACAGTTGAGGACCACTCTTCTTGTCTGCATTTGGCCAAGGCTGGCGTTTGTCATCATCCCCTCCTTCTTGCGAAGGATCTGTCCTCAGATCTACATGTTTCTTCATGACAACAGCCTTTATTATTGTTCTTCTTATGTCTTCCTCCTCCAGGATCAAAGACCATCCTACAACAAACACCAAACAACAAAATGAATTTTATACTGGTAAACATCCAAACAATGCGACTCCCATTGTTCATACACCTTGTATCAAATGAATGATAAAGGTATTTAGTTTTAGGAGCTTTTTCATTTTGCTTCTTATTTTCCTTATGTTGAATCCATATAAATTTGAAAATATTTCCTTTTTCAACACAATGTTTATTTTGGTCTTGCTTTTCTCGTTTAGAGGAAGAAGTAAGCCTGACCTTATTTTCACACATGTCTTTGCCCCTTAGAATGATGACTTTTTTTGCTAGGGCACTCAAAAGTCTTGTGTTTTCTACCTAGATAATTGGAACTTGTTGTTTCACTAATATGCATGTTGGTAGAATTTTCTTTTTCTTTCTTTATTTTATTTTTCATTTGCATTTGATCTTCTACCACTTGGGATGGTGATAAAGGATGCAAGACAAATTTTCTATCCTTGTGAGTGAAGGTGATTTCATTGATAAGACCATTATGCATGGTTTTCATGTCAAATTGCCAAGGTCTTCCCAATAAGACATGGCAAGCTTCCATAGGTACTACATCACATAGCACACTATCTTCATATTTCCCTATGGATAACTTGATCTTTACTTGATGTTGGATTGTCAAATCCCCACACTCATTAAGCCAATGCAGTTTGTAAGGTTTTGGATGGGGAATGATAGTCAAAGCCAACTTATCAACCAACCTTGTACTACAACAGTTGCAACATGAGCCACTATCAACAAAGAGAGAACAAGTGTTTTCTAAAATTTTACATCTTGTATGAAAGATGTTCTCTCTTTGTGTTGGCTTTTTTGGAATGGGTTGGTTGCTAAGAAGTCTTCTAATCATTATAAGGTCTCTTTCACAAGGATAGGCAATTTCCTTGGACTCATCATTAGACTCCTCACTAGAAGTCTCACTCTCACTTTCTTGCTCATCTTGGCTACTATAGTGGTCAACACCCTTTAAGATCATGGTCTTTTTGGTGGGGCATTGAGATGCAACATGACCTCTACCAAGACACTTGAAACATTTGATTTCACCAGTGCGAGTGTGTGAAGATGTGCCTTCCCTTGGTTTCTCCTTTTCCTTGAAACTTTTGGAGGGTTCCTCTTTGACTTGCTTACCCTCCCTCTTGAATTCTTTCTTGGTATAAGAGTTAGAGTAGTCATTTCGAAAAATTTTCCTTAGAATTTGTTGCTATACCTTTATGCAGAGTTGAACCAAGTCATTTAAGTCTTGGTAGGGCAACAATTCTACTCTATCTCTTATCTCAAGACTTAAGCCACTAAGAAACCTTGCAATGGTGGTATCCTCAGACTCCCTAATCGCAGCCCTCATCATATATAACTCCATCTTTTGTCTATATTCTTCCACTTTAATTTTATTTTGATGGAGTCTTTGGAGCTTATCCATTAGCTCTCTATGATAGTAGGAGGGAATATGTCTTCTCCTAAGGGCTCCTTTGAGGTCATTCCAATATTTGACCTCGGGACTTTGATTGATTCTCCTATCTCTTTCGAGGGCAGTCCACCAATACATAGCATTGCCCTGAAAGCTAAGGGTAGCTAAGGGTACTTTCCTCTCCTCACTTATTTGATGGCAAGCAAAGAGTTGCTCAACCTTCATTTCCCAATTAAGATAAGCTTCAACATCATCTTTCCCATAAAAGTGAGGGAGCTCTATTCTAATGGCTCTTGGTTCCCTAGGCTCTCTTCTTTCTCTTCTTAGAGGAGGAGGAGGTTGATAGAAGTTGTCAACTAGTCTACTATCTTCTTTATAGTGTGTGACTAGTGTTGGAGTGTGGGAGTACAAATGTTGACTCCTATTACTCATCCTCTCATGCAACCTTTCCATATTTCTTGTTCCCCTCCTCTCTTCATCTAAAAGTTGATGAAACCTATCTCTTTCTTGTTTTTCCCTTTCCCTTGCAATTATTTCATCTTCCTTCCAACGTAGTAGTGCTCTCAAATCAAAGGAAATTTGTTTCAAACTTATTTCTTCTTCATTTGAAGCACTCATACATTGAGAAGGAGGTTGAGACATTTTTTTTAGAATACTTTGGTCTTTAAAAGAAAATTTCAAAGAAGAAGTAGATAGCAAAAGCTTTTAGTTCTTCTCCAGGAAAGAGAGGTGAATCACTTGGATTGCTTACATACCAAGTCTTTCCTAGCCAAGGGAACTTGAAACTTTTGTACAAAACTTTTAAATGGAATTAATTCAAAGACTAAGTTGACACACACTAAACTATAAAACAAGAAAATTAAAAACAAGAAAGATTATAAGCTATATGCGACCTAAGTTTTGGTAGAAGTAGAAGGCACTTGGAACCTTCAAACTTCACCACTAAAAGTGCTTCACTAATGTATAGAAGAGGTTCTAGTTAGGAGATGGGATTTAGTACCTAAGACTCCCCCAAGACACCTAACTAGGCCATGAACACAAGAAGGAAAACATTACAATTTTACAACTCAATTTGAATACAATCAAAGTGCACAAAATGTAAAAGGTCTTCTTGGCTTTGTCTTCTTGGCTTGGTCCTCACAAGTGTTTCACTCTTGCACTTCCTCTTGATCTCACCAAAGAGGATTCTCTTTCGGGACTAGGTACTCCACCTCCTAGGATGCTACCTTAGGAAAATTAGATCACCTCAAAAAAGAAGTATGCACCAAATATAGAAACCAAACCAAAAGAGGTCAAGAAATAAAGCAAGAAAAACACAAAATTATAATTGCTAAACCAAAAGTCAATAATGCCATGACAAACTCAAAGGATTACCAGAGAAATGACAAACTAAAAATAAGGTAAAGAAACAAGATAAGCACTCAAATGAATTACCTAATGAATGGCACTAGAATGGATGAAAAACAACCAAAATAAGCTAGAAAACTGCACTGAAATTTGATTTTTCACTCACTGCCAGTCCAAAAACGTGAATTCAGGCCTCGGCTTCAGCTATTTTTTCATTTTTTCATTTCTCAACATTTTTCATTGACTCTAAGACATTGCTAAGATCTAAATAGCAATCTGAACTCAAAAACAGAAATGAAAAAGCACCAAAACACAATTAATTGAAAGGAAATTTAGTGTGATTTATGGTGATGTTAAGCAAGCACAAGGAAAATTCCCACTGGAAATTAAGATAACTAAGGTTATCTAGATGTGAAGGTTCATTTCCAAGGCTCAAAGAGAGAAGAGAGTGTTAATTTTTAAGGACTAAAACTGCACTCAAATCTGAAACAGAATTCAGCAGCACATGACCATCAAATTCAAAAAAATTAAAAGCTAAACAAGGAATTAATGACATATATGGACTAAACATGACTCTAGACCAAACATATGGATCTTAAAATCAAAATAAACTCAAGAAAAAGAGAATGAACTGAACAAAAAACAACAAATACTGAATTAAAATGAAAAGTAAACGGTAGAAACCAAATAGAACACCTAAAACACACAAGGATGGTTCAAGATGAAGCAAATGAAGATGAACCAAACTAAAAAAACATTAATACTCAAAATAAAATGAACAAAAACAGCAAGACAAGTAGAAGAAGTGATGAACAACACGGAATTGGAAAAAAAATGGAGAAGAAGTACTTAACTCACTAAAATCAAGGCTCATAATACCACATGATGGCTTCTTCTTGTCTCCATTGAGGCTTGCATGAAGAATGGAGGCTCCATGGATGGTGTTGGATGCGGAAGCATGAAGGAAAGAAGCTTAAGGTGTTTGGTTTGGTGTAGGTGAAAGGATTCTTAAGAGAGGTGAGGCCAACCCCTAAGGAAGAAGACTAGAGTAAACTAGAGAAGAGTTTACTCTAAGGTGAGCTCAAAATAGATTTGTGCACAAATTTAGGCAGTAATTCATTACTCAATTTCATGCTGAAAAATACATCTCCTAAGCCTTCTATAGGCTAAAATGAGACCAAGGAGTCTCCAAAAAGTGGAGGGAAAAATGAGTCTAGAAAGTTGAATTTTGGAGCCAAAAAGGAGCATGTGGGAGGTGTGACTTGCCACCTAAGCAAGTCACACTTGTCTTGCCATGGGAAGCTAACTCTCATCCTTGGAGATCAAGTTTGAGAAGCTTTTAGGCTTTTCTAGAGTAGACACACTACTCTTGGCCCATTTGGCCCAATTCCCCTTTTTGGTCCAAAATTACTTCTAAAGCCCAATTTCCTCTAAGGCCCAATACATGGCCCAAAATACAAAGCCCAAAAGTTAAATTCTAATATAATATTTAAACAATGTTGGCCCAAAAGATAATAGCTTGGGCCCTCTCAACAATTGAGGACCACTCTTCTTGTCTGCATTTGGCCAAGGCTGGCGTTTGTCATCATAGCTTGAATTTATGTAAGAGGAAAAAATTAATATAAGAAAGAAAGTTTGTCTTCACATTTATCTTGCATGACAATATGGAAACATGTGTCTAACTTTCTAGTACAAACTATTGTGGAAATTCCTTTTGCCATAATGATAACTTTACCTTAAATCAAACATGCCTCCATAGAAAATACATGCACAATGACCTCACAACTTTTTTACAATTTTTTTAAAAAGCGAGTGAATCTAAGCTAATCTAAATCCATTCAAATTTGCATCTTTCTTTTTTGGCCAAAACAATACAAGGGAGAAAAGAACAGTCTCATGTTTTATGACTTCAATGTCTTCAAAGTATTAGAAATCACACGTTTTACTCTCTATTTGTTTGTATTTATTTCCATTACTTATTTAGACATATTTATAATAGAAAATTACACTATAAGTTTCATATTTTTATGGTTAATTATTCTGTACAAGAACCTTCTTATTAAAACTTTGATATGTGTGACTTATGGGTGGGACTGTTATATGTACATCATAATATAGCAGCTTCACACTTCATTCAGTTTGAACTCCAAGGTATGAATAAAAATTGCAAAAAATTGTGGCATTGTATATGGGTGGCCATTATATGGTGCATTTGAAATCAAAGAAACAAAGGGTTGATGTTGATCAAGTGTTCACTCTAGCCCAACTTAAATCATGGTCTTGGATAGTGTACAAAAATCCTAAAGCATTACTTTCATAGTCTGATTAGTGTTTGTGCCCAACCATGTGTTTACAATCTTTGTGCTTTTAGCAGATATTAGGCTCTTCTGTTTAGGTTGGTGGTGGAATCATTTTTTATCCCTGTATTAGTAGACTGTTATATTATCTGATGGGGTGGGGACGTGAATGTAATGTTCTTTGTTTACAATAGGTTCAGAATGAAATTCTATCTGTGTATGGTTTTGTGTTGCTTAAGTCTTGTTTAGTTTTTGCATGGTAAGAACCTATCACGATAGCAAGAATAATTATATTGACATGACTTGTTCTTTTGGTATTGGAATCTATATTGGTGTGTGGTGTTGTGCTTATGATTCTATGCAGGATCCATATGCGAGATCAAACTTTCATATAATTTTTTTTTGTGAACAAAACTACAGACATTTATCGTGTATTTTTTTTTTGGACAAAAGTCATACTTCTCATGCAATTTTTTTGGACAAAATTGCAACCCTTTTAATACCACACAACTATTCAAGTCTCTCATAGGTTCAGATGATATATTATGTTGTGGTGATAACTAAAAAAAAACTATTTATTTCTATAGTACTTTTCTGCTACATTACACATGATATTATCTGATGTGGAACTTTAATGAGTACTCACTGTAGAACCAACACTAATAAGAGCATCTCACGTGCAATCAAGCAATCAAAAGTTTTAAGTGGTGATTTAAAAAAAACAAAACCATTAGAAATAATATATGTATAACAAGTGAAGAAACTGAATTTCATGAGAGATTTTATTATTACATTTTTAAATATTTTAATTTACTTTTGACTTTTAAAATTAAGATATTTTATTTTATCTTATATTATATTATTTTCATTTTTTAAATCATTATTTTACTACTATTTTTTTTATATATTCTAAGATTATTTAAAACATACAATAATTTGGAAATTCTATTTAGTAACATTTTTTGAATTTTATCAAATTAAATAACGAATTTTTTTTTATTTTTTCAAAAGAATATGATTTCTTTTTAATTCAATATTTTTTCACTTTGATAATTTATATTTTTTTTTTATTTCTTAATATTTACAAAAGAAGCTCTTTACTCTCTAGACTTTACAAGAAAAAGCATCCACTAATGTTAGAATGGATGCCCATGAGCAATGGCGGAACAACGTTGGAGCTAAGGGGGCCATGAACCCCAATTTTTTTATTTTTTTACATTTATATAATTTAATATATGATTTTAAATAATTTTTTTCAAATTTAATATTTTAATAAATATTTATACATTTATATTTATATATAAGAAAAAGTTTTCTTTTTTACATTTATTTTTCAATTTAATCTTTTAAACATTTTTTTAAATAAAAATAATTATTTTATTAATATTATTTTTTAAATTGTTATTTGTTTAATTTAATCATTTTTTTTTTAAATTGAATCATTATAAATGAAAATTAATTATACTAAAATTATAAAAATTATTTATATCTAATTTTACAATTATAATAATAATAATTGTAATTTTATTAATTTTTATTATCATAAAAAAGTAAATACAATGTTTTGACTAGTTTATATAAAAATTTTAGGATTACTCTTTTGGTTCCTATTTTCGTTCAAAAATATTAAGTTACTCATTTAGTTTTTTTTAATCTCAATTTGGTCCGAATTTTTAAAAATTATGTAATTTTGTCCTTTTTCGTTAAATTTACTGAATCAAAGCAAGAATTTTTCATCAAAACTAAAGTTGTGAATGATTTGCTTTGTGGGTGTAATTGGCATAATCGTAGTATCAATTTTAATGAAAATTTTTTGTTCCACTTCAAGAAATTTAACGAAAAAGATAAAATTGCATTAATTTTTATAAAATCGAGGTCAAATTGAAACTAAAAAACACTAGATGACCAACATGATATTTTTAGACAAAAAAATGGACCAAAGAATAATTTAACCAAAATTTTGACACCCCCAACATATTGCATGAAGTTCCACTACTGCCCATGAGTACATGAATAGTTTCAGATTTTGAAAACCAATTTGGTCGTGGACAAACTTTTATTTTACATATTATATTTGTATATATTCTATATTACGTTCTTTTATCTCATTATTTATTTTCACTATTTTAAAATTTTTAATACATTTATTTATTATATATGTAATAACAAAGTTACGTGGTATTTTTTTGTTTTATTTATTATTATTTTATTTGTTATATATATATATATATATATATATATATATATATATATATATATATATATATATATATATATATATATATATATGTATGTATGTATGTATTTATATATATGTGATGTGAAGAAATTCATGATGCGAGAGACTTTTATTTTAGAATACTAGTTAAGGATAATTAATATACATTGAATATCGTAAAAGTTTATTATTAATTATGATATTAAATCAAATTCGACATGATAACCTTTAATACAATTTTATTTTATTTAAAGAACAAAAATGTCCATAAATATTACTGTTATGTTTAATATTTTATTTAATGTTCACGAATAAAAGTTAAAAAACAAATAAATGATAAAATAATTATATTTTAATATTTTTAAAATTTAAAATATAATTAAATATAAAAAGTTTAGATTAATAGAAAAACCAACAAAGATTGGTGTTAAATATCTAAAAAATTTACAAAAAAAAAGAAAATTAAAGTATCAATTTGCGACATTATTGAATTTTCTCTTCTGATTTCTCAAGAACCTTTTGCAACATTCATGTTAGCTTAACCAAATATCAAGAAATACACAATATTTCAATAAATAAAATTATTAACTATAAATACATAAAGCTAGTAATATAAAGAAATGAAAAAAAAATGTGAAATATTTTTGTGGCTGAACTATTAAAAAGATAAAAGTATAGATAAGTTAGTTGAAGAAGAACACCGTCTCTTCTGTTCTTCTTCTCTCTCTAGGTAGGTTACAAATTACTTTTTCTTCATCTCACCAAACCTTCTCTCTTCTCTTAAAAGAACGAGAATGAAACCTACTCTTTCGTCTATTTTAAAGCAATGCCATCACCAATATCAAGAAATGTATCGTTATTATGGTTAATAAGAAACCTATTCTCTGATTTTGGCTTTACAAGAAACCCTAACCATACATCCTTATTACTACCAATACGAATGCAATATCATGTGACAACTTTTTGTTTTATTTATTATTTTTTTATATATTTTATGTTAGTGTTCATTTTTAAATTTAAGATTTAATTTTTCATATTATTTTATTTTCATTCGTTTAGTTTTTTATATTATAATATTTTAGGTTTGGAGGGAAGTTTATGAACAATTATCTTTTATTTTAAAATCATTTTACATATTAGAATTTGTTTAACTGTGCACGTATATGCACATTCTTGTAAAAAAAAACGAGTGATTTTTTTCTATTTTATAATAGGTCTAAATAAGTAATGGAAATAAATAGAAATTAATAGATAGGAAAACTTTTGATTTCCAATATTTTGAAGAAGTTGAAGTTGAATTTTAAGTATGTTTAGCCAAACTACTTCACTTTTTCAAGTTTTTCTTGTCGTCTTCATGCAATGTTTGGCTAGGATTTTGTGCTTTTGATAATTTCTTATTCTTGGATTTATATTTAAGGTGTCATGAAGCTTTAAACAATTTATTTCCACACCTCCATGAGTTCAACATAGCTGCAGCTGCACTAACACACCTCAAAATATCCAAAGAACATTTATGCAACTAAAAACTTATTTTTAACATGTTTTTGTATCTCATGTTCAATAAACCCAATAATAGGAAATCCCAATAAGATCAATCTTTAAACACACAAATTCAATTAAATACCCAAAATTAAACACTGAATGAGGGCAAAAATACGCACTCATCATATTCCAAAGTTTTGAAAACATAAAACACGGGATTGTTCTTTTTGGTTTATATATTTTATCCATATTTTTATACTTTTAATTTATTACATAAAAAAAGTATAATTAAAGGCCATTTTATTTTCGAAACTACACAATACCTAGCAAAGCTAACACAATACCTAGCAAAGTCCCCTTCGCGTCTATGACTGATCGAGTCCATAGACTAGGACCTCCTATTATTTCCCCGACATAATCCATTCTACTCTACATGAGTCTTAATGGTTATTGGAGCGTCTGAATACCACCAAAACTGAGTCCTCATATCCTTACATATACTAAAACATTTCTCTTAGAATTTCCCTTGAAATTCTAGTTTAACCACATCCTCCCATAATCCAATTCCATGCAATTGCACCATATATCTACGCATATATACCACCAGTCACCATAATCCAAGCATAGCATGAACAATTGTCACATTCTTTCATTTAATAACAGTTCATTCACTTAAAAAAGAGAAATAAACACAACTCTGCAGTGGTACTCACTCAAGCTAGAGGATCTCGCCTAAACTAGAGGGTTATCTCGCTTAGGCGGGTCACTCTCGCCTGAGCGAGGCCCCAAACAGAGGGCAACTCCAATAATAAATTGCTTCTTTAAATTAGTTCATTCTGAACAAATACGATCCCAAAAATGAAACCTACTCTCTCTTCTATCTTAAAGAAATATGCATCGTTGGTTGTCAAAATATACAACCTAAATTCCCTTTCAACGATCAAGAGGAGCCTGTCCTAGTATTTCTGTTACACAATTAGGTTCAATTTAAGTTTTTTCTTTCTCTTTCTGTTTGTGCCTATATAAGGCAAACCTTATGTAAAGACGTGCTACCTTTTCTTTTTTCAATAATATTCCATTTCTCTCTTTCCCATTTACTCATGTCTCCCACTAATGTGCATTCACTCTCAAGAGGCTCCAATGGTTTGTTCATACACATATATTACATTTATTAAGATTGGTACTACCAATACCATGAAATGCACCATTATTACTGTCAATACAAAGCCTATTTTTTTATTTTAAATTTACAAGAAATCTGAACAATGCACCGTTATTACTATCAATACCAATGCAGTACCACAGACTTTAGAAACCGATCACGTGACATTTTTTTTGTTTTATTTATATATATATATATATATATATATATAATGTGAAGAAATTCATGATGTGAAAGACTTTTATTTTAGGACACTAGTTAAGGATAATTAAGATACATCGAATATCGTAAAAGTTTATTATTAATTATGATATTAAATCAAATTCGACATGATAACCTTCAATACAATTTTATTTTATTTAAAGAATAAAAATTAAATATTACTGCTATGTTTAATATTTTATTTAATGTTCACGAATAAAAGTTAGAAAACAATTAAATGATAAAATAATTATATTTTAATATTGTTAAAATTTAAAATATAATTAAATATAAAAAGTTTAAATTAATAGAAAAACTAACAAAAAATGGTGTTAAACGTCTAAAATTTCCTTCACATGAATTTAGACAGTTCCTTCACATGAATCAAATTTTCCTTATATAAAACTAACAAAAATATAAACGTAATCACATAAAGAGTCGTTCTGATATATATCTTATATAATGTGTACTTCAGAACTATCGTAGGATAATCATGTTGTTGTCTAACCTATACAAGACGATAGATATAAATTGTGATTGAAGAACCTAATCCAAGCTAACAAAATGAAATGATAACTTTCTTTCCTAGATATGTCTATAAAAAGTAGATATACAATTCAATTAAAATGGGAGAAAAGCACTAGATAAGTGGTTTTGAAGCCAGTCATGGATTGTAGAACGAAGAGCATAATGGGAACAAGATTGTGAGGGTCAAACTTATCATTAGTCATTGGTGAGTTGTCATTACCACCATCAAGCCATCATTGTATAGCCTCAGCTTCATAAGTAAAACCATCTACAAGTTCTAGCGGTTAAAACCCGTCACAAATGACATTTCTGACGGTTTAAATAACTGTTAGAATTACGAATGTCAAAAATAGATTGTGACAAAAATGTTCTAACTGCTGGTATTGTCAGAAGAAAAAAAATGGGTTAAGTATGTTTTTAGTCCCTGAACTTTGACCCAAAATTGGAATTCGTCCCTGTCTGAAACTTCAATAGATTTTGGTCCCTAAACTTTAAAAATGAATGACTATAGTCCTTTTAACTCAATTACGTTAACTTTTTTTGAAGTGTCGAACATATTTCTCAGTAGATATTGAACCAAGAATGTGTCAAATAGTGTAAAAAACTCCAATAATAATATGAAAAGTGTTCGACACCTCAAAAAAATTTAACATAATTGGGTTAAAAGGACTATATTCATTCACTTTTAAAGTTTAGGGACCAAAATGTATCGAAGTTTCAGACAAGGACGAATTCCAATTTTGAGTCAAAGTTTGAGGACTAAAAACATACTTTTTAAAGAACATAAAAGTTCGTTAGAATTTTTAATTAAGTGAAAATTGTCATAAAGTAAAGGTTACATAATTAATTCATCTTGATCATTAGTGGGTAAAAAGGAAATCTTTGATCGTTTTCAAGCATACCGTTATCTCTTTGCTTTTCAATTTTTTGTGTGAACTGTGTTCTATATTTTGGAACACAAATAGTCCTTACTTGTGCTATAGATGAACCAACATGTTTATCCCTGTTAGAAGCATGCTAGGGTTCTTTATAAGGTGTCCTTAAAGTTAAGAAAATTTTGAAAAAAAGAAAATATTAAGACCTTTTGAAAAAAAGAAAATCCAGAGCAACTAACTGTAAAAAAAAAAACCCTATTGTTTCAACCTTCAACTAACACGTTATACTTGAAGAAACAATAGTAACATAAATTAAAGTACACAAGTAGAATACATAAGTGCAGTATAGCAGACTCACCAATACTAGATCAAATAAATTGGTGAAAGGTGGTAAAATTACCTGGCTTTCCTCCATTCAAAATTGCACTTTTAGCTGCTTCCACACCATATAGTTGGGGGAAATGAAGAAGAAATTGTAAAGTTAGCACAAGAAAACCTATCCCATGATCACTGCTAGCATATTATGCACTATATAAAAATATACCTTGATGTCTGGATTTTTCTGCTTGAAGAATTTTCTAGCACCTGTTATTGATCCTCCAATTCCTATCTCTGCAACCAAAGCTTCAATTTTCTTTCCTGAGTCTCTGCATATATCAAACGCCCATTGTCTCATAATAAATCTACAATGATGGAAAATTAATCAGCATACAACCACCAACCTAGAAATATGTTGTGAATAATGAGGTTTGGTACTACTATTTTATGCAAGGAATAAAAGAACACTATATAAAAGAAGACCAAGCTTTGAAACATTTAAACAGTGACATACAAAATGACATACAATAGTTACATGGAAAAAAAATTAAGTTTTTGTAAAACGTATGATGATGAAAAAAAAATATAGAAAAAAAAATTGTTGAAACTAAAATGAGCCTTGGTATTTGACATAAAAGAAATCTTGATGGTGATAAATGACCAAATGACAATGCAATCATGTAAATCATCTATCTTGGTTTAAGGAAATAAGAAAAAGTGAACAAAATTATTTGGCATCTCAATAGTTGGACTACCAAATCCTACGTAAAAAAAAGTTGTCAAATAAACCATGTGGATTTTAGCAATTAAAATATAGAAAGAATTGGTTCACAAGGAAAATAATGCCAAGCTTACGTGATACATAAACACTTTCATGCACTCAATACTTGCCACAATTCACCTTATAGTAAGCGCATGCCAACTTTAATTGTCATGTTTGGATAAAATTTGGATGAGTGCCTTCATGAATTCCGATGCACCAACTGAAGAACAAAGAAATTATTCCCTTCAAAATTCTTTTGTGCTCTCCAACTTTAACCTCAAATTAAAACAAACTCAAACCTAAAATTCTGGTTTTTTAAGGCATCCCCTAGATTCTAATTAGGCTATATCTTAAATTTCTAGTAAGGCCTTAACCAAAATTCTAATACATACACAACATCAAAATTTTATCCTAATGGTTGTTATTAAACCAATTGGATCACTTGTAAATGGGTCATTGTAAGATCACCTGTATGGTAGATGTCTAGTCTTACAAATGTAATTGAGATGTGCAATCCCAAATGTGAGGAATGTGAGTCAAAGATCATGTGCCCAACGATAAGACCAAAATAGCACACATAAGTAAGCACAAACTAATTTTGAGGCCCAAACTAAATAAAGGAGGATCAAGTTCAAAAAAGGAGATTGCATTAACATGCTGGTTCGTTATAAGAAATTTTGAATTTTTTAACAACATATCCATGAAAGCCAGTGAAACATAAATTCTCAAACACCTATATAACAATAGTTTTCACCTTTGGTTGTAGGAACAGGGGTATAAGATCAATCAGTAACAAACATCTTTTACATGTTTTTGCTCTTCTTTGAATATATAAATGATCCAGAACAAAAATACACAAGTTAGAATTTATCTTCATATCTATGAAGCACACAGGAAAATAAGTTATCGTAATCGTTTAGCGTGAAGAAGCGAAGAACATTGACAACAAGTACTATCAGAGTTTAAACTTCTACAGACCCTTATATTGTGTGTGCACAAGTGTAAGAGATTTCAAATATATTTTAAAGTTGAATTTACCTTAAGTGCCCACACAACGATCTCTGTTTTATTTTTGGAACCAGAACCATGGGAAAGAGACTTCTAAAAGGATCAAATATCGCTTCCAATCCAACTTTCAACCAAACATCATAACATGATATCCTTAAGAAAAAATAACAGTTTAAAAGAGTTTAAAATTGGAAAAGCAAAGGAGATTCATACATGTATGATTTTTTTTCTTTGACAAATTCATTATAGTTGATCCTATTAAACTATTACATGTTAGAATGGAGAAACTTGAAACAATATTTACATCTGGCAGGGATTGATGTGAGGAACTTGACATTGAAAATATGCAATGAAGAAAATCAATTTGAACCAATACAAAATCTCATATCAGTGATTGAAATTAGGGTTTATGAGTATTTGAAACTTCAAAGCAAAATGAATTTTAAATGACTTCAAACAAAAATAACTTCGGGAAGAGAAAATCATATTACAGAGAGAAGAAAATGACTTACGCGGGAAAATAACTTCCACAGAGAGAAGATGGCTTTCGAGGAGAAGAGAAAAAACTTTGAAGAAGAGAAGATAAGATGTTGCCGAAGAATGCATGGCTTACGACGAGAAAAGAAAATGTTTTGAAGGAATAGGAGTGCGGAGGAGAAGAGAACGTGGCTTCCAAAAATCTCTGTAGGCATCTGCTCCACCATTTGATATTACTCATCCACTGGTTTACTATTTACAATGAGAATAGTAGTAAATATCATATAAGATGATACCGTCAGTTTTAAACCAACTAGAAATATCCTATAATTTTACTCTTTCTTTAAATATAGCGTCATTTCATTATTACCGACTCTATTTAACTGTGACTAAAAAATATTTTTCTACTAGTGTAGAAAGAAAGAGACAATTAAAAAAGATTTGGATGAGTTTAGATAGAGCTATCAAAACGGGTCACCCGACCCAACCCGGCTCGGCTCGCGACGGGTTGACCACTTAGTGGATCACCCCAATCTGGCTCATTTATTAGCGAGCCAAAAAATTAGAACCTGACTTGACCCACCACGGGTTGGCGGGTTAAAGGGGTTGGCTCACTGGCTCACATAATTAAAAAAATAAACACAATATATTTTCTTCAATCTCAAGAAAACTAAATTATAATTCCGATTAAAATATAAATAAACTTCAATACAATCCAAATAAAATCCCAAATTATATTAAACTACAAATACAAACCAAAATCACAAAAATAAAAATTACTATCTAACATAAAATCATTATTATCACTTATCAAACTATAGTATTAGAATTTTTAATAGATAAATCCACAACATTTTCATCTCTTCAAGCATCTTCTTTATCCCCGTTTACAAAATAAATAAATATATATATATTATATATTTTCATCTCCTGAAACATCTTCTTTATTCTCGTCTACAAAATAAATAAATAAATATATATAACATAATATATACATATATAATATATATAATATACATAATATACAGAATATACAGAATATATATAATATATATAATATATATAATATATATAATATATATAATATATAATATATATAATATATATAATATATATAATATATATAATATATATAATATACATATATATAATATATATAATGTATATAATGTATATTATATATATATATATATATAATATAATATATATATTATATTATATATGTATATAATATATACATATATAATATAATATATATATATATATATATATATATTAATTTAATATTTAAAATTTATTGGTGGGTTGGTAAGCTAACTCGGCTCATCACGGGTTCAACCCGAATGAACTGAGTTTTTAGTGGGCAAGTTCAATTTTAATCCGTATATAAATTTGTAATTTTTTTTCAACCCGACCCGACCCAAACCTGTGATGAGCCGGGTTGGCTCGCGGGTTATAACCCATTTTGATGGCTCTACCTGATGATGATCAAATTTTTATTAGATATTTAATTTTTTACTTCAATTTTTTGATATAATTTCACTTACCATTAGTTTATTATTTTATTTTATTTTTCTAACAAATTATACTAAAATTTTAACAAATTAAATTATTTTATCATATACATTTGCTAAAATTAATTCAAATCAAGTCATTTTTTGACTTTATTCATTGTTTGCTACACATCTATTACTAATCTCCAAAACTGAAATTTTATTACTAAGTAATTTATTTTTTTAATTATTAACTTTAATTTAAATCAATAATAACATCAACAAATAATTATCTAATTTGAATTTGAATTTGAATTTTTGTTAATTTTATAAGTTTTGTATTTTAAAGTTTTTATAAAATTTCACTAAGAATTTTTATACTTGCTTGAAAAAAAAAATCAATCCAACAATTGAAATTAAATAAAAGAATTTTGTATTGATTGATTCTTCAAATGACAAGTGAGTCCTTTTAAGTAGTGATTTTATTAAAATTTTAAAAATTCAAGTAAGAAGTGTTTTTTTAGAAGGAAATTCAAAGTGAAGCCAATCCTTTAAATATTATTAAAAATATTAATACTTTAAATATTTTAATTAAAATTATTTTAAATATTAAGACTGCTGTAATAGATAGATTCTAACATAATTAAACATATAATCTATATTTTAAAAACTTATTTTTAAAATCTTTTAAATATTAAAATCTGCTTAACTATGTACATATATGCATGTTCTAGTAAAAAAAAAAAAAAAAATATGATGAGCCCATTTTTCGAATTTATAATATATGTTCAAATAAAGTAATGAAAATAAATATAAATGGATTGAGAATAAGATATGTGATTTCCACTGTATTGAAAACATTTAAGTTAAATTTTAAATATGAATTTTTAAACATTTTCTATTATTTTTTTATCCATCTTTATATACTTTTCACTTTTTTCATTACAGTATTTAAATAAGAGAAGGGTGTGAATGAAATATATGAATTTGTAATCTTAAAAATATATTCCGTCAAGAGAAAAACTTAAAATGTTGGACTACATCAACTTCATTTCTTTTCAAAATTTTATTATATATTTGATTTTTTACTTCATTTTTTTCAAAGAATTTCATTTACAATCAGTTTATTATTTATTTTTTTTTTCTAACAAATTATACTAAAGTTTTAGCAAATTAAATTATTTTATCATATATATTTGTTAATTTAGTTCAAATCAAGTCAATTTTGACTTTATTTATAGTTTGCTACACATTTATTTCTCTTTTTTTTATATAAATATAAATCCTTTTTTAGAAGAAACAGTGGATAGAATATCAATTTAGAACACAAATAAAAAAAAAACTAACTAACAGATACTATACAATATAAAAAAATTATCATCATGTACATTACATGTACATGGGCAAACATTTGGATATAAAACAACCATTTTAAACTTTAGAAAAAAAATAAAACATTAATATGCATAACTGATGTAATTAAGAATGACATAACTTTTGGACACCTTAATTTTGAGGAGAATATAAAGAAAAATGTTATCTTTAAGTTTCATTTGACTCCTAAAAATATAAACAATAATGGTTAAACCATACCAAAAAGTAAAAATAAAACCTAATTGACTTTTCAAATTTAAATTACATACATGATTATTTGTTCTCATATTTGACCCAAATGGTACTCATCTCGAAAATGCTTTTTTAAATCCACAATAATAATATTAAAATTACCTTTTGAATTAAATATATAATTTTTAGTTATTTTTATATACAATTTTTCAACTCCTCTTCAACCGAATGTATTACAAAAGTATTAAAATTACATTGATTTTCATGAAAAACAATGAGTTAATATACGAAAAAAGAAATTTAAAACTGTAATATAATAAAGAAGAAATGTAAATAAATACCTTTTAGAGAGAAAAACTCTAAAAATTATACTTCATTGAGAAGTAATTTAAAAAATATATTTATAATAAAAATATTACTGAAATATAAAATTATACGCTTATATAAATTATTTCAAATGGCAAATAAATCTTTTATTAATGAGTTGTTAAAATGAAATAAAATCTTTAATTAGGAATTAAGAAGGATCATGAGAAAAGTTTTCGGTTGTAACTAGGGATGTCAACGGGGTGCGGGCGGGTAAAGTACATGTAGTAGCTCTCTCATACCTTACCCGTTGGATAAATATGTGTCATGTACTCGTATATATATTTGTCGGGTATCCGTTATGCGGGTACTTGCATAATTTTTTAATTTTTACACGGGTACCTGCCGGTATTAAAATAAAATAAAAGTGAATATTTAAAAATATATTTTAATTGTAAATTCAAATAAAATACAATACATAACATTCATAAATTTTAAACAAAGTCCATAAAATAAATAAATTTCCTTAATTTTTATGTTTTTTTATATGTACTATTTTTTTTGTAATACGGTGTAACCTTCTCAAATAAATATTTTTATCTTTAGTTATTTTTACATATATCAAATTTTTAACTCTACATTTATTAATATGTTGAAATCAAAATGTAATACAAAAGAATTAAAGTCATAGGGAATTTGATAAAAAACAACGAGTTAATATATTAAAAGAGAAATTTAAAAATATTTAAAATATCAATTAAAATAATATTGAAGATAAAATGTAAATAAATATGTTTTAGGGAATAAAATATTGAAAATTCTAATTCACATGGTTTCCAATTTAAAAATGTATATTTTATATAAAAAAATATTTAATTATAAGATTCTATACTTATTATTCTTCAAATAGTAATGGAGTCCATTTTATTAGTGACTTTGTTAAAAAAATTTAAACCTTTAATTAATAAATTTTATGAGAGAAATTATCTCTTGTAATAATTGTTTGTTTTTTTGCTAATTTCATTACTAAAAACTATTCTGCCTTTCTCGTTCACCAACGACATCTCCTAAGTCTTCTCCATTTCAAATTCCTTAAACCTAGTTTAATTTTATTTTTAATTGTGGTTTATTAACTTAGAAGCCTAAGATGACAATATTTTGTTCTTTCTATATGTATTTCATACAATTCTATGACCACACAAAATGTAACAAAGCATCGTAGCAAAGTAGAAAGCAAAACCGTGTAACCTGTTACTTGCCAATCTGTTCTCGTTCCTTGTGCTTTTCCTAAAGTATTCTTATTGTTGAATCTCAAAAATGTCTCTGAAATGCACTTTCAAATTGCTTTTTTTAGATCATGACTCTTAATTGAACTCTCAATTGAATTGAAAAGGAGATGTGTAAATTAATGTTGATATGAGGATGAACTTTTTTGGACCAAAATGTTGGTGAAAAAATGATCCTATTCCCTTGAATGTTCTTCCTTTCTTCCCCTCCCTTCAAAATGGTCGTTCCTTCCTTTCAAAACTTTTAATTTCTCTTTAGTATATTAAATTTCCTCTACTTCTCACAGTACTGTATTCATTCTCTCTAACACAGCGTTACCACTCCTTCGCGCAAAGATCGAGTTTGTTGCGCAATGAATATTAGTGTATTTATTAATTTCTTTTGATGATACGTAGAGGAATTAAGAAAACTTATTAATCATATATATATATATATATATGTATTATATTTATAAAACATTCTATGAATAAAATAAAATTTATATAAAAAAAACCAATGTATTATATTATAATGAATACATACCAGTGCTTTACAAATAGTCAAAATAATGTTTTACAATTGAACTTCTTTCTCTACAACTTAGTTGAAGAAAGAACATTAATATGCAAAAGTGAATAATAATAATTGAAGAAAATGTATCAACTTTAGAAAAAAGAAGAAGAAGAAGCCTGCAGACTCTACCTATTCATTCTGTAATAAAAAAAAGAGAAATTAATCGAAGGAATCGTTGAATTTTAAAAGAACATTATTTAATATTACTAGGTATTTAGAAGTTGTAAATTAATAATTTAGAAAATAAAATAAAAATAAAATAGTATTAGACAAAAATAAACTCTTAATTATAAAATCCAGCAGTAACATAAAGTATATAAAAAAATATTAAAAAAATAAAAAAGTCACATAAAATCAGTTTCTTAAAACCTGTGATACTGCAGGCAAGCCAAACATTCATATCGGCAATGGTAACTGTGAATTACTTTTTTTTTCGGAAAGCCAAAACCAAAGACTATATTTCATTCCTTTAAAAATATCTTACCTAAAGAGAATTGTTTGGTTTGCGGTGTGTGTGTTCTTATTAAGGTAAGTTATCTATACCCTATCCTTAATTATGGGATGAATATGTTTCATATTTTCTTCTTGTTTCTTTTGAAACAATTCGAAGAAAATAGTGGCAAGATGACAGAAAGATAGATTGTATTGAAAGTTCTTCTGACTGCAGTTTTTAACGGAGGGTCAAAATGTTCAAGGGACTTTTGAAAGATACTTTATTTTTTCTGTATGCGATAATTCTTTGTTGGAGTTTATAAAGAATATTGACAAAATATAAATGTCTTTAATATCTTCAAATATATAAATTTCAACACTTTCTTCGATTACTTGCTTTTCTTCTCTTGTTGCAGAATGAATAGATAGACTTTACATGTTTTATTTTTCTTCTAAAGTTGATACATTTTCTTCAATTATTATTATTATTTACTTTTGTGAATTAATGTTTTATCTTCAACTAAGGTTGCAGAGGAAGAAGCTCAATTGTAAGCTATTTCACTGGTATGCATTCCTTCTTTAATATAATACTTTAGTTTTCTAATCAATACGCGTAGTTGACAGCACTCTGGAGATTCAAAACCAGTTTCAGTATTTTTTTTTAAAGCAAAAAGTTGAAACTGGCTAGTTGAGGGTTAGAGATAAAATGCCAAGGATTTTGCATTTAAATTAATTATTTGGGAAGAGAAATTAAATAAAGGTTATTTTTATTTGAGAATGCATGCTTGATTTGACTTTATTTGAATGTATATTTTGACTGTTGCTCTTGGTTTGCATATATATTATATAATTAAACCATGGAAATATATCATATTATGTCACTAAGTGTGAACAAGGTCTTTTAAAAGATATTTATGACATTGCGTAATTGCATAATTGCACCATAACATGTGTCAAAAGTTTTATTCACAGTGTTTAACATGACATTACATGTGTGCTGCAATTTCATTCTGATCATGATGTTAAAACAAATATGTCTAATATAACTCAACTAAGATAAGGGTGAATTGGTTATTGAATCTTTTACTGATTTTAAATGAATCTTGAAAGTTTCTTTAATCTTTATACTCCAAATAATCAGTTTTATAGTTATGTGTTATTGAAATGTGTAAAGCAATTGAGAAAGGCATAAAAGATGAGAGAAACAAAGAACACAACAATTTATACTGGTTCGATTCAATACGTCCAGTCTTCTCCTAAGCAACTCACTTAGGAGGATTTCATTAAATCAATAGAGATACAAGAATTACAAGAGTATCTATATAATTCAAGACCCTAAAGACTAAGGAGCTTGATCTACAAATCAAGAACTCCCCCTAGATGCAATGCATCCACACAATTGCACCTAGACCTTCATTTCACACAGTGAATCAATTATAAACAGAAATACAATAAGAAAGGAATAGGAACGAATACACCTAGTGGATGTGTAGATTTTTCACTTGATCCTAGATCCAAGCTTGACCCATCAAGGTTGAATCCACCATCAATCTTCTTGGAGGTTCACTTGAATGATCTCTCAAGAAAGCACAAGAACTTTATAGATCTCAGAAAAGCAGTCTCTCAATTCGTAATTCAGTAATTCACTTAGTTTTCTCTCTATCTTTAAAAAAGATTTCAAAACTAATTTTATACCAGAGTTCTACTACATTGACTAATAGATTAGGAATTTACCTAATAGATTATCGTGAGTGTATTTTCACTGCATCAGTGCAGTGCCCTCATCTAATCTATTAGTTAAGTAGCTAATCTATTCACGAGTTCACATTCAAGAGTTTGATGGTTTACACAATTTGATGCAAACTTGTTTTACATGTAATACTTGATCTATAACACCTAATGCAAAAGATAGAAAATCAGGACTAAGCCTAAACCAGTGATGCACATGATGGATAGCCTTGGACATCATCAAAACCATCTTCACTTGAGTTGAACAAGCTCCCCCTTTCAACACATGATTTCATTATTTATACACTAAATTACATGGAATTAATTTTCCAATTAGATAAATCTAACATTAAATTAATTAAGTATTATCTGGTATTTATCCATTTATAGATCTAATGATCCTAAAGTTACGTAATTTTTATACATCATTAAAGTTTTATTGTCTAAAGTTTGATTGTTTTATATATAAATGTTTATCAATAATAATTTCCTTATATTTTTTATTCTTAATCAATATATTTTTTGTTCACTTTTGTTTATTGATGTTCTCTCTTTAATTGTGATTATAGAGGAAAAAGCTCAATTGTGAGATCTAGTTTTTACTATTCGTAATACACTGGTATGTATTAGTTCTTTAATACAATATAGTATCGGTGTGGAATGAGTTTACACTTGAAATTAAATTGATTTGAACATTGAGTAAGTATTTCAAATCCAGTTAAAAATTATTATCTTTTGTGTAATGTTACTTTTGTTTTTTTACTTTTACCACTTCGTCTTTCTTTTTGTTTTATTTTTCCTTATTATTGTTGTTTTTAATATCATTTAAAGTGGTTGAGAATGATGTACATGAAACTGAGTCTTTTGTTTTGTTGGTTTTTCACCGTAAAGTATCGACCAAAAAAGAAGAATTGTGTTGTTGTAAGGCCCACTTACTTTACTACCTTTATTTTAAAGGACTGCCCCAAATAAGTTGGGCTTAGGGCTGGCCTATAAGGAACCAAAGCCCCTAAACCAATTGAAACACTTTCATTCTTCTCACTTTCAGAAAAATAGTCTTTTTTCTCTTAGAACAACCCATTTCTTTCACTCACGTAAGTTCCTTCCGATGCATACTCTTCTCTTTTAGTTTAATCTTTGTGCTTACCTTTAGGGTTCCTCGTAATAATCTCGTGCTTCCTTTGTATTGAGATTTTTAGCTCTTAAATATGCTCTTGGAGTTGTCTTGCTCATTCGCTTAAGGGTCGGGGTCATTTTGACTAGCTCTTTCCAGGTAAGGGAAGTTAGGGTTTATGTTTTTTTAAAGTTATTTTGCCAATTTTTGGTCTGTTGTATGGTTGTGATGCTTGAATGAGGTTGTTCGTCAAATAAAATTGTATGGTGTGCAAGTATGTTTGATTGATGTACCGCTACTCTTTTTCTACACTACACACTTTTCGTAAAATGAAGATTTCTACTACGTTAACCGTTGGATTGAGCTGAAATTGTAAAAGTTGATCCTTAACACATAATTCTTGACTTTGACTGGTCGGATCTTTAATCGGAGCTCTATAGTGAGAGCAGTTTTCATCGCAAGATCACTGAATTTGTGTTGTTGACAACACTGCACCCTTTTCGTAAAATGAAGTTACTACTTCGTTAACCGTTGGATCGAGCTGATATTTTAACAGCTGATCCTTAACACATAGCTTTTGACTTTGACCGGGCCGATCTTGAATCAGAGCTCTGTAGTGAGAGAAGTTTTTATCGCAAGATCGTTATAGTTTAGTTGTTTCTCTAACCTTGAATGGTTATTACTGACTTGAATCTAATTGTTATATTAAAAGCATGTGATAAATGATTATGCATGAGTGCTGTGATTCATGGATTGTGGATGATGGGTTTGGTATGAACTTGGCATGTGATTTAAATGAGATGGTTGGTATCAAGGAGACATGGTACTGATATGAAATACAAATATATATTCACTATTTAGGAAGGATGAGTTGGTATGGATTCAACATTTGGTTATCAATGACAATGTGTTGTAAAGGTTAGCGGTGCACCATAGCATAGCTAGATGGCTTGGTGGGGAGTTTTGTGAAAAAATGAAATTCGTGATTTTAGAGATGTGAGGGTTGGAAAGGCCTCCAAATGCCCCCAAATGAATACAATGAAAGTCTTGGTGCACGAAAGTTTTGAGTTCGGTATGTTTTGCACATGGCCAACTTGGTCGGTGCACTACGGCATAGCTAGATGGCTTGGTGGGGAGTTTTGTGAAAAATTGAAATTCGTGGTTTTTGAGATGTGAGAGTTGGATTGGCCTCCAAACGCCCCCAAATGGATACCATGAAAGTCTTGGTGCACGAAACTTTTGAGTTTGGAGGGTTTTGCACATAGCCAAGTTGGTCGGTGCACCACGGCATAGCTAGAAGGCTTGGTGGGGAGTTTTGTGAAAAATTGAAATTCATGGTTTTTGAGATGTGATGGTTGGATTGGCCTCCAAATGTCGCCAAATGAGTACTGTAAAAGTCTTGGTGCACGAAAATTTTGATTTCGGTGGGTTTTGCACATGGCCAAGTTGGTCGGTGCACCACGGCATAGCTAGATGGCTTGGTGGGGAGTTTTGTGAAAAATTGAAATTCGTGGTTTGTGAGATGTGATGGTTGGATTGGCCTCCAAATGTGCCCAAATGAATACCATGAAAGTCACGGTGCACGAAAGTTTTGACTTTAGTGGGTTTTGCACATGGCCAAGTTGGTCGGTGCACCACGACATAGCTAGATGGCTTGGTGGGGCGTTTTGTGAAAAATGTGATGGTTGGAAAGGCCTCCAAATGTGCCCAAATGAATACCATGAAAGTCTTGGTGCACAAAAGTTTTGAGTTAGGTGGGTTTTGCACATGGCCAAAGTTGTTGGTGCACCACGGTATAGCTAGATGGCTTGGTGGGGAGTTTTGTGAAAAAATGAAATTCGTGGTTTTTGAGATGTGAGGGTTGGGTTGGCCTCCAAATGCCCCCAAATGAATACCATGAAAGTCTTGGTGCACGAAAGTTTTGAGTTCGGTGGGTTTTGCACATGGCCAAGTTGGTCGGTGCACCACGGCATAGCTAGATGGCTTGGTGGGGAGTTTTGTGAAAATTTGAAATTCGTGGTTTTTGAGATGTGATGGTTGGATTGGCCTCCAAATGTGCCCAAATGAATACCATGAAAGTCTTGGTGCACGAAAGTTTTGAGTTCGGTGGGTTTTGCACATGACCAAGTTGGTCGATGCACCACAACACAGGTAGATGGCTTGGTGAGGAGGTTTGTGAAAAAATGAAATTCGTGGTTTTTGAGATGTGAGGGTTGGATTGGCCTCCAAATGCCCCCAAAAGAATACCATGAAAGTCTTGGTGCACGAAAGTTTTGAGTTCGGTGGGTTTTGCTCATGGCCAAGTTGGTTGGTGCACCACGGCATAGCTAGATGGCTTGGTGGGGAGTTTTGTGAAAAATTGAAATTCGTGGTTTTTGAGATTTGATGGTTGGACTGGACTCCAAATGTGCCCAAATGAATACCATGAAAATCTTGGTGCACGAAAGTTTTGAGTTCGGTGGGTTTTGCACATGGCCAAGTTGGTCGGTGCACCACGGCATAGGTAGATGGCTTGGTGCGGAGTTTTGTGAAAAAATGAAATTCGTGGATTTTGAGATGTGTGGGTTGGATTGGCCTCCAAATGCCCCCAAATGAATACCATGAAAGTCTTGGTGCATGAAATTTTGGAGTTCGGTGGGTTTTGCACATGGCCAACTTGGTCGGTGCACCACGGCATAGCTAGATGGCTTGGTGGGAAGTTTTGTGAAAAATTAAAATTCGTGGTTTTTGAGATGTGAGAGTTGGATTGGCCTCCAAACGCCCCCAAATGGATACCATGAAATTCTTGGTGCATGAAAGTTTTGAGTTTGGAGGGTTTCGCACATAGCCAGGTTGGTCGGTGCACCACGGCATAGCTAGATGGCTTGGTGGGGAGTTTTGTGAAAAAATGAAATACATGGTTTTTGAGATGTGATCGTTTGATTGGCCTCCAAATGTGCCCAAATGAATACCATGAAAGTCTTGGTGCACGAAAGTTTTGAGTTCGGTGGGTTTTGCACATGGCCAAGTTGGTTGATGCACCACGGCATAGGAGTTTTGTGAAAAAATGAAATTCGTGGTTTTTGAGATGTGAGGGTTGGATTGGCCTCCAAATGTGCCCAAATGAATACCATGAAAGTCTTGGTGCATGAAAGTTTTCAGTTCGGTGGGTTTTGCACATGGCCAAAATGGTCGATGCACCACAGCATAGGTAGATGGCTTGGTGGGGAGGTTTGTGAAAAAATGAAATTCGTGGTTTTTGAGATGTGAGGGTTGGATTGGCCTCCAAATGCCCCCAAATGAATACCATGAAAGTCTTGGTGCACGAAAGTTTTGAGTTCGGTGGGTTTTGCACATGGCCAAGTTGGTCGCTGCACCACGGCATAGGTAGATGGCTTGGTGGGGAGTTTTGTGAAAAATTGAAATTCGTGGTTTTTGAGATGTGATGGTTGGATTGGCCTCCAAATGTGCCCAAATGAATACCATGAAAGTCTTGGTGCACGAAAGTTTTGAGTTCGGTGGGTTTTGCACATGGCCAAGTTGGTCGGTGCACCACGACACAGCTAGATGGCTTGGTGGGGAGTATTGTGAAAAACTGAAATACATGGTCTTTGAGATGTGATCGTTGGATTGGCCTCCAAATGTGCCCAAATGAATACCATGAAAGTCTTGGTGCACGAAAGTTTTGAGTTCGGTGGGTTTTGCACATGGCCAAGTTGGTCGGTGCACCACGGCATAGGTAGATGGCTTGGTGGGGAGTTTTGTGAAAAATTGAAATTCGTGGTTTTTGAGATGTGATGGTTGGGTTGGCCTCCAAATGTGCCGTAATGAATACCATGAAAGTCTTGGTGCACGAAAGTTTTGAGTTCGGTGGGTTTTGCTCATGGCTAAGTTGGTTGGTGCACCACGGCATAGCTAGATGGCTTGGTGGGGAGTTTTGTGAGAAATTGAAATTCGTGGATTTTGAGATGTGATGGTTGGACTGGACTCCAAATGTGCCCAAATGAATACCATGAAAATCTTGGTGCACGAAAGTTTTGAGTTCGGTGGGTTTTGCACAAGGCCAAGTTGGTCGGTGCACCACGGCATAGTTAAATGGCTTGGTGGGGAGTTTTGTGAAAAAACGAAATTCGTGGTTTTTGAGATGTGAGGGTTGGATTGGCCTCCAAATGCCCCCAAATGAGTACCATGAAAGTCTTGGTGCACGAAAGTTTTGAGTTCGGTGTGTTTTGCACATGGCCAAGTTGGTCGGTGCACCACGGCATAGGTAGATGGCTTGGTGGGGAGTTTTGTGAAAAATTGAAATTCGTGGTTTTTGAGATGTGATGGTTGGATGGCCTCCAAATGTGCCCAAATGAATACCATGAAAGTCTTGGTGCACGAAAGTTTTGAGTTCAGTGGGTTTTGCACATGGCCAAGTTGGTCGGTGCACCACGACACAGCTAGATGGCTTGGTGGGGAGTTTTGTGAAAAAATGAAATACATGGTTTTTGAGATGTGATCGTTGGATTGGCCTCCAAATGTGCCCAAATGAATACCATGAAAGTCTTGTTGCACGAAAGTTTTGAGTTCGGTGGGTTTTGCACATGGCCAAGTTGGTCGGTGCACCACGGCATAGCTAGATGGCTTGGTGGGGAGTTTTGTGAAAAATTGAAATTCGTCGTTTTTGAGATGTCATGGTTGGATTGGCCTCCAAATGCCCCAAAATGAATACCATGAAAGTCATGGTGCACGAAAGTTTTGAGTTCAGTGGGTTTTGCACATGGCCAAGTTGGTCGGTGCACCACGGCATAGCTAGATGACTTGGTGGGGAGTTTTGTGAAAAATGTGATGGTTGGAAAGGCCTCCAAATGTCCCCAAAAGAATACCATGAAAGTCTTGGTGCCCCAAAGTTTTGAGTTCGGTGGGTTTTGCACATGGCCAAAGTTGTTGGTGCACCACGGCATAGCTAGATGGCTTGGTGGGTAGTTTTGTGAAAAAAATGAAATACATGGTTTTTGAGATGTGATCGTTGGATTGGCCTCCAAATGTGCCCAAATGAATACCATGAAAGTCTTGGTGCACGAAAGTTTTGAGTTCGGTGGGTTTTGCACATGGCCAAGTTGGTCGGTGCACCACGGCATAGGTAGATGGCTTGGTGGGGAGTTTTGTGAAAAAATGAAATTCGTGGTTTTTGAGATGTGAGGGTTGGATTGGCCTCAAAATGCCCTCAAACGAATACCATGAAAGTCTTGGTGCACGAAAGTTTTAAGTTCAGTGGGTTTTGCACATGGCCAAGTTAATCGGTGCACCACGGCATAACTAGATGGCTTGGTGGGGAGTTTTGTGAAAAAATGAAATTCGTGGATTTTGAGATGTGTGGGTTGGATTGGCCTCCAAATGCCCCCAAATGAATACCATGAAAGTCTTGGTGCACGAAAGTTTTGAGTTCGGTGGGTTTTGCTCATGGCCAAGTTTGTCAGTGCACTACGGCATAGCTAGATGGCTTGGTGGGGAGGTTTGTGAAAAATTGAAATTCGTAGTTTTTGAGATGTGATGGTTCAATTGGCGTCCAAATGTGGCCAAATGAATACCATGAAAGTTTTGGTGCACGAAAGTTTTGAGTTCGGTGGGTTTTGCACATGGCCAAGTTGGTCGGTGCACCACGGCATAGCTAGATGGCTTGGTGGGGAGTTTTGTGAAAAATTAAAATTCGTGGTTTTTGAGATGTGATGGTTGGATTGGCCTCCAAATGTGCCCAAATGAATACCATGAAAGTCTTGGTGCACGAAAGTTTTTAGTTCGGTGGGTTTTGCACATGGCCAAGTTGGTCGATGCACCACAGCATAGGTAGATGGCTTGGTGGGGAGGTTTGTGAAAAAAAGGAAATTCGTGGTTTTTGAGATGTGTGGGTTGGATTGGCCTCCAAATTCCCCCAAATGAATACCATGGAAGTCTTGGTGCACTAAAGTTTTGAGTTCGGTGGGTTTTGCTCATGGCCAATTTGGTCAGTGCACTACGGCATGGCTAGATGGCTTGGTGGGGAGGTTTGTGAAAAATTGAAATTCGTAGTTTTTGAGATGTGATGGTTCAATTGGCGTCCAAATGTGCCCAAATGAATACCATGAAAGTTTTGGTGCACGAATGTTTTGAGTTCGGTGGGTTTTGCACATGGCCAAGTTGGTCGGTGCACCACGGCATAGGTAGATGGCTTGGTGGGGAGTTTTCTGAAAAAATGAAATTCGTGGATTTTGAGATGTGAGGGTTGGATTGGCTCCAAATGTGGCCAAATCAATACCATGAATGGCTTGGTGCACGAAAGTTTTGAGTTCAGTGGGTTTTGCACATGGCCAAGTTGGTCGGTGCACCACAACACAGCTAGGTGGCTTGGTGGGGAGTTTTGTGAAAAAATGAAATACATGGTTTTTTAGATGTGATCGTTGGAAAGGCCTCCAAATGTCCCCAAATGAATACCATGAAAGTCTTGGTGCACAAAAGTATTGAGTTCGGTGGGTTTTGCACATGGCCAAAGTTGTTGGTGCACCACGGCATAGCTAGATGGCTTGGAGGGGAGTTTTGTGAAAAATTGAAATTCGTCGTTTTTGAGATGTGATGGTTGGATTGGCCTCCAAATACCCCCAAATGAATACATGAAAGTCTTGGTGCATGAAAGTTTTGATTTCGGTGGGTTTTGCACACGGCCAAGTTGGTCGGTGCACCACGGCATAGCTAGATGGCTTGGTGGGGAGTTTTGTGAAAAAATGAAATTCGTGGTTTTTGAGATGTGATGGTTGGAAATGCCTCCAAATGTCCCCAAATGAATACAATGAAAGTCTTGGTGCACAAAATTTTTGAGTTCGGTGGGTTTTGTACATGGCCAAGGTTGTCGGTACACCACGGCACAACTAGATGGCTTGGTGGGGAGTTTTGTGAAAATATGAAATTCGTGGTTTTTGAGATGTGAGGGTTGGATTGGCCTCCAAATGCCCCCAAATGAATTCCATGAAAGTCTTGGTGCACGAATATTTTGAGTTCGGTGGGTTTTGCACATGGCCAAGTTGGTCGGTGCACACGGCATAGCTAGATGGCTTGGTGGGGAGTTTTGTGAAAAATTGAAATTCGTGGTTTTTGAGATTTGATGGTTGGATTGGCCTCCAAATGTGCTCAAATGAATACCATGAAAGTCTTGGTGCACGAAAGTTTTGAGTTCGGTGGGTTTTGCACATGGCCAAGTTGGTCAGTGCACTACGGCATAGCTAGATGGCTTAGTGGGGAGGTTTGTGAAAAATTGAAATTCGTAGTTTTTGAGATGTGATGGTTCAATTGGCCTCCAAATGTGCCCAAATGAGTACCATGAAAGTCTTGGTGCACGAAAGTTTTGAGTTCAGTGGGTTTTGCACAAGGCCAAGTTTGTCGGTGCACCACGACATAGGTAGATGGCTTGGTGGGCAATTTTGTGAAAAAATGAAATTCGTGGTTTTTGAGATGTGAGGGTTGGATTGGCCTCCAAATGCCCCCAGATGAGTACCATGAAAGTCTTGGTGCACGAAAGTTTTGAGTTCGGTGGGTTTTGCACATGGCCAAGTTGGTCGATGCACCACGGCATAGCTAGATGGCTTGGTGGGGAGTTTTGTGAAAATTTAAAATTCGTGGTTTTTGAGATGTGATGGTTGGATTGGCCTCCAAATGTGCCCAAATGAATACCATGAAAGTCTTGGTGCACGAAAGTTTTGAGTTCGGTGGGTTTTGCACATGGCCAAGTTGGTCGATGCACCACAGCATAAGTAGATGGCTTGGTGGGGAGGTTTGTGAAAAAATGAAATTCGTGGTTTTTGAGATGTGTGGGTTGGATTGGCCTCCAAATGCCCCCAAATGAATACCAGGGAAGTCTTGGTGCACGAAAGTTTTGAGTTCGGTGGGTTTTGCTCATGGCCAATTTGGTCAGTGCACTACGGCATGGCTAGATGGCTTGGTGGGGAGGTTTGTGAAAAATTGAAATTCGTAGTTTTTGAGATGTGATGGTTCAATTGGCGTCCAAATGTGCCCAAATGAATACCATGAAAGTTTTGGTGCACGAAAGTTTTGAGTTCGGTGGGTTTTGCACATGGCCAAGTTGGTCGGTGCACCACGGCATAGGTAGATGGCTTGGTGGGGAGTTTTGTGAAAAAATGAAATTCGTGGATTTTGAGATGTGAGGGTTGGATTGGCTCCAAATGTGGCCAAATCAATACCATGAAAGGCTTGGTGCACGAAAGTTTTGAGTTCAGTGGGTTTTGCACATGGCCAAGTTGGTCGGTGCACCACAACACAGCTAGATGGCTTGGTGGGGAGTTTTGTGAAAAAATGAAATACATGGTTTTTGAGATGTGATCGTTGGAAAGGCCTCCAAGTGTCCCCAAATGAATACCATGAAAGTCTTGGTGCACAAAAGTATTGAGTTCGGTGGGTTTTGCACATGGCCAAAGTTGTTGGTGCACCACGGCATAGCTAGATGGCTTGGAGGGGAGTTTTGTGAAAAATTGAAATTCGTCGTTTTTGAGATGTGATGGTTGGATTGGCCTCCAAATACCCCCAAATGAATACAAGAAAGTCTTGGTGCATGAAAGTTTTGATTTCGGTGGGTTTTGCACATGGCCAAGTTGGTCGGTGCACCACGGCATAGCTAGATGGCTTGGTGGGGAGTTTTGTGAAAAAATGAAATTCGTGGTTTTTGAGATGTGATGGTTGGAAATGCCTCCAAATGTCCCCAAATGAATACAATGAAAGTCTTGGTGCACAAAATTTTTGAGTTCGGTGGGTTTTGTACATGGCCAAGGTTATCGGTGCACCACGGCACAATTAGATGGCTTGGTGGGGAGTTTTGTGAAAATATGAAATTCGTGGTTTTTGAGATGTGAGGGTTGGATTGGCCTCCAAATGCCCCCAAATGAATACCATGAAAGTCTTGGTGCACGAATATTTTGAGTTCGGTGGGTTTTGCACATGGCGAAGTTGGTCGGTGCACCACGGCATAGCTAGATGGCTTGGAGGGGAGTTTTGTGAAAAATTGAAATTCGTGGTTTTTGAGATTTGATGGTTGGATTGGCCTCCAAATGTGCTCAAATGAATACCATGAAAGTCTTGGTGCACGAAAGTTTTGAGTTCGGTGGGTTTTGCACATGGCCAAGTTGGTCAGTGCACTACGGCATAGGTAGATGGCTTAGTGGGGAGGTTTGTGAAAAATTGAAATTCGTAGTTTTTGAGATGTGATGGTTCAATTGGCCTCCAAATGTGCCCAAATGAATACCATGAAAGTCTTGGTGCACGAAAGTTTTGAGTTCGGTGGGTTTTGCACAAGGCCAAGTTTGTCGGTGCACCACGACATAGGTAGATGGCTTGGTGGGCAATTTTGTGAAAAAATGAAATTCGTGGTTTTTGAGATGTGAGGGTTGGATTGGCCTCCAAATGCCCCCAGATGAGTACCATGAAAGTCTTGGTGCACGAAAGTTTTGAGTTCGGTGGGTTTTGCACATGGCCAAGTTGGTCGATGCACCACGGCATAGCTAGATGGCTTGGTGGGGAGTTTTGTGAATATTTAAAATTCGTGGTTTTTGAGATGTGATGGTTGGAAATGCCTCCAAATGTCCCCAAATGAATACAATGAAAGTCTTGGTGCACAAAATTTTTGAGTTTGGTGCGTTCTGTACATGGCCAAGGTTGTCGGTGCACCACGACATAGCTAGATGACTTGGTGGGGAGTTTTGTGAAAATTTGAAATTCGTGGTTTTTGAGATGTGAGGGTTGGATTGGCCTCCAACAGCCCCCAAATGAATAACATGAAAGTCTTGGTGCACGAATATTTTGAGTTCGGTGGGTTTTGCACATGGCCAAGTTGGTCAGTGCACCACGGCATAGCTAGATGGCTTGGTGGGGAGGTTTGTGAAAAATTGAAATTCGTAGTTTTTGAGATGTGATGGTTCGATTGGCCTCCAAATGTGGCCAAATGAATACCATGAAAGTCTTGGTGCACGAAAGTTTTGGGTTCAGTGGGTTTTGCACATGACCAAGTTGGTCGGTGCACCACGACATAGCTAGATGGCTTGGTGGGGAGTTTTGTGAAAAATTGAAATTCGTGGTTTTTGAGATGTGATGGTTGGAAATGCCTCCAAATGTCCCCAAATGAATACAATGAAAGTCTTGGTGCACAAAATTTTTGAGTTCGGTGGGTTTTGTACATGGCCAAGGTTATCGGTGCACCACGGCACAATTAGATGGCTTGGTGGGGAGGTTTGTGAAAAAATGAAATTCGTGGTTTTTGAGATGTGAGGGTTGGATTGGCCTCCAAATGCCCCCAAATGAATACCATGAAAGTCTTGGTGCACGAAAGTTTTGAGTTCGGTGGGTTTTGCACATGGCCAAGTTGGTCGGTGCACCACGGCATAGGTAGATGGCTTGGTGGGGAGTTTTGTGAAAAATTGAAATTCGTGGTTTTTGAGATGTGATGGTTGGATTGGCCTCCAAATGTGCCCAAATGAATACCATGAAAGTCTTGGTGCACGAAAGTTTTGAGTTCGGTGGGTTTTGCACATGGCCAAGTTGGTCGGTGCACCACGACACAGCTAGATGGCTTGGTGGGGAGTATTGTGAAAAACTGAAATACATGGTCTTTGAGATGTGATCGTTGGATTGGCCTCCAAATGTGCCCAAATGAATACCATGAAAGTCTTGGTGCACGAAAGTTTTGAGTTCGGTGGGTTTTGCACATGGCCAAGTTGGTCGGTGCACCACGGCATAGGTAGATGGCTTGGTGGGGAGTTTTGTGAAAAATTGAAATTCGTGGTTTTTGAGATGTGATGGTTGGGTTGGCCTCCAAATGTGCCGTAATGAATACCATGAAAGTCTTGGTGCACGAAAGTTTTGAGTTCGGTGGGTTTTGCTCATGGCTAAGTTGGTTGGTGCACCACGGCATAGCTAGATGGCTTGGTGGGGAGTTTTGTGAGAAATTGAAATTCGTGGTTTTTGAGATGTGATGGTTGGACTGGACTCCAAATGTGCCCAAATGAATACCATGAAAATCTTGGTGCACGAAAGTTTTGAGTTCGGTGGGTTTTGCACAAGGCCAAGTTGGTCGGTGCACCACGGCATAGTTAAATGGCTTGGTGGGGAGTTTTGTGAAAAAACGAAATTCGTGGTTTTTGAGATGTGAGGGTTGGATTGGCCTCCAAATGCCCCCAAATGAGTACCATGAAAGTCTTGGTGCACGAAAGTTTTGAGTTCGGTGTGTTTTGCACATGGCCAAGTTGGTCGGTGCACCACGGCATAGGTAGATGGCTTGGTGGGGAGTTTTGTGAAAAATTGAAATTCGTGGTTTTTGAGATGTGATGGTTGGATGGCCTCCAAATGTGCCCAAATGAATACCATGAAAGTCTTGGTGCACGAAAGTTTTGAGTTCAGTGGGTTTTGCACATGGCCAAGTTGGTCGGTGCACCACGACACAGCTAGATGGCTTGGTGGGGAGTTTTGTGAAAAAATGAAATACATGGTTTTTGAGATGTGATCGTTGGATTGGCCTCCAAATGTGCCCAAATGAATACCATGAAAGTCTTGGTGCACGAAAGTTTTGAGTTCGGTGGGTTTTGCACATGGCCAAGTTGGTCGGTGCACCACGGCATAGCTAGATGGCTTGGTGGGGAGTTTTGTGAAAAATTGAAATTCGTCGTTTTTGAGATGTCATGGTTGGATTGGCCTCCAAATGCCCCCAAATGAATACCATGAAAGTCATGGTGCACGAAAGTTTTGAGTTCAGTGGGTTTTGCACATGGCCAAGTTGGTCGGTGCACCACGGCATAGCTAGATGACTTGGTGGGGAGTTTTGTGAAAAATGTGATGGTTGGAAAGGCCTCCAAATGTCCCCAAAAGAATACCATGAAAGTCTTGGTGCACCAAAGTTTTGAGTTCGGTGGGTTTTGCACATGGCCAAAGTTGTTGGTGCACCACGGCATAGCTAGATGGCTTGGTGGGTAGTTTTGTGAAAAAAATGAAATACATGGTTTTTGAGATGTGATCGTTGGATTGGCCTCCAAATGTGCCCAAATGAATACCATGAAAGTCTTGGTGCACGAAAGTTTTGAGTTCGGTGGGTTTTGCACATGGCCAAGTTGGTCGGTGCACCACGGCATAGGTAGATGGCTTGGTGGGGAGTTTTGTGAAAAAATGAAATTCGTGGTTTTTGAGATGTGAGGGTTGGATTGGCCTCAAAATGCCCTCAAACGAATACCATGAAAGTCTTGGTGCACGAAAGTTTTAAGTTCAGTGGGTTTTGCACATGGCCAAGTTAATCGGTGCACCACGGCATAACTAGATGGCTTGGTGGGGAGTTTTGTGAAAAAATGAAATTCGTGGATTTTGAGATGTGTGGGTTGGATTGGCCTCCAAATGCCCCCACATGAATACCATGAAAGTCTTGGTGCACGAAAGTTTTGAGTTCGGTGGGTTTTGCTCATGGCCAAGTTTGTCAGTGCACTACGGCATAGCTAGATGGCTTGGTGGGGAGGTTTGTGAAAAATTGAAATTCGTAGTTTTTGAGATGTGATGGTTCAATTGGCGTCCAAATGTGGCCAAATGAATACCATGAAAGTTTTGGTGCACGAAAGTTTTGAGTTCGGTGGGTTTTGCACATGGCCAAGTTGGTCGGTGCACCACGGCATAGCTAGATGGCTTGGTGGGGAGTTTTGTGAAAAATTAAAATTCGTGGTTTTTGAGATGTGATGGTTGGATTGGCCTCCAAATGTGCCCAAATGAATACCATGAAAGTCTTGGTGCACGAAAGTTTTTAGTTCGGTGGGTTTTGCACATGGCCAAGTTGGTCGATGCACCACAGCATAGGTAGATGGCTTGGTGGGGAGGTTTGTGAAAAAAAGGAAATTCGTGGTTTTTGAGATGTGTGGGTTGGATTGGCCTCCAAATTCCCCCAAATGAATACCATGGAAGTCTTGGTGCACGAAAGTTTTGAGTTCGGTGGGTTTTGCTCATGGCCAATTTGGTCAGTGCACTACGGCATGGCTAGATGGCTTGGTGGGGAGGTTTGTGAAAAATTGAAATTCGTAGTTTTTGAGATGTGATGGTTCAATTGGCGTCCAAATGTGCCCAAATGAATACCATGAAAGTTTTGGTGCACGAATGTTTTGAGTTCGGTGGGTTTTGCACATGGCCAAGTTGGTCGGTGCACCACGGCATAGGTAGATGGCTTGGTGGGGAGTTTTCTGAAAAAATGAAATTCGTGGATTTTGAGATGTGAGGGTTGGATTGGCTCCAAATGTGGCCAAATCAATACCATGAATGGCTTGGTGCACGAAAGTTTTGAGTTCAGTGGGTTTTGCACATGGCCAAGTTGGTCGGTGCACCACAACACAGCTAGGTGGCTTGGTGGGGAGTTTTGTGAAAAAATGAAATACATGGTTTTTTAGATGTGATCGTTGGAAAGGCCTCCAAATGTCCCCAAATGAATACCATGAAAGTCTTGGTGCACAAAAGTATTGAGTTCGGTGGGTTTTGCACATGGCCAAAGTTGTTGGTGCACCACGGCATAGCTAGATGGCTTGGAGGGGAGTTTTGTGAAAAATTGAAATTCGTCGTTTTTGAGATGTGATGGTTGGATTGGCCTCCAAATACCCCCAAATGAATACATGAAAGTCTTGGTGCATGAAAGTTTTGATTTCGGTGGGTTTTGCACACGGCCAAGTTGGTCGGTGCACCACGGCATAGCTAGATGGCTTGGTGGGGAGTTTTGTGAAAAAATGAAATTCGTGGTTTTTGAGATGTGATGGTTGGAAATGCCTCCAAATGTCCCCAAATGAATACAATGAAAGTCTTGGTGCACAAAATTTTTGAGTTCGGTGGGTTTTGTACATGGCCAAGGTTATCGGTGCACCACGGCACAATTAGATGGCTTGGTGGGGAGTTTTGTGAAAATATGAAATTCGTGGTTTTTGAGATGTGAGGGTTGGATTGGCCTCCAAATGCCCCCAAATGAATACCATGAAAGTCTTGGTGCACGAATATTTTGAGTTCGGTGGGTTTTGCACATGGCGAAGTTGGTCGGTGCACCACGGCATAGCTAGATGGCTTGGAGGGGAGTTTTGTGAAAAATTGAAATTCGTGGTTTTTGAGATTTGATGGTTGGATTGGCCTCCAAATGTGCTCAAATGAATACCATGAAAGTCTTGGTGCACGAAAGTTTTGAGTTCGGTGGGTTTTGCACATGGCCAAGTTGGTCAGTGCACTACGGCATAGGTAGATGGCTTAGTGGGGAGGTTTGTGAAAAATTGAAATTCGTAGTTTTTGAGATGTGATGGTTCAATTGGCCTCCAAATGTGCCCAAATGAATACCATGAAAGTCTTGGTGCACGAAAGTTTTGAGTTCGGTGGGTTTTGCACAAGGCCAAGTTTGTCGGTGCACCACGACATAGGTAGATGGCTTGGTGGGCAATTTTGTGAAAAAATGAAATTCGTGGTTTTTGAGATGTGAGGGTTGGATTGGCCTCCAAATGCCCCCAGATGAGTACCATGAAAGTCTTGGTGCACGAAAGTTTTGAGTTCGGTGGGTTTTGCACATGGCCAAGTTGGTCGATGCACCACGGCATAGCTAGATGGCTTGGTGGGGAGTTTTGTGAAAATTTAAAATTCGTGGTTTTTGAGATGTGATGGTTGGATTGGCCTCCAAATGTGCCCAAATGAATACCATGAAATTCTTGGTGCACGAAAGTTTTGAGTTCGGTGGGTTTTGCACATGGCCAAGTTGGTCGATGCACCACAGCATAAGTAGATGGCTTGGTGGGGAGGTTTGTGAAAAAATGAAATTCGTGGTTTTTGAGATGTGTGGGTTGGATTGGCCTCCAAATGCCCCCAAATGAATACCAGGGAAGTCTTGGTGCACGAAAGTTTTGAGTTCGATGGGTTTTGCTCATGGCCAATTTGGTCAGTGCACTACGGCATGGCTAGATGGCTTGGTGGGGAGGTTTGTGAAAAATTGAAATTCGTAGTTTTTGAGATGTGATGGTTCAATTGGCGTCCAAATGTGCCCAAATGAATACCATGAAAGTTTTGGTGCACGAAAGTTTTGAGTTCGGTGGGTTTTGCACATGGCCAAGTTGGTCGGTGCACCACGGCATAGGTAGATGGCTTGGTGGGGAGTTTTGTGAAAAAATGAAATTCGTGGATTTTGAGATGTGAGGGTTGGATTGGCTCCAAATGTGGCCAAATCAATACCATGAAAGGCTTGGTGCACGAAAGTTTTGAGTTCAGTGGGTTTTGCACATGGCCAAGTTGGTCGGTGCACCACAACACAGCTAGATGGCTTGGTGGGGAGTTTTGTGAAAAAATGAAATACATGGTTTTTGAGATGTGATCGTTGGAAAGGCCTCCAAGTGTCCCCAAATGAATACCATGAAAGTCTTGGTGCACAAAAGTATTGAGTTCGGTGGGTTTTGCACATGGCCAAAGTTGTTGGTGCACCACGGCATAGCTAGATGGCTTGGAGGGGAGTTTTGTGAAAAATTGAAATTCGTCGTTTTTGAGATGTGATGGTTGGATTGGCCTCCAAATACCCCTAAATGAATACAAGAAAGTCTTGGTGCATGAAAGTTTTGATTTCGGTGGGTTTTGCACATGGCCAAGTTGGTCGGTGCACCACGGCATAGCTAGATGGCTTGGTGGGGAGTTTTGTGAAAAAATGAAATTCGTGGTTTTTGAGATGTGATGGTTGGAAATGCCTCCAAATGTCCCCAAATGAATACAATGAAAGTCTTGGTGCACAAAATTTTTGAGTTCGGTGGGTTTTGTACATGGCCAAGGTTATCGGTGCACCACGGCACAATTAGATGGCTTGGTGGGGAGTTTTGTGAAAATATGAAATTCGTGGTTTTTGAGATGTGAGGGTTGGATTGGCCTCCAAATGCCCCCAAATGAATACCATGAAAGTCTTGGTGCACGAATATTTTGAGTTCGGTGGGTTTTGCACATGGCGAAGTTGGTCGGTGCACCACGGCATAGCTAGATGGCTTGGAGGGGAGTTTTGTGAAAAATTGAAATTCGTGGTTTTTGAGATTTGATGGTTGGATTGGCCTCCAAATGTGCTCAAATGAATACCATGAAAGTCTTGGTGCACGAAAGTTTTGAGTTCGGTGGGTTTTGCACATGGCCAAGTTGGTCAGTGCACTACGGCATAGGTAGATGGCTTAGTGGGGAGGTTTGTGAAAAATTGAAATTCGTAGTTTTTGAGATGTGATGGTTCAATTGGCCTCCAAATGTGCCCAAATGAATACCATGAAAGTCTTGGTGCACGAAAGTTTTGAGTTCGGTGGGTTTTGCACAAGGCCAAGTTTGTCGGTGCACCACGACATAGGTAGATGGCTTGGTGGGCAATTTTGTGAAAAAATGAAATTCGTGGTTTTTGAGATGTGAGGGTTGGATTGGCCTCCAAATGCCCCCAGATGAGTACCATGAAAGTCTTGGTGCACGAAAGTTTTGAGTTCGGTGGGTTTTGCACATGGCTAAGTTGGTCGATGCACCACGGCATAGCTAGATGGCTTGGTGGGGAGTTTTGTGAAAATTTAAAATTCGTGGTTTTTGAGATGTGATGGTTGGATTGGCCTCCAAATGTGCCCAAATGAATACCATGAAAGTCTTGGTGCGCGAAAGTTTTGAGTTCGGTGGGTTTTGCACATGGCCAAGTTGGTCGATGCACCACAGCATAGGTAGATGGCTTGGTGGGGAGGTTTGTGAAAAAATGAAATTCGTGGTTTTTGAGATGTGAGGGTTGGATTGGCCTCCAAATGTGCCCAAATGAATAACATGAAAGTCTTGGTGCACGAATATTTTGAGTTCGGTGGGTTTTGCACATGGCCAAGTTGGTCAATGCACCACGGCATAGCTAGATGGCTTGGTGGGGAGGTTTGTGAAAAATTGAAATTCGTAGTTTTTGAGATGTGATGGTTCGATTGGCCTCCAAATGTGGCCAAATGAATACCATGAAAGTCTTGGTGCACGAAAGTTTTGGGTTCAGTGGGTTTTGCACATGACCAAGTTGGTCGGTGCACCACGACATAGCTAGATGGCTTGGTGGGGAGTTTTGTGAAAAATTGAAATTCGTGGTTTTTGAGATGTGATGGTTGGAAATGCCTCCAAATGTCCCCAAATGAATACAATGAAAGTCTTGGTGCACGAATGTTTTGAGTTCGGTGGGTTTTGCATATGGCCAAGTTGGTGAGTGCACCACGACATAGCTAGATGGCTTGGTGGGGAGTTTTGTGAAAAAATGAAATACATGGTTTTTGAGATGTGATCGTTGGAAAGGCCTCCAAATGTCCCCAAATGAATACCATGAAAGTCTTGGTGCACAAAAGTATTGAGTTCGGTGGGTTTTGCACATGGCCAAAGTTGTTGGTGCACCACGGCATAGCTAGATGGCTTGGAGGGGAGTTTTGTGAAAAATTGAAATTCGTCGTTTTTGAGATGTGATGGTTGGATTGGCCTCCAAATACCCCCAAATGAATACAAGAAAGTCTTGGTGCATGAAAGTTTTGATTTCGGTGGGTTTTGCACATGGCCAAGTTGGTCGGTGCACCACGGCATAACTAGATGGCTTGGTGGGGAGTTTTGTGAAAAAATGAAATTCGTGGTTTTTGAGATGTGATGGTTGGAAATGCCTCCAAATGTCCCCAAATGAATACAATGAAAGTCTTGGTGCACAAAATTTTTGAGTTCGGTGGGTTTTGTACATGGCCAAGGTTATCGGTGCACCACGGCACAATTAGATGGCTTGGTGGGGAGTTTTGTGAAAATATGAAATTCGTGGTTTTTGAGATGTGAGGGTTGGATTGGCCTCCAAATGCCCCCAAATGAATACCATGAAAGTCTTGGTGCACGAATATTTTGAGTTCGGTGGGTTTTGCACATGGCGAAGTTGGTCGGTGCACCACGGCATAGCTAGATGGCTTGGAGGGGAGTTTTGTGAAAAATTAAAATTCGTGGTTTTTGAGATTTGATGGTTGGATTGGCCTCCAAATGTGCTCAAATGAATACCATGAAAGTCTTGGTGCACGAAAGTTTTGAGTTCGGTGGGTTTTGCACATGGCCAAGTTGGTCAGTGCACTACGGCATAGGTAGATGGCTTAGTGGGGAGGTTTGTGAAAAATTGAAATTCGTAGTTTTTGAGATGTGATGGTTCAATTGGCCTCCAAATGTGCCCAAATGAATACCATGAAAGTCTTGGTGCACGAAAGTTTTGAGTTCGGTGGGTTTTGCACAAGGCCAAGTTTGTCGGTGCACCACGACATAGGTAGATGGCTTGGTGGGCAATTTTGTGAAAAAATGAAATTCGTGGTTTTTGAGATGTGAGGGTTGGATTGGCCTCCAAATGCCCCCAGATGAGTACCATGAAAGTCTTGGTGCACGAAAGTTTTGAGTTCGGTGGGTTTTGCACATGGCCAAGTTGGTCGATGCACCATGGCATAGCTAGATGGCTTGGTGGGGAGTTTTGTGAATATTTAAAATTCGTGGTTTTTGAGATGTGATGGTTGGAAATGCCTCCAAATGTCCCCAAATGAATACAATGAAAGTCTTGGTGCACAAAATTTTTGAGTTTGGTGCGTTCTGTACATGGCCAAGGTTGTCGGTGCACCACGACATAGCTAGATGACTTGGTGGGGAGTTTTGTGAAAATTTGAAATTCGTGGTTTTTGAGATGTGAGGGTTGGATTGGCCTCCAACAGCCCCCAAATGAATAACATGAAAGTCTTGGTGCACGAATATTTTGAGTTCGGTGGGTTTTGCACATGGCCAAGTTGGTCAGTGCACCACGGCATAGCTAGATGGCTTGGTGGGGAGGTTTGTGAAAAATTGAAATTCGTAGTTTTTGAGATGTGATGGTTCGATTGGCCTCCAAATGTGGCCAAATGAATACCATGAAAGTCTTGGTGCACGAAAGTTTTGGGTTCAGTGGGTTTTGCACATGACCAAGTTGGTCGGTGCACCACGACATAGCTAGATGGCTTGGTGGGGAGTTTTGTGAAAAATTGAAATTCGTGGTTTTTGAGATGTGATGGTTGGAAATGCCTCCAAATGTCCCCAAATGAATACAATGAAAGTCTTGGTGCACAAAATTTTTGAGTTCGGTGGGTTTTGTACATGGCCAAGGTTATCGGTGCACCACGGCACAATTAGATGGCTTGGTGGGGAGTTTTGTGAAAATATGAAATTCGTGGTTTTTGAGATGTGAGGGTTGGATTGGCCTCCAAATGCCCCCAAATGAATACCATGAAAGTCTTGGTGCACGAATATTTTGAGTTCGGTGGGTTTTGCACATGGCCAAGTTGGTCGGTGCACCACGGCATAGCTAGATGGCTTGGAGGGGAGTTTTGTGAAAAATTGAAATTCGTGGTTTTTGAGATTTGATGGTTGGATTGGCCTCCAAATGTGCTCAAATGAATACCATGAAAGTCTTGGTGCACGAAAGTTTTGAGTTCGGTGGGTTTTGCACATGGCCAAGTTGGTCAGTGCACTACGGCATAGCTAGATGGCTTAGTGGGGAGGTTTGTGAAAAATTGAAATTCGTAGTTTTTGAGATGTGATGGTTCAATTGGCCTCCAAATGTGCCCAAATGAATACCATGAAAGTCTTGGTGCACGAAAGTTTTGAGTTCGGTGGGTTTTGCACAAGGCCAAGTTTGTCGGTGCACCACGACATAGGTAGATGGCTTGGTGGGCAATTTTGTGAAAAAATGAAATTCGTGGTTTTTGAGATGTGAGGGTTGGATTGGCCTCCAAATGCCCCCAGATGAGTACCATGAAAGTCTTGGTGCACGAAAGTTTTGAGTTCGGTGGGTTTTGCACATGGCTAAGTTGGTTGATGCACCACGGCATAGCTAGATGGCTTGGTGGGGAGTTTTGTGAAAATTTAAAATTCGTGGTTTTTGAGATGTGATGGTTGGATTGGCCTCCAAATGTGCCCAAATGAATACCATGAAAGTCTTGGTGCGCGAAAGTTTTGAGTTCGGTGGGTTTTGCACATGGCCAAGTTGGTCGATGCACCACAGCATAGGTAGATGGCTTGGTGGGGAGGTTTGTGAAAAAATGAAATTCGTAGTTTTTGAGATGTGATGGTTCGATTGGCCTCCAAATGCCCCCAAATGAATACCATGAAAGACTTGGTGCACGAATGTTTTGAGTTCGGTGGGTTTTGCATATGGCCAAGTTGGTGAGTGCACCACGACATAGCTAGATGGCTTGGTGGGGAGTTTTGTGAAAAATTGAAATTCGTGGTTTTTTAGATGTGATGGTTGGATTGGCCTCCAAATGTGCCCAAATGAATACCATCAAAGTCTTGGTGCACAAAAGTTTTGTGTTCAGTGGGTTTTGCACATGGCCAAGTTGGTCGGTGCACCACGACATAGCTAGATGGCTTGGTGGGGAGTTTTGTGAAAAAATGAAATTCGTGGTTTTTGAGATGTGATGGTTGGAAAGGCCTCCAAATGTGCCCAAATGAATACCATGAAATTCTTGGTGCACGAAAGTTTTGTGTTCAATGGGTTTTGCACATGGCCAAGTTGGTCGGTGCACCACGGCATAACTAGATGGCTTGGTGGGGAGTTTTGTGAAAAAATAAAATTCGTGGTTTTTGAGATGTGATGGTTGGAAATGCCTCCAAATGTCCCCAAATGAATACAATGAAAGTGTTGGTGCACAAAATTTTTGAGTTCGGAGGGTTTTGCACATGGCCAAGGTTGTCGGTGCACCACGACATAGCTAGATGGCTTGGTGGGGAGTTTTGTGAAAAAATGAAATTCGTGGTTTTTGAGATGTGAGGGTTGGATTGGCCTCCAAATGCCCCCAAATGAAGACCATGAAAGTCTTGGTGCACGAATATTTTGAGTTCGGTGGGTTTTGCACATGGCCAAGTTGGTCGGTGCACCACGACATAGGTAGATGGCTTGGTCGAGAGTTTTGTGAAAAAATGAAATTCGTTGATTTTGAGATGTGAGGGTTGGATTGGCCTCCAAATGCCCCCAAACAAATACCATGAAAGTCTTGGTGCACGAAAGTTTTGAGTTTGGTGGGTTTTGCACATGGCTAAGTTGGTTGGTGCACCACGGCAAAGCTAGATGGCTTGGTGGGGAGTTTTGTGAAAAATTGAAATTCGTGGTTTTTGAGATGTGATGGTGGGATTGGCCTCCAAATGTGCCCAAATGAATACCATGAAATTTTTGGTGCACGAAAGTTTTGTGTTCAATGGGTTTTCCACATGGCCAAGTTGGTCGGTGCACCAAGGCATAACTAGATGGCTTGGTGGTGAGTTTTGTGAAAAAATGAAACTCGTGGTTTTTGAGATGTGATGGTTTGAAATGCCTCCAAATGTCCCCAAATGAATACAATGAAAGTGTTGGTGCACAATATTTTTGAGTTTGGAGGGTTTTGCACATGGCCAAGGTTGTCGGTGCACCACGGCATAGCTAGATGGCATGGTGGGGAGTTTTGTGAAAAAACGAAATTCGTGGTTGTTTAGATGTGAGGGTTGGATTGGCCTCCAAATGCCCCCAAATGAAGACCATGAAAGTCTTGGTGCACCAATATTTTGAGTTCGGTGGGTTTTGCACATGCCCAAGTTGGTCGGTGCACCACGGCATAGGTAGAGACTTGGTGGGGAGTTTTGTGAAAAAATGAAATTCGTGGTTTTTGAGATGTGAGGGTTGGATTGGCCTCCAAATGCCCCCAGATGAGTACCATGAAAGTCTTGGTGCACAAAAGTTTTGAGTTCGGTGGGTTTTGCACATGGCCAAGTTAGTCGGTGCACCACGGCATAGGTAGATGGCTTGGTGGGGAGTTTTGTGAAAAAATGAAATTCGTGGTTTTTGAGATGTGAGGGTTGGATTGGCCTCCAAATGCCCCAAATGAGTACCATGAAAGTCTTCTTGCACGAAAGTTTTGAGTTTGGTGGGTTTTGCACATGGCCAAGTTGGTCAGTGCACCACGGCATAGCTAGATGGCTTGGTGGGGAGGTTTGTGAAAAATTGAAAGTCGTAGTTTTTGAGATGTGATGGTTCGATTGGCCTCCAAATGTGGCCAAATGAATACCATGAAAGTCTTGGTGCACGAAAGTTTTGGGTTCAGTGGGTTTTGCACATGACCAAGTTGGTCGGTGCACCACGACATATCTAGATGGCTTGGTGGGGAGTTTTGTGAAAAATTGAAATTCGTGGGTTTTTAGATGTGAGGGTTGGATTGGCCTCCAAATGCCCCCAAATGAATACCATGAAAGACTTGGTGCACGAATGTTTTGAGTTCGGTGGGTTTTGCATATGGCCAAGTTGGTGAGTGCACCACGACATAGCTAGATGGCTTGGTGGGGAGTTTTGTGAAAAATTGAAATTCGTGGTTTTTTAGATGTGATGGTTGGATTGGCCTCCAAATGTGCCCAAATGAATACCATCAAAGTCTTGGTGCACAAAAGTTTTGTGTTCAGTGGGTTTTGCACATGGCCAAGTTGGTCGGTACACCACGACATAGCTAGATGGCTTGGTGGGGAGTTTTGTGAAAAAATGAAATTCGTGGTCTTTGAGATGTGATGGTTGGAAAGGCCTCCAAATGTGCCCAAATGAATACCATGAAATTCTTGGTGCACGAAAGTTTTGTGTTCAATGGGTTTTGCACATGGCCAAGTTGGTCGGTGCACCACGGCAAAACTAGATGGCTTGGTGGGGAGTTTTGTGAAAAAATAAAATTCGTGGTTTTTGAGATGTGATGGTTGGAAATGCCTCCAAATGTCCCCAAATGAATACAATGAAAGTGTTGGTGCACAAAATTTTTGAGTTCGGAGGGTTTTGCACATGGCCAAGGTTGTCGGTGCACCACGACATAGCTAGATGGCTTGGTGGGGAGTTTTGTGAAAAAATGAAATTCGTGGTTTTTGAGATGTGAGGGTTGGATTGGCCTCCAAATGCCCCCAAATGAAGACCATGAAAGTCTTGGTGCACGAATATTTTGAGTTCGGTGGGTTTTGCACATGGCCAAGTTGGTGGGTGCACCACGGCATAGCTAGATGGCTTGGTGGGGAGTTTTGTGAAAAATTGAAATTCGTGATTTTTGAGATTTGATGGTTGGATTGGCATCGAAATGTGCTCAAATGAATACCATGAAAGTCTTGGTGCACGAAAGTTTTGAGTTCGGTGGGTTTTGCACATGGCCAAGTGGGTCGGTGCACCATGGCATAGGTAGATGACTTGGTGGGGAGTTTTGTGAAAAAATGAAATTCGTGGTTTTTGAGATGTGAGGGTTGGATTGGCCTCCAAATGCCCCCAGATGAGTACCATGAAAGTCTTGGTGCACGAAAGTTTTGGGTTCGGTGGGTTTTGCACATGGCCAAGTTAGTCGGTGCACCACGACATAGGTAGATGGCTTGGTGGGGAGTTTTGTGAAAAAATGAAATTCGTGGTTTTTGAGATGTGAGGGTTGGATTGGCTTCCAAATACCCCCAAATGAGTACCATGAAAGTCTTCTTACACGAAAGTTTTAAGTTCGGTCGGTTTTGCACATGGCCAAGTTGGTCAGTGCACCACGGCATAGCTAGATGGCTTGGTGGGGAGGTTTGTGAAAAATTGAAATTCGTAGTTTTTGAGATGTGATGGTTCGATTGGCCTCCAAATGTGGCCAAATGAATACCATGAAAGTCTTGGTGCACGAAAGTTTTGGGTTCAGTGGGTTTTGCACATGACCAAGTTGGTCGGTGCACCACGATATAGCTAGATGGCTTGGTGGGGAGTTTTGTGAAAAATTGAAATTCGTGGTTTTTTAGATGTGAGGGTTGGATTGGCCTCCAAATGCCCCCAAATGAATACCATGAAAGTCTTGGTGCACGAATGTTTTGAGTTCGGTGGGTTTTGTACATGGCCAAGTTGGTCGGTGCACCACGACATAGCTAGATGGCTTGGTGGGGAGTTTTGTGAAAAATTGAAATTCGTGGTTTTTGAGATGTGATGGAGGGATTGGGCTCCAAATGTGCCCTAATTAATATCATGAAAGTCTTGGTGCACGATAGTTTTGAGTTCAGTGGGTTTTGCACATGGCCAAGTTGGTCGGTGCACCACGGCATAATCAGATGGCTTGGTGGGGAGTTTTGTGAAAAATTGAAATTCGTGGTTTTTGAGATGTGATGGAGGGAGTGGCCTCCAAATGTGCCCAAATTAATATCATGAAAGTCTTGGTGCACAAAAGTTTTGAGTTCGGTGGGTTTTGCACATGGCCAAGTTGGTCGGTGCACCACGACATAGATAGATGGCTTGGTGGGGAGTTTTGTGAAAAAATGAAATTCGTGGTTTTTGAGTTGTGATGGTTGGAAAGGCCTCCAAATGTGCCCAAATGAATACCATGAAAGTCTTGGTGCAAAAAAGTTTTGAGTTCGATGGGTTTTGCACATGGTCAAGGTTGTCGGTGCACCAGGACATAGCTAGATGGCTTGGTGGGGAGTTTTGGTCAAAAACTGAAATTCGTGGTTTTTGAGATGTGAGGGTTGGATTGGCCTCCAAATGCCCCCAAATGAATACCATGAAAGTCTTGGTGCATGATAGTTTTGAGTTCGGTGGGTTTTGCACATGGCCAAGTTGGTCGGTGCACCACGACATAGCTAGATGGCTTGGTGGGGAGTTTTGTGAAAAATTGCAATTCGTGGTTTTTGAGATGTGATTATTGGATTGGCCTCCAAATGTGCCCAAATAAATACCATGAAAGTCTTGGTGCACGAAAGTTTTGAGTTCAGTGGGTTTTGCGCATGGCCAAGTTGGTCGGTGCACCACGGCATAACTAGTTGGCTTGGTGGGGAGTTTTGTGAAAAAATGAAATTCGTGGTTTTTGAGATGTGAGGGTTGGATTGGCCTCCAAATACCCCCAAATGAGTACCATGAAAGTCTTCTTACACGAAAGTTTTAAGTTCGGTGGGTTTTGCACATGGCCAAGTTGGTCAGTGCACCACGGCATAGCTAGATGGCTTGGTGGGGAGGTTTGTGAAAAATTGAAATTCGTAGTTTTTGAGATGTGATGGTTCGATTGGCCTCCAAATGTGGCCAAATGAATACCATGAAAGTCTTGGTGCACGAAAGTTTTGGGTTCAGTGGGTTTTGCACATGACCAAGTTGGTCGGTGCACCACGACATAGCTAGATGGCTTGGTGGGGAGTTTTGTGAAAAATTCAAATTCGTGGTTTTTGAGATGTGATGGTTGGATTGGCCTCCAAATGTGCCCAAATTAATACCATGAAAGTCTTGGTGCACAAAAGTTTTGAATTCGGTGGGTTTTGCACATGGCAAAGGTTGTCGGTGCACCACGGCATAGTTACATGGCTTGGTGGGGAGTTTTGTGAAAAACTTAAAGTCGTGGTTTTTGAGATGTGAGGGTTGGATTGGCCTCCAAATGCCCCCAAATGAATACCATGAAAGTCTTGATGCACGAATGTTTTGAGTTCGGAGGGTTTTGCACATGGCCAAGTTGGTCGGTGCACCACGACATAGCTAGATGGCTTGGTGGGGAGTTTTGTGAAAAATTCAAATTCGTGGTTTTTGAGATGTGATGGTTGGATTGGCCTCCAAATGTGCCCAAATTAATATCATCAAAGTCTTGGTGCACGAAAGTTTTGTGTTCAGTGGGTTTTGCACATGGCCAAGTTGGTCGGTGCACCACGGCGTAACTAGATGGCTTAATGGGTAGTTTTGTGAAAAAATGAAATTCGTGGTTTTTGAGATGTGAGGGTTGGATTGGCCTCCAAATGTGCCCAAAAGAATACCACGAAAGTCTTGGTGCACGAAAGTTTTTAGTTCGGTGGATTTTGCACATGGCCAAGGTTGTCGGTGCACCACGGCATAGCTATATGGCTTTGTGGTGAGTTTTGTGAAAAAATGAAATTCGTGGTTTTTGAGATGTGAGGGTTGGATTGGCTTCCAAATGCCCCCAAATGAATACCATGAAAGTCTTGGTGCATGAAAGTTTTGAGTTCGGTGGGTTTTGCACATGGCCAAGTTGGTCGGTGCACCACGACATAGCTAGATGGCTTGGTGGGGAGTTTTGTGAAAAATTGCAATTCGTGGTTTTTGAGATGTGATTATTGGATTGGCCTCCAAATGTGCCCAAATAAATACCATGAAAGTCTTGGTGCACGAAAGTTTTGAGTTCAGTGGGTTTTGCGCATGGCCAAGTTGGTCGGTGCACCACGGCATAACTAGATGGCTTGGTGGGGAGTTTTGTGAAAAATTGAAATTCGTGGTTTTTGAGATGTGATGGAGGGATTGGCTTCCAAATGTGCCCAAATGAATAGCATGAAAGTCTTGGTGCACGAAAGTTTTGAGTTTGGTGGGTTTTGCACATGGCCAAGTTGGTCGGTGCACCACGACATAGGTAGATGGCTTGGTGGGGAGGTTTGTGAAAAATTGAAATTCGTAGTTTTTGAGATGTGATGGTTCGATTGGCCTTCAAATGTGGCCAAATGAATACCATGAAAGTCTTGGTGCACGAAAGTTTTGGGTTCAGTGGGTTTTGCACATGACCAAGTTGGTCGGTGCACCACGACATAGCTAGATGGCTTGGTGGGGAGTTTTGTGAAAAATTGAAATCCGTGGTTTTTGAGATGTGAGGGTTGGATTGGCCTCCAAATGCCCCCAAATGAATACCATGAAAGTCTTGGTGCACGAATGTTTTGAGTTCGGTGGGTTTTGCATATGGCCAAGTTGGTCGGTGCACCACGACATAGCTAAATGGCTTGGAGGGGAGTTTTGTGAAAAATTGAAATTCGTAGTTTTTGAGATGTGATTGTTGGATGGGCCTCCAAATGTGCCCAAATGAATACCATGAAAGTCTTGGTGCACGAAAGTTTTGAGTTCAGTGGGTTTTGCACATGGCCAAGTTGGTCGGTGCACCACGGCATAGCTAGATGGCTTGGTGGGGAGTTTTGTGAAAAAATGAAATTCGTGGTTTTTGAGATGTGATGGTTGGAAATGCCTCCAAATGTCCCCAAATGAATACCATGAAAGTCTTGGTGCACAAAAGTTTTGAATTCGGTGGGTTTTGCACATGGCAAAGGTTGTCGGTGCACCACGGCATAGTTACATGGCTTGGTGGGGAGTTTTGTGAAAAACTTAAAGTCGTGGTTTTTGAGATGTGAGGGTTGGATTGGCCTCCAAATGCCCCCAAATGAATACCATGAAATTCTTGATGCACGAATGTTTTGAGTTCGGAGGGTTTTGCACATGGCCAAGTTGGTCGGTGCACCACGACATAGCTAGATGGCTTGGTGGGGAGTTTTGTGAAAAATTCAAATTCGTGGTTTTTGAGATGTGATGGTTGGATTGGCCTCCAAATGTGCCCAAATTAATATCATCAAAGTCTTGGTGCACGAAAGTTTTGAGTTCAGTGGGTTTTGCGCATGGCCAAGTTGGTCGGTGCACCACGGCGTAACTAGTTGGCTTGGTGGGGAGTTTTGTGAAAAAATGAAATTCGTGGTTTTTGAGATGTGAGGGTTGGATTGGCCTCCAAATACCCCCAAATGAGTACCATGAAAGTCTTCTTACACGAAAGTTTTAAGTTCGGTGGGTTTTGCACATGGCCAAGTTGGTCAGTGCACCACGGCATAGCTAGATGGCTTGGTGGGGAGGTTTGTGAAAAATTGAAATTCGTAGTTTTTGAGATGTGATGGTTCGATTGGCCTCCAAATGTGGCCAAATGAATACCATGAAAGTCTTGGTGCACGAAAGTTTTGGGTTCAGTGGGTTTTGCACATGACCAAGTTGGTCGGTGCACCACGACATAGCTAGATGGCTTGGTGGGGAGTTTTGTGAAAAATTCAAATTCGTGGTTTTTGAGATGTGATGGTTGGATTGGCCTCCAAATGTGCCCAAATTAATACCATGAAAGTCTTGGTGCACAAAAGTTTTGAATTCGGTGGGTTTTGCACATGGCAAAGGTTGTCGGTGCACCACGGCATAGTTACATGGCTTGGTGGGGAGTTTTGTGAAAAACTTAAAGTCGTGGTTTTTGAGATGTGAGGGTTGGATTGGCCTCCAAATGCCCCCAAATGAATACCATGAAAGTCTTGATGCACGAATGTTTTGAGTTCGGAGGGTTTTGCACATGGCCAAGTTGGTCGGTGCACCACGACATAGCTAGATGGCTTGGTGGGGAGTTTTGTGAAAAATTCAAATTCGTGGTTTTTGAGATGTGATGGTTGGATTGGCCTCCAAATGTGCCCAAATTAATATCATCAAAGTCTTGGTGCACGAAAGTTTTGTGTTCAGTGGGTTTTGCACATGGCCAAGTTGGTCGGTGCACCACGGCGTAACTAGATGGCTTAATGGGTAGTTTTGTGAAAAAATGAAATTCGTGGTTTTTGAGATGTGAGGGTTGGATTGGCCTCCAAATGTGCCCAAAAGAATACCACGAAAGTCTTGGTGCACGAAAGTTTTTAGTTCGGTGGATTTTGCACATGGCCAAGGTTGTCGGTGCACCACGGCATAGCTATATGGCTTTGTGGTGAGTTTTGTGAAAAAATGAAATTCGTGGTTTTTGAGATGTGAGGGTTGGATTGGCTTCCAAATGCCCCCAAATGAATACCATGAAAGTCTTGGTGCATGAAAGTTTTGAGTTCGGTGGGTTTTGCACATGGCCAAGTTGGTCGGTGCACCACGACATAGCTAGATGGCTTGGTGGGGAGTTTTGTGAAAAATTGCAATTCGTGGTTTTTGAGATGTGATTATTGGATTGGCCTCCAAATGTGCCCAAATAAATACCATGAAAGTCTTGGTGCACGAAAGTTTTGAGTTCAGTGGGTTTTGCGCATGGCCAAGTTGGTCGGTGCACCACGGCATAACTAGATGGCTTGGTGGGGAGTTTTGTGAAAAATTGAAATTCGTGGTTTTTGAGATGTGATGGAGGGATTGGCTTCCAAATGTGCCCAAATGAATAGCATGAAAGTCTTGGTGCACGAAAGTTTTGAGTTTGGTGGGTTTTGCACATGGCCAAGTTGGTCGGTGCACCACGACATAGGTAGATGGCTTGGTGGGGAGGTTTGTGAAAAATTGAAATTCGTAGTTTTTGAGATGTGATGGTTCGATTGGCCTTCAAATGTGGCCAAATGAATACCATGAAAGTCTTGGTGCACGAAAGTTTTGGGTTCAGTGGGTTTTGCACATGACCAAGTTGGTCGGTGCACCACGACATAGCTAGATGGCTTGGTGGGGAGTTTTGTGAAAAATTGAAATCCGTGGTTTTTGAGATGTGAGGGTTGGATTGGCCTCCAAATGCCCCCAAATGAATACCATGAAAGTCTTGGTGCACGAATGTTTTGAGTTCGGTGGGTTTTGCATATGGCCAAGTTGGTCGGTGCACCACGACATAGGTAGATGGCTTGGTGGGGAGGTTTGTGAAAAATTGAAATTCGTAGTTTTTGAGATGTGATGGTTCGATTGGCCTTCAAATGTGCCCAAATGAATACCATGAAAGTCTTGGTGCACGAAAGTTTTGTGTTTAGTGGGTTTTGCACATGGCCAAGTTGGTCGGTGCACCACGACATAGCTAGATGGCTTGGTGGGGAGTTTTGTGAAAAAATGAAATTCGTGGTTTTTGAGATGTGAGGGTTGGATTGGCCTCCAAATGCCCCCAAATGAATACCATGAAAGTCTTGGTGCACGAAAGTTTTGGGTTCGGTGGGTTTTGCACATGACCAAGTTGGTCGGTGCACCACGACATAGCTAGATGGCTTGGTGGGGAGTTTTGTGAAAAATTGAAATTCGTGGTTTTTTAGATGTGAGGGTTGGATTGGCCTCCAAATGCCCCCAAATGAATATCATGAAAGTCTTGGTGTAGAAAAGTTTTGAGTTCGGTGGGTTTTGCACATGGCAAAGGTTGTCGGTGCACCACGGCATAGTTAGATGGCTTGGTGGGGAGTTTTGTGAAAAACTTAAATTCGTGGTTTTTGAGATGTGAGGGTTGGATTGGCCTCCAAATGCACCCAAATGAATACCATGAAAGTCTTGGTGCACGAATGTTTTGAGTTCGGTGGGTTTTGCACATGGCCAAGTTGGTTGGTGCACCACGGCATAACTAGTTGGCTTGGTGGGGAGTTTTGTGAAAAAATAAAATTCGTGGTTTTTGAGCTGTGAGGGTTGGATTGGCCTCCAAATACCCCCAAATGAGTACCATGAAAGTCTTCTTACACGAAAGTTTTAAGTTCGGTGGGTTTTGCACATGGCCAAGTTGGTCAGTGCACCACGGTATAGCTAGATGGCTTGGTGGGGAGGTTTGTGAAAAATTGAAATTCGTAGTTTTTGAGATGTGATGGTTCGATTGGCCTCCAAATGTGGCCAAATGAATACCATGAAATCTTGGTGCACGAAAGTTTTGGGTTCAGTGGGTTTTGCACATGACCAAGTTGGTCGGTGCACCACGACATAGCTAGATGGCTTGGTGAGGAGTTTTGTGAAAAATTGAAATTCGTGGTTTTTGAGATGTGAGGGTTGGATTGGCCTCCAAATGCCCCCAAATGAATACCATGAAAGTCTTGGTGCACGAATGTTTTGAGTTCGGTGGGTTTTGTATATGGCCAAGTTGGTCGGTGCACCACGACATAGCTAGATGGCTTGGTGGGGAGTTTTGTGAAAAATTGAAATTCGTAGTTTTTGAGATGTGATTGTTGGATGGGCCTCCAAATGTGCCCAAATGAATACAATGAAAGTGTTGGTGCACGAAAGTTTTGAGTTCAGTGGGTTTTGCACATGGCCAAGTTGGTCGGTGCACCACGGCATAGCTAGATGGCTTGGTGGGGAGTTTTGTGAAAAAATGAAATTCGTGGTTTTTGAGATGTGATGGTTGGAAATGCCTCCAAATGTCCCCAAATGAATACCATGAAAGTCTTGGTGCACAAAAGTTTTGAGTTCGGTGGGTTTTGCACATGGCAAAGGTTGTCGGTGCACCACGGCATAGTTACATGGCTTGGTGGGGAGTTTTGTGAAAAACTTAAAGTCGTGGTTTTTGAGATGTGAGGGTTGGATTGGCCTCCAAATGCCCCCAAATGAATACCATGAAAGTCTTGATGCACGAATGTTTTGAGTTCGGAGGGTTTTGCACATGGCCAAGTTGGTCGGTGCACCACGACATAGCTAGATGGCTTGGTGGGGAGTTTTGTGAAAAATTGAAATTCGTGGTTTTTGAGATGTGATGGTTGGATTGGCCTCCAAATGTGCCCAAATTAATATCATCAAAGTCTTGGTGCACGAAAGTTTTGTGTTCAGTGGGTTTTGCACATGGCCAAGTTGGTCGGTGCACCACGGCGTAACTAGATGGCTTGGTGGGTAGTTTTGTGAAAAAATGAAATTCTTGGTTTTTGAGATGTGAGGGTTGGATTGGCCTCCAAATGTGCCCAAAAGAATACCACGAAAGTCTTGGTGCACGAAAGTTTTTAGTTCGGTGGATTTTGCACATGGCCAAGGTTGTCGGTGCACCACGGCATAGCTATATGGCTTTGTGGTGAGTTTTGTGAAAAAATGAAATTCGTGGTTTTTGAGATGTGAGGGTTGGATTGGCTTTCAAATGCCCCCAAATGAATACCATGAAAGTCTTGGTGCATGAAAGTTTTGAGTTCGGTGGGTTTTGCACATGGCCAAGTTGGTCGGTGCACCACGACATAGCTAGATGGCTTGGTGGGGAGTTTTGTGAAAAATTGCAATTCGTGGTTTTTGAGATGTGATTATTGGATTGGCCTCCAAATGTGCCCAAATAAATACCATGAAAGTCTTGGTGCACGAAAGTTTTGAGTTCAGTGGGTTTTGCGCATGGCCAAGTTGGTCGGTGCACCACGGCATAACTAGAAGGCTTGGTGGGGAGTTTTGTGAAAAATTGAAATTCGTGGTTTTTGAGATGTGATGGAGGGATTGGCTTCCAAATGTGCCCAAATGAATAGCATGAAAGTCTTGGTGCACGAAAGTTTTGAGTTTGGTGGGTTTTGCACATGGCCAAGTTGGTCGGTGCACCACGACATAGCTAGATGGCTTGGTGGGGAGTTTTGTGAAAAATTGAAATTCGTGGTTTTTGAGATGTGATGGAGGGATTGGCTTCCAAATGTGCCCAAATTAATATCATGAAAGTCTTGGTGCACGACAATTTTGAGTTCAGTGGGTTTTGCACATGGCCAAGTTGGTCGGTGCGCCACGGCATAATTAGATGGCTTGGTGGGGAGTTTTGTGAAAAATTGAAATTCGTGGTTTTTGAGATGTGATGGAGGGATTGGCCTCCAAATGTGCCCAAATTAATATCATGAAAGTCTTGGTGCACGACAGTTTTGAGTTCAGTGGGTTTTGCACATGGCCAAGTTGGTCGGTGCACCACGGCATAACTAGATGGCTTGGTGGGGAGTTTTGTGAAAAAATGAAATTCGTGATTTTGAGATGTGAGGGTTGGATTGGCCTCCAAATGTCCCCAAATGAATACCATGAAAGTCTTGGTGCACGAAAGTTTTGGGTTAAGTGGGTTTTGCACATGACCAAGTTGGTCGGTGCACCACGACATCGCTAGATGTCTTGGTGGGGAGTTTTGTGAAAAATTGAAATTCATGGTTTTTTAGATGTGATGGTTGGATTGGCCTCCAAATGTGCCCAAATGAATACCATGAAAGTCTTGGTGCACGAAAGTTTTGTGTTTAGTGGGTTTTGCACATGGCCAAGTTGGTCGGTGCACCACGGCATAGCTAGATGGCTTGGTGGGGAGTTTTGTGAAAAAATGAAATTGATGGTTTTTGAGATGTGATGGTTATAAAGGCCTCCAAATGTGCCCAAATGAATACCATGAAAGTCTTGGTGCACAAAAGTTTTGAGTTCGATGGGTTTTGCACATGGCCAAGGTTATCGGTGCACCACGACATAACTAGATGGCTTGGTGGGGAGTTTTGTGAAAAACTGAAATTCATGGTTTTTGAGATGTGAGGGTTGGATTGGCCTCCAAATGCACCCAAATGAATACCATGAAAGTCTTGATGCACGAATGTTTTGAGTTCGGTGGGTTTTGCACATGGCCAAGTTGGTTGGTGCACCACGACATAGCTAGATGGCTTGGTGGGGAGTTTTGTGAAGAATTTAAATTCGTGGTTTTTGAGATGTGATGGTTGGATTGGCCTCCAAATGTGCCCAAATTAATATCATCAAAGTCTTGGTGCACGAAAGTTTTGTGTTCAGTGGGTTTTGCACATGGCCAAGTTGGTCGGTGCACCACGGCATAACTAGATGGCGTGGTGGGGAGTTTTGTGAAAAATTGAAATTCGTGGTTTTTGAGATGTGATGGAGGGATTGGCCTCCAAATGTGCCCAAATTAATATCATGAAAGTCTTGGTGCACGACAGTTTTGAGTTCAGTGGGTTTTGCACATGGCCAAGTTGGTCGGTGCACCACGACATAACTAGATGGCGTGGTGGGGAGTTTTGTGAAAAATTGAAATTCGTGGTTTTTGAGATGTGATGGAGGGATTGGCCTCCAAATGTGCCCAAATTAATATCATGAAAGTCTTGGTGCACGACAGTTTTGAGTTCAGTGGGTTTTGCACATGGCAAAGTTGGTCGGTGCACCACGACATAACTAGATGGCGTGGTGGGGAGTTTTGTGAAAAAATGAAATTCGTGATTTTGAGATGTGAGGGTTGGATTGGCCTCCAAATGCCCCCAAATGAATACCATGAAAGTCTTGGTGCACGAAAGTTTTGGGTTCAGTGGGTTTTGCACATGAGCATGATGGTCGGTGCACCACGACATAGCTAGATGTCTTGGTGGGGAGTTTTGTGAAAAATTGAAATTCATGGTTTTTTAGATGTGATGGTTGGATTGGCCTCCAAATGTGCCCAAATGAATACCATGAAAGTCTCGGTGCAGGAAAGTTTTGAGTTCGGTGGGTTTTGCACATGGCCAAGTTGGTCGGTGCACCACGACATAGGTAGATGGCTTGGTGGGGAGTTTTGTGAAAAAATGAAATTCGTGGTTTTTGAGATGTGATGGTTGGAAATGCCTCCAAATGTCCCCAAATGAATACCATGAAAGTCTTGGTGTAGAAAAGTTTTGAGTTCGGTGGGTTTTGCACATGGCAAAGGTTGTCGGTGAACCACGGCATAGTTAGATGGCTTGGTGGGGAGTTTTGTGAAAAACTTAAATTCGTGATTTTTGAGATGTGAGGGTTGGATTGGCCTCCAAATGCCCCCAAATGAATACCATGAAAGTCTTGGTGCACGAATGTTTTGAGTTCGGTGGGTTTTGCAATGGCCAAGTTGGTCGGTGCACCACGACATAACTAGATGGCTTGGCGGGGAGTTTTGTGAAAAATTGAAATTTGTGGTTTTTGAGATGTGATGTTTGGATTGACCTCTAAATGTGCCCAAATTAATACCATAAAAGTCTTGGTGCACGAAAGATTTGTGTTCAGTGGGTTTTGCACATGGCCAAGTTGGTCGGTGCAGCACGGCATAGCTAGATGGCTTGGTGGGGAGTTTTGTGAAAAAATGAAATTCGTGGTTTTTGAGATGTGATGGTTGGAAATGCCTCCAAATGTCCCCAAATGAATACCATGAAAGTCTTGGTGCACGAAAGTTTTGAGTTCGATGGGTTTTGCACATGGCCAAGGTTGTCGGTGCACCACGACAAAACTAGATGGCTTGGTGGGGAGTTTTGGTCAAAAACTGAAATTCGTGGTTTTTGAGATATGAGGGTTGGATTGGCCTCCAAATGCCCCCAAATGAATACCATGAAAGTCTTGGTGCACAAAAGTTTTGTGTTCAGTGGGTTTTGCACATGGCCAAGTTGGTCGGTGCACCACGGCACACCTAGATGGCTTGGTGGAGAGTTTTGTGAAAAAATGAAATTCGTGGTTTTTGAGATGTGATGGTTGGAAATGCCTCCAAATGTCCCCAAATGAATACCATGAATGTCTTGGTGCACAAAAGTTTTGAGTTCGGTGGGTTTTGCACATGGCAAAGGTTGTCGGTGCACCACGGCATAGTTAGATGGCTTGGTGGGGAGTTTTGTGAAAAACTGAAATTCGTGGTTTTTGAGATTTGAGGGTTGGATTGGCCTCCAAGTGCCCCCAAATGAATACCATGAAAGTCTTGGTGCACGAATGTTTTGTGTTCGGTGGGTTTTGCACATGGCCAAGTTGGTCGGTGCACCACGACATAGCTAGATGGCTTGGCGGGGAGTTTTGTGAAAAATTGAAATTTGTGGTTTTTGAGATGTGATGTTTGGATTGGCCTCCAAATGTGCCCAAATTAATACCTTGAAAGTCTTGGTGCACGAAAGTTTTGTGTTCAGTGGGTTTGGCACATGGCCAAGTTGGTCGGTGCACCACGGCATAGCTAGATGGTTTGGTGGGGAGTTTTGTGAAAAAATGAAATTCGTGGTTTTTGAGATGTGATGGTTGGAAATGCCTCCAAATGTCCCCAAATGAATACCATGAAAGTCTTGGTGCACGAAAGTTTTGAGTTCGATGGGTTTTACACATGGCCAAGGTTGTCGGTGCACCACGACATAACTAGATGGCTTGGTGGGGAGTTTTGGTGAAAAAATGAAATTCGTGGTTTTTGAGATGTGAGGGTTGGATTGGCCTCCAAATGCCCCCAAATGAATACCATGAAAGTCTTGGTGCACGAATGTTTTGAGTTCGGTGGGTTTTGCACATGGCCAAGTTGGTCGGTGCACCACGACATAGCTAGATGGCTTGGTGGGGAGTTTTTGTGAAAAATTGAAATTCATGGTTTTTGAGATGTGATGGAGGGATTGGCTTCCAAATGTGCCCAAATTAATATCATGAAAGTCTTGGTGCACGACAGTTTTGAGTTCAGTGGGTTTTGCACATGGCCAAGTTGGTCAGTGCACCACGGCATAATTAGATGGCTTGGTGGGGAGTTTTGTGAAAAATTGAAATTCGTGGCTTTTGAGATGTGATTGAGGGATATGCCTCCAAATGTGCCCAAATTAGTATCATGAAAGTCTTGGTGCACGACAGTTTTGAGTTCAGTGGGTTTTGCACATGGCCAAGTTGGTCGGTGCACCACTGCATAACTAGATGGCTTGGTGGGGAGTTTTGTGAAAAAATGAAATTCGTGATTTTGAGATGTGATGGTTGGATTGGCCTCCAAATGCCCCCAAATGAATACCATGAAAGTCTTGGTGCACGAATGTTTTGAGTTCAGTGGGTTTTGCACATGGCCAAGTTGGTCGGTGCACCACGACATAACTAGATGGCTTGGTGGGGAGTTTTGTGAAAAATTGAAATTCGTGGTTTTTGAGATGTGATGGGTGGATTCGCCTCCAAATGTTCCCAAATTAATACAATGAAAGTCTTGGTGCACGAAAGTTTTGTGTTCAGTGGGTTTTTCACATGGCCAAGTTGGTCGGTGCACCACGGCATAGCTAGATGGCTTGGTGGGGAGTTTTGTGAAAAAATGAAATTCGTGGTTTTTGAGATGTGATGGTTGGAAATGCCTCCAAATGTCCCCAAATGAATACCATGAAAGTCTTGGTGCACGAAAGTTTTGAGTTCAGTGGGTTTTGCACATGGCCAAGTTGGTTGGTGCACCACGGCATAGCTAGATGGCTTAGTGGGTTGTTTTGTGAAAAATTGAAATTCATGGTTTTTGAGATGTGATGGTTGGATTGGCCTCAAAATGTGCCCAAATTAATACCATGAAAGTCTTGGTGCACGAAAGTTTTGAGTTCGGTGGGTTTTGCACATGGCCAAGGTTGTCGGTGCACCACGGCATAGCTAGATGGCTTTGTGGGGAGTTTTGTGTAAAAATGAAATTTGTGGTTTTTGAGATGTGAGGGTTGGATTGGCCTCCAAATGTCCCCAAATGAATAGCATGAAAGTCTTGGTGCTCGAATGTTTTGAGTTCGGTGGGTTTTGGACATGGCCAAGTTGGTCGGTGCACCACGACATAGCTAGATGGCTTGGTGGGGAGTTTTGTGAAAAATTGAAATTTGTGGTTTTTGAGATGTGATGGTTATAAAGGCCTCCAAATGTGCCCAAATGAATACCATGAAAGTCTTGGTGCACAAAAGTTTTGAGTTCGATGGGTTTTGCACATCGCCAAGGTTATCGGTGCACCACGACATAACTAGATGGCTTGGTGGGGAGTTTTGTGAAAAACTGAAATTCATGGTTTTTGAGATGTGAGGGTTGGATTGGCCTCCAAATGCACCCAAATGAATACCATGAAAGTCTTGGTGCACGAATGTTTTGAGTTCGGTGGGTTTTGCACATGGCCAAGTTGGTCGGTGCACCACGACATAGCTAGATGGCTTGGTGGGGAGTTTTGTGAAGAATTGAAATTCATGGTTTTTGAGATGTGATGGTTGGATTGGCCTCCAAATGTGCCCAAATTAATATCATCAAAGTCTTGGTGCACGAAAGTTTTGTGTTCAGTGGGTTTTGCACATGGCCAAGTTGGTCGGTGCACCACGGCATAACTAGATGGCTTGGTGGGGAGTTTTGTGAAAAAATGAAATTCGTGGTTTTTGAGATGTGAGGGTTGGATTGGCCTCCAATGCCCCCAAATGAATACTATGAAAGTCTTGGTGCACGAAAGTTTTGGGTTCGGAGGGTTTTGCACATGACCAAGGTTATCGGTGCACCACGACATAACTAGATGGCTTGGTGGGGAGTTTTGTGAAAAACTGAAATTCATGGTTTTTGAGATGTGAGGGTTGGATTGGCCTCCAAATGCCCCCAAATGAATACCATGAAAGTCTTGGTGCACGAATGTTTTGAGTTCGGTGGGTTTTGCACATGGCCAAGTTGGTCGGTGCGCCACGACATAGCTAGATGGCTTGGTGGGGAGTTTTGTGAAAAATTGAAATTCGTGGTTTTTGAGATGTGATGGTTGGATTGGCCTCCAAATGTGCCCAAATTAATATCATCAAAGTCTTGGTGCACAAAAGTTTTGTGTTCAGTGGGTTTTGCACATGGCCAAGTTGGTCGGTGCACCACGGCATAACTAGATGGCTTGGTGGGGAGTTTTGTGAAAAAATGAAATTCGTGGTTTTTGAGATGTGAGGGTTGGATTGGCCTCCAAATGCCCCCAAATGAATACCATGAAAGTCTTGGTGCACGAAAGTTTTGTGTTCGGTAGGTTTTGCACATGACCAAGTTGGTCGGTGCACCACGACATAGCTAGATGGCTTGGTGGGGAGTTTTGTGAAAAATTGAAATTCGTGGTTTTTTAGATGTGATGTTTGGATTGGCCTCCAAATGTGCCCAAATTAATACCACGAAAGTCTTGGTGCACGAAAGTTTTGTGTTCAGTGGGTTTTGCACATGGCCAAGTTGGTCGGTGCAGGACGGCATAGCTAGATGGCTTGGTGGGGAGTTTTGTGAAAAAATGAAATTCGTGGTTTTTGAGATGTGATGGTTGGAAATGCCTCCAAATGTCATCAAATGAATGCCATGAAAGTCTTGGTGCACGAAAGTTTTGAGTTTGATGGGTTTTGCACATGGCCAAGGTTGTCGGTGCACCACGACACAACTAGATGGCTTGGTGGGGAGTTTTGGTCAAAAACTGAAATTCGTGGTTTTTGAGATGTGAGGGTTGGCTTGGCCTCCAAATGCCCCCAAATGAATACCATGAAAGTCTTGGTGCACGAATGTTTTGAGTTCGGTGGGTTTTGTACATGGCCAAGTTGGTCGGTGCACCACGACATAGCTAGATGGCTTGGTGGGGAGTTTTGTGAAAAATTGAAATTCGTGGTTTTTGAGATGTGATGGAGGGATTGGCTTCCAAATGTGCCCAAATTAATATCATGAAAGTCTTGGTGCACGACAGTTTTGTGTTCAGTGGGTTTTGCACATGGCCAAGTTGGTCGGTGCACCACGGCATAATTAGATGGCTTGGTGGGGAGTTTTGTGAAAAAATGAAATTCGTGGTTTTTGAGATGTGATGGAGGGATTGGCCTCCAAATGTGCCCAAATTAATATCATGAAAGTCTTGGTGCACGACAGTTTTGAGTTCAGTGGGTTTTGCACATGGCCAAGTTGGTCGGTGCACCACGACATAACTAGATGGCGTGGTGGGGAGTTTTGTGAAAAAATGAAATTCGTGATTTTGAGATGTGAGGGTTGGATTGGCCTCCAAATGCCCCCAAATGAATACCATGAAAGTCTTGGTGCACGAAAGTTTTGGGTTCAGTGGGTTTTGCACATGACCAAGTTGGTCGGTGCACCACGACATAGCTAGATGTCTTGGTGGGGAGTTTTGTGAAAAATTGAAATTCATGGTTTTTTAGATGTGATGGTTGGATTGGCCTCCAAATGTGCCCAAATGAATACCATGAAAGTCTCGGTGCACGAATGTTTTGAGTTCGGTGGGTTTTGCACATGGCCAAGTTGGTCGGTGCACCACGACATAGGTAGATGGCTTGGTGGGGAGTTTTGTGAAAAAATGAAATTCGTGGTTTTTGAGATGTGATGGTTGGAAATGCCTCCAAATGTCCCCAAATGAATACCATGAAAGTCTTGGTGTAGAAAAGTTTTGAGTTCGGTGGGTTTTGCACATGGCAAAGGTTGTCGGTGAACCACGGCATAGTTAGATGGCTTGGTGGGGAGTTTTGTGAAAAACTTAAATTCGTGATTTTTGAGATGTGAGGGTTGGATTGGCCTCCAAATGCCCCCAAATGAATACCATGAAAGTCTTGGTGCACGAATGTTTTGAGTTCGGTGGGTTTTGCAATGGCCAAGTTGGTCGGTGCACCACGACATAACTAGATGGCTTGGTGGGGAGTTTTGTGAAAAATTGAAATTCGTGGTTTTTTAGATGTGATGGTTGGATTGGCCTCCAAATGTGCCCAAATGAATACCATCAAAGTCTTGGTGCACGAAAGTTTTGTGTTCAGTGGGTTTTGCACATGGTCAAGTTGGTCGGTGCACCACGGCACAGCTAGATGGCTTGGTGGGGAGTTTTGTGAAAAAATGAAATTCGTGGTTTTTGAGATGTGATGGTTGGAAATGCCTCCAAATGTCCCCAAATGAATACCATGAAAGTCTTGGTGCACAAAAGTTTTGAGTTCGGTGGGTTTTGGACATGGCAAAGGTTGTCGGTGCACCACGGCATAGTTAGATGGCTTGGTGGGGAGTTTTGTGAAAAACTTAAATTCGTGGTTTTTGAGATGTGAGCGTTGGATTGGCCTCCAAATGCCCCCAAATGAATACCATGAAAGTCTTGGTGCACGAATGTTTTGAGTTCGGTGGGTTTTGCACATGGCCAAGTTGGTCGGTGCACCACGACATAGCTAGATGGCTTGGCGGGGAGTTTTGTGAAAAATTGAAATTTGTGGTTTTTGAGATGTGATGTTTGGATTGGCCTCCAAATGTGCCCAAATTAATACCTTGAAAGTCTTGGTGCACGAAAGTTTTGTGTTCAGTGGGTTTGGCACATGGCCAAGTTGGTCGGTGCACCACGGCATAGCTAGATGGTTTGGTGGGTAGTTTTGTGAAAAAATGAAATTCGTGGTTTTTGAGATGTGATGGTTGGAAATGCCTCCAAATGTCCCCAAATGAATACCATGAAAGTCTTGGTGCACCAAAGTTTTGAGTTCGATGGGTTTTACACATGGCCAAGGTTGTCGGTGCACCACGACATAACTAGATGGCTTGGTGGGGAGTTTTGGTCAAAAACTGAAATTCGTGGTTTTTGAGATGTGAGGGTTGGATTGGCCTCCAAATGCCCCCAAATGAATACCATGAAAGTCTTGGTGCACGAATGTTTTGAGTTCGGTGGGTTTGGCACATGGCCAAGTTGGTCGGTGCACCACGGCATAGCTAGATGGTTTGGTGGGTAGTTTTGTGAAAAAATGAAATTCGTGGTTTTTGAGATGTGATGGTTGGAAATGCCTCCAAATGTCCCCAAATGAATACCATGAAAGTCTTGGTGCACCAAAGTTTTGAGTTCGATGGGTTTTACACATGGCCAAGGTTGTCGGTGCACCACGACATAACTAGATGGCTTGGTGGGGAGTTTTGGTCAAAAACTGAAATTCGTGGTTTTTGAGATGTGAGGGTTGGATTGGCCTCCAAATGCCCCCAAATGAATACCATGAAAGTCTTGGTGCACGAATGTTTTGAGTTCGGTGGGTTTTGCACATGGCCAAGTTGGTCGGTGCACCACGACATAGCTAGATGGCTTGGTGGGGAGTTTTTGTGAAAAATTGAAATTCGTGGTTTTTGAGATGTGATGGAGGGATTGGCTTCCAAATGTGCCCAAATTAATATCATGAAAGTCTTGGTGCACGACAGTTTTGAGTTCAGTGGGTTTTGCACATGGCCAAGTTGGTCAGTGCACCACGGCATAATTAGATGGCTTGGTGGGGAGTTTTGTGAAAAATTGAAATTCGTGGCTTTTGAGATGTGATTGAGGGATTGGCCTCCAAATGTGCCCAAATTAATATCATGAAAGTCTTGGTGCACGACAGTTTTGAGTTCTGTGGGTTTTGCACATGGCCAAGTTGGTCGGTGCACCACTGCATAACTAGATGGCTTGGTGGGGGGTTTTGTGAAAAAATGAAATTCGTGATTTTGAGATGTGATGGTTGGATTGGCCTCCAAATGCCCCCAAATGAATACCATGAAAGTCTTGGTGCACGAATGTTTTGAGTTCGGTGGGTTTTGCACATGGCCAAGTTGGTCGGTGCACCACGACATAACTAGATGGCTTGGTGGGGAGTTTTGTGAAAAATTGAAATTCGTGGTTTTTGAGATGTGATGGGTGGATTCGCCTCTAAATGTTCCCAAATTAATACAATGAAAGTCTTGGTGCACGAAAGTTTTGTGTTCAGTGGGTTTTTCACATGGCCAAGTTGGTCGGTGCACCACGGCATAGCTAGATGGCTTGGTGGGGAGTTTTGTGAAAAAATGAAATTCGTGGTTTTTGAGATGTGATGGTTGGAAATGCCTCCAAATGTCCCCAAATGAATACCATGAAAGTCTTGGTGCACGAAAGTTTTGAGTTTAGTGGGTTTTGCACATGGCCAAGTTGGTTGGTGCACCACGGCATAGCTAGATGGCTTAGTGGGGAGTTTTGTGAAAAATTGAAATTCGTGGCTTTTGAGATGTGATGGTTGGATTGGCCTCAAAATGTGCCCAAATTAATACCATGAAAGTCTTGGTGCACGAAAGTTTTGAGTTCGGTGGGTTTTGCACATGGCCAAGGTTGTCGGTGCACCACGGCATAGCTAGATGGCTTGGTGGGGAGTTTTGTGAAAAAATGAAATTCATGATTTTTGAGATGTGAGGGTTGGAAAGGCCTACAAATGTCCCCAAATGAATACCATGAAAGTCTTGGTGCACGAAAGTTTTGAGTTCGGTGGGTTTTGCACATGGCCAAGCTTGGCGGTGCACCACGGCATAGCTAGATAGCTTGGTGAGGAGTTTTGTGAAAAAATGAAATTCGTGATTTTTGAGATGTGAGGGTTGGAAAGGCCTACAAATGTCCCCAAATGAATACCATAAATGTCTTGGTGCACGAAAGTTTTGAGTTCGGTGGGTTTTGCACATGGCCAAGGTTGGTGGTGCACCACGGCATAGCTAGATGGCCTGGTGGGGAGTTTTGTGAAAAATTGAAATTCGTGATTTTTGAGATGTGAGGGTTGGAAAGGCCTACAAATGTCCCCAAATGAATACCATGAAAGTATTGGTGCACGAAATTTTTGAGTTCGGTGGGTTTTGCACAGGGCCAAGTTGGTCGGTGCACCACGGCATAGCTAGATGGCTTGGTTGGGAGTATTGTGAAAAATTGAAATTCGTGACTTTTGAGATGTGAGGGTTGGAAAGGCCTACAAATGTCCCTAAATGAATACCATGAAAATCTTGGTGCACGAAAGTTTTGAGTTCGGTGGGTTTTGCACATGGCCAAGGTTGGCGGTGCACCACGGCATAGCTAGATGGCTTGGTGTGGAGTTTTATGAAAAAATGAAATTCGTGATTTTTGAGATGTGAGGGTTGGAAAGGCCTACAAATGTCCCCAAATGAATACCATGAAAGTCTTGGTGCACGAAAGTTTTGAGTTCGGTGGGTTTTGCACATGGCCAAGGTTGGCGGTGCACCACGGCATTGCTAGATGGCTTGGTGGGGAGTTTTGTGAAAAATTGAAATTCGTCATTTTTGAGATGTGAGGGTTGGAAAGGCCTACAAATGTCCCCAAATGAATACCATGAAAGTCTTGGTGCACGAAAGTTTTGAGTTCGGTGGGTTTTGCACATGGCCAAGGTTGGTGGTGCACCACGGCATAGCTAGATGGCATGGTGGGGAGTTTTGTGAAAAAATGAAATTCGTGATTTTTGAAATGTGAGGGTTGGAAAGGCCTACAAATGTCCCCAAATGAATACCATGAAAGTCTTGGTGCACGAAAGTTTTGAGTTCGGTGGGTTTTGCACATGGCCAAGCTTGGCGGTGCACCACGGCATAGCTAGATAGCTTGGTGAGGAGTTTTGTGAAAAAATGAAATTCGTGATTTTTGAGATGTGAGGGTTGGAAAGGCCTACAAATGTCCCCAAATGAATACCATGAAAGTCTTTGTGCACGAAAGTTTTGAGTTCGGTGGGTTTTGCACATGGCCAAGTTGGTGGGTGCACCACGGCCTAGCTAGATGGCTTGGTGGGGAGTTTTGTGAAAAAATGAAATTCGTGACTTTTGAGATGTGAGGGTTGGAAAGGCCTACAAATGTCCCCAAATGAATACCATGAAAGTGTTGGTTCACGAAAGTTTTCAGTTCGGTGGGTTTTGCACATGGCCAAGGTTGGCGGTGCACCACGGCATAGCTAGATGGCCTTGTGGGGAGTTTAGTGAATAAATGAAATTCGTGATTTTTGAGATGTGAGGGTTGGAAAGGCCTACAAATGTCCCCAAATGAATACCATGAAAGTCTTGGTGCACGAAAGTTTTGAGTTCGGTGGGTTTTGCACATGGCTAAGTTTGGCGGTGCACCACGGCATAGCTAGATAGCTTGGTGAGGAGTTTTGTGAAAAAATGAAATTCGTGATTTTTGAGATGTGAGGGTTGGAAAGGCCTACAAATGTCCCCAAATGAATACCGTGAATGTCTTGGTGCACGAAAGTTTTGAGTTCGGTGTGTTTTGCACATGGCCAAGGTTGGCGGTGCACCACGGCATAGCTAGATGGCCTGGTGGGGAGTTTTGTGAAAAATTGAAATTCGTGATTTTTGAGATGTGAGGGTTGGAAAGGCCTACAAATGTCCCCAAATGAATACCATGAAAGTCTTTGTGCACGAAATTTTTGAGTTCGGTGGGTTTTGCACAGGGCCAAGTTGGTCGGTGCACCACGGCCTAGCTAGATGGCTTGGTGGGGAGTTTTGTGAAAAATTGAAATTCGTGACTTTTGAGATGTGAGGGTTGGAAAGGCCTACAAATGTCCCCAAATGAATACCATGAAAGTGTTGGTTCACGAAAGTTTTCAGTTCGGTGGGTTTTGCACAGGGCCAAGTTGGTCGGTGCACGACGGCACAGCTAGATGGCTTGGTTGGGAGTATTGTGAAAATCTGAAATTCGTGACTTTTGAGATGTGAGGGTTGGAAAGGACTTCAAATGTCCCTAAATGAATACCATGAAAGTCTTGGTGCACGAAAGTTTTGAGTTCGGTGGGTTTTGCACATGGCCAAGGTTGGCGGTGCACCACGGCATAGCTAGATGGCTTGGTGGGGAGTTTTGTGAAAAAATGAAATTCATGATTTTTGAGATGTGAGGGTTGGAAAGGCCTACAAATGTCCCCAAATGAATACCATGAAGGTCTTGGTGCACGAAAGTTTTGAGTTCGGTGGGTTTTGCACATGGCCAAGGTTGGCGGTGCACCACGGCATTGCTAGATGGCTTGGTGGGGAGTTTTGTGAAAAATTGAAATTCGTGATTTTTGAGATGTGAGGGTTGGAAAGGCCTACAAATGTCCCCAAATGAATACCATGAAAGTCTTGGTGCACGAAAGTTTTGAGTTCGGTGGGTTTTGCACATGGCCAAGGTTGGCGGTGCACCACGGCATAGCTAGATGGCATGGTGGGGAGTTTTGTGAAAAAATGAAATTCGTGATTTTTGAAATGTGAGGGTTGGAAAGGCCTACAAATGTCCCCAAATGAATACCATGAAAGTGTTGGTGCACGAAAGTTTTGAGTTCGGTGGGTTTTGCACATGGCCAAGGTTGGCGGTGCACCACGGCATTGCTAGATGGCTTGGTGGGGAGTTTTGTGAAAAATTGAAATTCGTGATTTTTGAGATGTGAGGGTTGGAAAGGCCTACAAATGTCCCCAAATGAATACCATGAAAGTCTTGGTGCACGAAAGTTTTGAGTTCGGTGGGTTTTGCACATGGCCAAGGTTGGCGGTGCACCACGGCATAGCTAGATGGCATGGTGGGGAGTTTTGTGAAAAAATGAAATTCGTGATTTTTGAGATGTGAGGGTTGGAAAGGCCTACAAATGTCCCCAAATGAATACCATGAAAGTCTTGGTGCACGAAAGTTTTGAGTTCGGTGGGTTTTGCACATGGCCAAGCTTGGCGGTGCACCACGGCATAGCTAGATAGCTTGGTGAGGAGTTTTGTGAAAAAATGAAATTCGTGATTTTTGAGATGTGAGGGTTGGAAAGGCCTACAAATGTCCCCAAATGAATACCATGAATGTCTTGGTGCACGAAAGTTTTGAGTTCGGTGTGTTTTGCACATGGCCAAGGTTGGCGGTGCACCACGGCATAGCTAGATGGCCTGGTGGGGAGTTTTGTGAAAAATTGAAATTCGTGATTTTTGAGATGTGAGGGTTGGAAAAGCCTACAAATGTCCCCAAATGAATACCATGAAAGTCTTTGTGCACGAAATTTTTGAGTTCGGTGGGTTTTGCACAGGGCCAAGTTGGTCGGTGCACCACGGCCTAGCTAGATGGCTTGGTGGGGAGTTTTGTGAAAAATTGAAATTCGTGACTTTTGAGATGTGAGGGTTGGAAAGGCCTACAAATGTCCCCAAATGAATACCATGAAAGTGTTGGTTCACGAAAGTTTTCAGTTCGGTGGGTTTTGCACATGGCCAAGGTTGGCGGTGCACCACGGCATAGCTAGATGGCCTTGTGGGGAGTTTAGTGAATAAATGAAATTCGTGATTTTTGAGATGTGAGGGTTGGAAAGGCCTACAAATGTCCCCAAATGAATACCATGAAAGTCTTGGTGCACGAAAGTTTTGAGTTCGGTGGGTTTTGCACATGGCTAAGTTTGGCGGTGCACCACGGCATAGCTAGATAGCTTGGTGAGGAGTTTTGTGAAAAAATGAAATTCGTGATTTTTGAGATGTGAGGGTTGGAAAGGCCTACAAATGTCCCCAAATGAATACCATGAATGTCTTGGTGCACGAAAGTTTTGAGTTCGGTGTGTTTTGCACATGGCCAAGGTTGGCGGTGCACCACGGCATAGCTAGATGGCCTGGTGGGGAGTTTTGTGAAAAATTGAAATTCGTGATTTTTGAGATGTGAGGGTTGGAAAGGCCTACAAATGTCCCCAAATGAATACCATGAAAGTCTTTGTGCACGAAATTTTTGAGTTCGGCGGGTTTTGCACAGGGCCAAGTTGGTCGGTGCACCACGGCCTAGCTAGATGGCTTGGTAGGGAGTTTTGTGAAAAATTGAAATTCGTGACTTTTGAGATGTGAGGGTTGGAAAGGCCTACAAATTTCCCCAAATGAATACCATGAAAGTGTTGGTTCACGAAAGTTTTCAGTTCGGTGGGTTTTGCACATGGCCAAGGTTGGCGGTGCACCACGGCACAGCTAGATGGCCTTGTGGGGAGTTTAGTGAATAAATGAAATTCGTGATTTTTGAGAAGTGAGGGTTGGAAAGGCCTACAAATGTCCCCAAATGAATACCATGAAAGTCCTGGTGCACGAAAGTTTTGAGTTTGGTGGGTTTTGCACATGGCTAAGTTTGGCGGTGCACCACGTCATATCTAGATAGCTTGGTGAGGAGTTTTGTGAAAAAATGAAATTCGTGATTTTTGAGATGTGAGGGTTGGAAAGGCCTACAAATGTCCCCAAATGAATACCATGAATGTTTTGGCGCACGAAAGTTTTGAGTTCGGTAGGTTTTGCACATGGCCAAGGTTGGCGGTGCACCACGGCATAGCTACATGGCTTGGTGGGGAGTTTTGCGAAAAAATGAAATTCATAATTTTTGAGATGTGAGGGTTGTAAAGGCCTACAAATGTCCCCAAATGAGTACCATGAACGTCTTGGTGCACGAAAGTTGAGTTCGGTGGGTTTTGCACATGGCCAAGGTTGGCGGTGCACCACGGCATAGCTAGATGGCCTGGTGGGGAGTTTTGTGAAAAATTCAAATTCGTGATTTTTGGTTTGTGAGGGTTGGAAAGGCCTACAAATGTCCCCAAATGAATACCATGAAAGTATTGGTGCACGAAATTTTTGAGTTCGGTGGGTTTTGCACATGGCCAAGTTGGTCGGTGCACCACGGCACAGCTAGATGGCTTGGTTAGGAGTATTGTGAAAAATTGAAATTCGTGACTTTTGAGATGTGAGGGTTGGAAAGGCCTTCAAATGTCCCTAAATGAATACCATGAAAGTCTTGGTGCACGAAAGTTTTGAGTTCGGTGGGTTTTGCACATGGCCAAGGTTGGCGGTGCACGACGGCATAGCTAGATGGCTTGGTGGGGAGTTTTGTGAAAAAATGAAATTCATGATTTTTGAGATGTGAGGGTTGGAAAGGCCTACAAATGTCCCCAAATGAATACCATGAAAGTCTTGGTGCACGAAAGTTTTGAGTTCGGTGGGTTTTGCACATGGCCAAGGTTGGCGGTGCACCACGGCATTGCTAGATGGCTTGGTGGGGAGTTTTGTGAAAAATTGAAATTCGTCATTTTTGAGATGTGAGGGTTGGAAAGGCCTACAAATGTCCCCAAATGAATACCATGAAAGTCTTGGTGCACGAAAGTTTTGAGTTCGGTGGGTTTTGCACATGGCCAAGGTTGGTGGTGCACCACAGCATAGCTAGATGGCATGGTGGGGAGTTTTGTGAAAAAATGAAATTCGTGATTTTTGAAATGTGAGGGTTGGAAAGGCCTACAAATGTCCCCAAATGAATACCATGAAAGTCTTGGTGCACGAAAGTTTTGAGTTCGGTGGGTTTTGCACATGGCCAAGCTTGGCGGTGCACCACGGCATAGCTAGATAGCTTGGTGAGGAGTTTTGTGAAAAAATGAAATTCGTGATTTTTGAGATGTGAGGGTTGGAAAGGCCTACAAATGTCCCCAAATGAATACCATGAAAGTCTTTGTGCACGAAAGTTTTGAGTTCGGTGGGTTTTGCACATGGCCAAGTTGGTCGGTGCACCACGGCCTAGCTAGATGGCTTGGTGGGGAGTTTTGTGAAAAAATGAAATTCGTGACTTTTGAGATGTGAGGGTTGGAAAGGCCTACAAATGTCCCCAAATGAATACCATGAAAGTGTTGGTTCACGAAAGTTTTCAGTTCGGTGGGTTTTGCACATGGCCAAGGTTGGCGGTGCACCACGGCATAGCTAGATGGCCTTGTGGGGAGTTTAGTGAATAAATGAAATTCGTGATTTTTGAGATGTGAGGGTTGGAAAGGCCTACAAATGTCCCCAAATGAATACCATGAAAGTCTTGGTGCACGAAAGTTTTGAGTTCGGTGGGTTTTGCACATGGCTAAGTTTGGCGGTGCACCACGGCATAGCTAGATAGCTTGGTGAGGAGTTTTGTGAAAAAATGAAATTCGTGATTTTTGAGATGTGAGGGTTGGAAAGGCCTACAAATGTCCCCAAATGAATACCGTGAATGTCTTGGTGCACGAAAGTTTTGAGTTCGGTGTGTTTTGCACATGGCCAAGGTTGGCGGTGCACCACGGCATAGCTAAATGGCCTAGTGGGGAGTTTTGTGAAAAATTGAAATTCGTGATTTTTGAGATGTGAGGGTTGGAAAGGGCTACAAATGTCCCCAAATGAATACCATGAAAGTCTTTGTGCACGAAATTTTTGAGTTCGGTGGGTTTTGCACAGGGCCAAGTTGGTCGGTGCACCACGGCCTAGCTAGATGGCTTGGTGGGGAGTTTTGTGAAAAATTGAAATTCGTGACTTTTGAGATGTGAGGGTTGGAAAGGCCTACAAATGTCCCCAAATGAATACCATGAAAGTGTTGGTTCATGAAAGTTTTCAGTTCGGTGGGTTTTGCACAGGGCCAAGTTGGTCGGTGCACGACGGCACAGCTAGATGGCTTGGTTGGGAGTATTGTGAAAAATTGAAATTCGTGACTTTTGAGATGTGAGGGTTGGAAAGGCCTTCAAATGTCCCTAAATGAATACCATGAAAGTCTTGGTGCACGAAAGTTTTGAGTTCGGTGGGTTTTGCACATGGCCAAGGTTGGCGGTGCACCACGGCATAGCTAGATGGCTTGGTGGGGAGTTTTGTGAAAAAATGAAATTCATGATTTTTGAGATGTGAGGGTTGGAAAGGCCTACAAATGTCCCCAAATGAATACCATGAAGGTCTTGGTGCACGAAAGTTTTGAGTTCGGTGGGTTTTGCACATGGCCAAGGTTGGCGGTGCACCACGGCATTGCTAGATGGCTTGGTGGGGAGTTTTGTGAAAAATTGAAATTCGTGATTTTTGAGATGTGAGGGTTGGAAAGGCCTACAAATGTCCCCAAATGAATACCATGAAAGTCTTGGTGCACGAAAGTTTTGAGTTCGGTGGGTTTTGCACATGGCCAAGGTTGGCGGTGCACCACGGCATAGCTAGATGGCATGGTGGGGAGTTTTGTGAAAAAATGAAATTCGTGATTTTTGAAATGTGAGGGTTGGAAAGGCCTACAAATGTCCCCAAATGAATACCATGAAAGTGTTGGTTCACGAAAGTTTTCAGTTCGGTGGGTTTTGCACATGGCCAAGGTTGGCGGTGCACCACGGCATAGCTAGATGGCCTTGTGGGGAGTTTTGTGAAAAAATGAAATTCGTGATTTTTGAAATGTGAGGGTTGGAAAGGCCTACAAATGTCCCCAAATGAATACCATGAATGTCTTGGTGCACGAAAGTTTTGAGTTCGGTGTGTTTTGCACATGGCCAAGGTTGGCGGTGCACCACGGCATAGCTAGATGGCCTGGTGGGGAGTTTTGTGAAAAATTGAAATTCGTGATTTTTGAGATGTGAGGGTTGGAAAGGCCTACAAATGTCCCCAAATGAATACCATGAAAGTCTTTGTGCACGAAATTTTTGAGTTCGGTGGGTTTTGCACAGGGCCAAGTTGGTTGGTGCACCACGGCCTAGCTAGATGGCTTGGTGGGGAGTTTTGTGAAAAATTGAAATTCGTGACTTTTGAGATGTGAGGGTTGGAAAGGCCTACAAATGTCCCCAAATGAATACCATGAAAGTCTTGGTTCAGGAAAGTTTTCAGTTCGGTGGGTTTTGCACATGGCCAAGGTTGGCGGTGCACCACGGCATAGCTAGATGGCCTTGTGGGGAGTTTAGTGAATAAATGAAATTCGTGATTTTTGAGATGTGAGGGTTGGAAAGGCCTACAAATGTCCCCAAATGAATACCATGAAAGTCTTGGTGCACGAAAGTTTTGAGTTCGGTGGTTTTTGCACATGGCTAAGTTTGGCGGTGCACCACGGCATAGCTAGATAGCTTGGTGAGGAGTTTTGTGAAAAAATGAAATTCGTGATTTTTGAGATGTGAGGGTTGGAAAGGCCTGCAAATGTCCCCAAATGAATACCATGAATGTCTTTGTGCACGAAAGTTTTGAGTTCGGTGTGTTTTGCACATGGCCAAGGTTGGCGGTGCACCACGGCATAGCTAGATGGCCTGGTGGGGAGTTTTGTGAAAAATTGAAATTCGTGATTTTTGAGATGTGAGGGTTGGAAAGGCCTACAAATGTCCCCAAATGAATACCATGAAAGTCTTTTTGCACGAAATTTTTGAGTTCGGTGGGTTTTGCACAGGGCCAAGTTGGTCGGTGCACCACAGCCTAGCTAGATGGCTTGGTGGGGAGTTTTGTGAAAAATTGAAATTCGTGACTTTTGAGATGTGAGGGTTGGAAAGGCCTACAAATGTCCCCAAATGAATACCATGAAAGTGTTGGTTCACGAAAGTTTTCAGTTCGGTGGGTTTTGCACATGGCCAAGGTTGGCGGTGCACCACGGCATAGCTAGATGGCCTTGTGGGGAGTTTAGTGAATAAATGAAATTCGTGATTTTTGAGATGTGAGGGTTGGAAAGGCCTACAAATGTCCCCAAATGAATACCATGAAAGTCCTGGTGCACGAAAGTTTTGAGTTTGGTGGGTTTTGCACATGGCTAAGTTTGGTGGTGCACCACGTCATAGCTAGATAGCTTGGTGAGGAGTTTTGTGAAAAAATGAAATTCGTGATTTTTGAGATGTGAGGGTTGGAAAGGCCTACAAATGTCCCCAAATGAATACCATGAATGTCTTGGCGCACGAAAGTTTTGAGTTCGGTAGGTTTTGCACATGGCCAAGGTTGGCGGTGCACCACGGCATAGCTAGATGGCTTGGTGGGGAGTTTTTGCGAAAAAATGAAATTCGTAATTTTTGAGATGTGAGGGTTGTAAAGGCCTACAAATGTCCCCAAATGAGTACCATGAACGTCTTGGTGCACGAAAGTTGAGTTCGGTGGGTTTTGCACATGGCCAAGGTTGGCGGTGCACCACGGCATAGCCAGATGGCCTGGTGGGGAGTTTTGTGAAAAATTCAAATTCGTGATTTTTGGTTTGTGAGGGTTGGAAAGGCCTACAAATGTCCCCAAATGAATACCATGAAAGTATTTGTGCACGAAATTTTTGAGTTCGGTGGGTTTTGCACAGGGCCAAGTTGGTCGGTGCAACACGGCACAGCTAGATGGCTTGGTTGGGAGTATTGTGAAAAATTGAAATTCGTGACTTTTGAGATGTGAGGGTTGGAAAGGCCTTCAAATGTCCCTAAATGAATACCATGAAAGTCTTGGTGCACGAAAGTTTTGAGTTCGGTGGGTTTTGCACATGGCCAAGGTTGGCGGTGCACCACGGCATAGCTAGATGGCTTGGTGGGGAGTTTTGTGAAAAAATGAAATTCATGATTTTTGAGATGTGAGGGTTGGAAAGGCCTACAAATGTCCCCAAATGAATACCATGAAAGTCTTGGTGCACGAAAGTTTTGAGTTCGGTGGGTTTTGCACATGGCCAAGGTTGGCGGTGCACCACGGCACAGCTAGATGGCTTGGTGTGGAGTTTTATGAAAAAATGAAATTCGTGATTTTTGAGATGTGAGGGTTGTAAAGGCCTACAAATGTCCCCAAATGAATACCATGAAAGTCTTGGTGCACAAAAGTTTTGAGTTCGGTGGGTTTCGCACATGGCCAAGGTTGGCGGTGCACCACGGCATAGCTAGATAGCTTGGTGAGGAGTTTTGTGAAAAAATGAAATTCGTGATTTTTGAAATGTGAGGGTTGGAAAGGCCTACAAATGTCCCCAAATGAATACCATGAAAGTCTTGGTGCACGAAAGTTTTGAGTTCGGTGGGTTTTGCACATGGCCAAGCTTGGCGGTGCACCACGGCATAGCTAGATGGTTTGGTGAGGAGTTTTGTGAAAAAATGAAATTCGTGATTTTTGAGATGTGAGGGTTGGAAAGGCCTACAAATGTCCCCAAATGAATACCATAAATGTCTTGGTGCACGAAAGTTTTGAGTTCGGTGGGTTTTGCACATGGCCAAGGTTGGTGGTGCACCACGGCATAGCTAGATGTCCTGGTGGGGAGTTTTGTGAAAAATTGAAATTCGTGATTTTTGAGATGTGAGGGTTGGAAAGGCCTACAAATGTCCCCAAATGAATACCATGAAAGTCTTGGTGCACGAAATTTTTGAGTTCGGTGGGTTTTGCAATGGGCCAAGTTGGTCGGTGCACCACGGCATAGCTAGATGGCTTGGTTGGGAGTTTTGTGAAAAATTCAAATTCGTGATTTTTGGGATGTGAGGGTTGGAAAGGCCTACAAATGTCCCCAAATGAATACCATGAAAGTATTGGTGCACGAAATTTTTGAGTTCGGTGGGTTTTGCACAGGGCCAAGTTGGTCGGTGCACCACGGCATAGCTAGATGGCTTGGTTGGGAGTATTGAGAAAAATTGAAATTCGTGACTTTTGAGATGTGAGGGTTGGAAAGGCCTACAAATGTCCCTAAATGAATACCATGAAAGTCCTTGTGCATGAAAGTTTTGAGTTCGGTGGGTTTTGCACATGGCCAAGGTTGGCGGTGCACCACGGCACAGCTAGATGGCTTGGTGTGGAGTTTTATGAAAAAATGAAATTCGTGATTTTTGAGATGTGAGGGTTGGAAAGGCCTACAAATGTCCCCAAATGAATACCATGAAAGTCTTGGTGCACAAAAGTTTTGAGTTCGGTGGGTTTTGCACATGGCCAAGCTTGGCGGTGCACCACGGCATAGCTAGATGGTTTGGTGGGGAGTTTTGTGAAAAATTGAAATTCGTGATTTTTGAGATGTGAGGGTTGGAAAGGCCTACAAATGTCCCCAAATGAATACCATGAAAGTCTTGGTGCACGAAAGTTTTGAGTTCGGTGGGTTTTGCACATGGCCAAGGTTGGCGGTGCACCACGGCATAGCTAGATGGCATGGTGGGGAGTTTTGTGAAAAAATGAAATTCGTGATTTTTGAGGTGTGAGGGTTGGAAAGGCCTACAAATGTCCCCAAATGAATACCATGAAAGTCTTGGTGCATGAAAGTTTTGAGTTCAGTGGGTTTTGCACATGGCCAAGCTTGGCGGTGCACCACGGCATAGCTAGATAGCTTGGTGAGGAGTTTTGTGAAAAAATGAAATTCGTGATTTTTGAGATGTGAGGGTTGGAAAGGCCTACAAATGTCCCCAAATGAATACCATGAATGTCTTGGTGCACGAAAGTTTTGAGTTCGGTGTGTTTTGCACATGGCCAAGGTTGGCGGTGCACCACGGCATAGCTAGATGGCTTGGTGGGGAGTTTTGTGAAAAAATGAAATTCATGATTTTTGAGATGTGAGGGTTGGAAAGGCCTACAAATGTCCCCAAATGAATACCATGAAAGTCTTGGTGCACGAAAGTTTTGAGTTCGGTGGGTTTTGCACATGGCCAAGGTTGGCGGTGCACCACGGCACAGCTAGATGGCTTGGTGTGGAGTTTTATGAAAAAATGAAATTCGTGATTTTTGAGATGTGAGGGTTGTAAAGGCCTACAAATGTCCCCAAATGAATACCATGAAAGTCTTGGTGCACAAAAGTTTTGAGTTCGGTGGGTTTCGCACATGGCCAAGGTTGGCGGTGCACCACGGCATAGCTAGATAGCTTGGTGAGGAGTTTTGTGAAAAAATGAAATTCGTGATTTTTGAAATGTGAGGGTTGGAAAGGCCTACAAATGTCCCCAAATGAATACCATGAAAGTCTTGGTGCACGAAAGTTTTGAGTTCGGTGGGTTTTGCACATGGCCAAGCTTGGCGGTGCACCACGGCATAGCTAGATGGTTTGGTGAGGAGTTTTGTGAAAAAATGAAATTCGTGATTTTTGAGATGTGAGGGTTGGAAAGGCCTACAAATGTCCCCAAATGAATACCATAAATGTCTTGGTGCACGAAAGTTTTGAGTTCGGTGGGTTTTGCACATGGCCAAGGTTGGTGGTGCACCACGGCATAGCTAGATGTCCTGGTGGGGAGTTTTGTGAAAAATTGAAATTCGTGATTTTTGAGATGTGAGGGTTGGAAAGGCCTACAAATGTCCCCAAATGAATACCATGAAAGTCTTGGTGCACGAAATTTTTGAGTTCGGTGGGTTTTGCAATGGGCCAAGTTGGTCGGTGCACCACGGCATAGCTAGATGGCTTGGTTGGGAGTTTTGTGAAAAATTCAAATTCGTGATTTTTGGGATGTGAGGGTTGGAAAGGCCTACAAATGTCCCCAAATGAATACCATGAAAGTATTGGTGCACGAAATTTTTGAGTTCGGTGGGTTTTGCACAGGGCCAAGTTGGTCGGTGCACCACGGCATAGCTAGATGGCTTGGTTGGGAGTATTGAGAAAAATTGAAATTCGTGACTTTTGAGATGTGAGGGTTGGAAAGGCCTACAAATGTCCCTAAATGAATACCATGAAAGTCCTTGTGCATGAAAGTTTTGAGTTCGGTGGGTTTTGCACATGGCCAAGGTTGGCGGTGCACCACGGCACAGCTAGATGGCTTGGTGTGGAGTTTTATGAAAAAATGAAATTCGTGATTTTTGAGATGTGAGGGTTGGAAAGGCCTACAAATGTCCCCAAATGAATACCATGAAAGTCTTGGTGCACAAAAGTTTTGAGTTCGGTGGGTTTTGCACATGGCCAAGCTTGGCGGTGCACCACGGCATAGCTAGATGGTTTGGTGGGGAGTTTTGTGAAAAATTGAAATTCGTGATTTTTGAGATGTGAGGGTTGGAAAGGCCTACAAATGTCCCCAAATGAATACCATGAAAGTCTTGGTGCACGAAAGTTTTGAGTTCGGTGGGTTTTGCACATGGCCAAGGTTGGCGGTGCACCACGGCATAGCTAGATGGCATGGTGGGGAGTTTTGTGAAAAAATGAAATTCGTGATTTTTGAGGTGTGAGGGTTGGAAAGGCCTACAAATGTCCCCAAATGAATACCATGAAAGTCTTGGTGCATGAAAGTTTTGAGTTCAGTGGGTTTTGCACATGGCCAAGCTTGGCGGTGCACCACGGCATAGCTAGATAGCTTGGTGAGGAGTTTTGTGAAAAAATGAAATTCGTGATTTTTGAGATGTGAGGGTTGGAAAGGCCTACAAATGTCCCCAAATGAATACCATGAATGTCTTGGTGCACGAAAGTTTTGAGTTCGGTGTGTTTTGCACATGGCCAAGGTTGGCGGTGCACCACGGCATAGCTAGATGGCCTGGTGGGGAGTTTTGTGAAAAATTGAAATTCGTGATTTTTGAGATGTGAGGGTTGGAAAGGCCTACAAATGTCCCCAAATGAATACCATGAAAGTCTTGGTGCACGAAAGTTTTGAGTTCGGTGGGTTTTGCACATGGCCAAGGTTGGCGGTGCACCACGGCATAGCTAGATGGCATGGTGGGGAGTTTTGTGAAAAAATGAAATTCGTGATTTTTGAGGTGTGAGGGTTGGAAAGGCCTACAAATGTCCCCAAATGAATACCATGAAAGTCTTGGTGCACGAAAGTTTTGAGTTCAGTGGGTTTTGCACATGGCCAAGCTTGGCGGTGCACCACGGCATAGCTAGATAGCTTGGTGAGGAGTTTTGTGAAAAAATGAAATTCGTGATTTTTGAGATGTGAGGGTTGGAAAGGCCTACAAATGTCCCCAAATGAATACCATGAATGTCTTGGTGCACGAAAGTTTTGAGTTCGGTGTGTTTTGCACATGGCCAAGGTTGGCGGTGCACCACGGCATAGCTAGATGGCCTGGTGGGGAGTTTTGTGAAAAATTGAAATTCGTGATTTTTGAGATGTGAGGGTTGGAAAGGCCTACAAATGTCCCCAAATGAATACCATGAAAGTCTTTGTGCACGAAATTTTTGAGTTCGGTGGGTTTTGCACAGGGCCAAGTTGGTCGGTGCACCACGGCCTAGCTAGATGGCTTGGTGGGGAGTTTTGTGAAAAATTGAAATTCGTGACTTTTGAGATGTGAGGGTTGGAAAGGCCTACAAATGTCCCCAAATGAATACCATGAAAGTCTTGGTTCACGAAAGTTTTCAGTTCGGTGGGTTTTGCACATGGCCAAGGTTGGCGGTGCACCACGGAATAGCTAGATGGCCTTGTGGGGAGTTTAGTGAATAAATGAAATTCGTGATTTTTGAGATGTGAGGGTTGGAAAGGCCTATAAATGTCCCCAAATGAATACCATGAAAGTCTTGGTGCACGAAAGTTTTGAGTTTGGTGGGTTTTGCACATGGCTAAGTTTGGCGGTGCACCACGGCATAGCTAGATAGCTTGGTGAGGATTTTTGTGAAAAAACGAAATTCGTGATTTTTGAGATGTGAGGGTTGGAAAGGCCTACAAATGTCCCCAAATGAATACCATGAAAGTCTTGGTGCACGAAAGTTTTGAGTTCGGTGGGTTTTGCACATGGCCAAGCTTGGCGGTGCACCACGGCATAGCTAGATAGCTTGGTGAGGAGTTTTGTGAAAAAATGAAATTCGTGATTTTTGAGATGTGAGGGTTGGAAAGGCCTACAAATGTCCCCAAATGAATACCATGAATGTCTTGGTGCACGAAAGTTTTGAGTTCGGTGTGTTTTGCACATGGCCAAGGTTGGCGGTGCACCACGGCATAGCTAGATGGCTTGGTGGGGAGTTTTGTGAAAAATTGAAATTCGTGATTTTTGAGATGTGAGGGTTGGAAAGGCCTACAAATGTCCCCAAATGAATACCATGAAAGTCTTTGTGAACGAAATTTTTGAGTTCGGTGGGTTTTGCACAGGGCCAAGTTGGTCGGTGCACCACGGCCTAGCTAGATGGCTTGGTGGGGAGTTTTGTGAAAAATTGAAATTCGTGACTTTTGAGATGTGAGGGTTGGAAAGGCCTACAAATTTCCCCAAATGAATACCATGAAAGTCTTGGTTCACGAAAGTTTTCAGTTCGGTGGGTTTTGCACATGGCCAAGGTTGGCGGTGCACCACGGCATAGCTAGATGGCCTTGTGGGGAGTTTAGTGAATAAATGAAATTCGTGATTTTTGAGATGTGAGGGTTGGAAAGGCCTATAAATGTCCCCAAATGAATACCATGAAAGTCTTGGTGCACGAAAGTTTTGAGTTTGGTGGGTTTTGCACATGGCTAAGTTTGGCGGTGCACCACGGCATAGCTAGATAGCTTGGTGAGGAGTTTTGTGAAAAAACGAAATTCGTGATTTTTGAGATGTGAGGGTTGGAAAGGCCTACAAGTGTCCCCAAATGAATACCATGAATGTCTTGGCGCACGAAAGTTTTGAGTTCGGTAGGTTTTGCACATGGCCAAGGTTGGCGGTGCACCACGGCATAGCTAGATGGCTTGGTGGGGAGTTTTGTGAAAAAATGAAATTCGTGATTTTTGAGATGTGAGGGTTGGAAAGGCCTACAAATGTCCCCAAATGAATACCATGAAAGTCTTGGTGCTCGAAAGTTTTGAGTTCGGTGGGTTTTGCGCATGGCCAAGGTTTGCGGTGCACCACGGCATAGCTAGATGGCTTGGTGGGGAGTTTTGTGAAAAAATGAAATTCGTGATTTTTGAGATGTGAGTGTTGGAAAGGCCTACAAATGTCCCCAAATGAATACCATGAAACTCTTGGTGCATGAAAGTTTTGAGTTCGGTGGGTTTTGGACATGGCCAAGGTGGGTCGGTGCACCACGGCATGGCTAGATGGCTTGGTGGGGAGTTTTGTGAAAAATTGAAATTCGTGATTTTTGAGATGTGAGGGTTTGAAAGGACTACAAATGTCCCCAAATGAATACCATGAAAGTCTTGGTGCACGAAAGTTTTGAGTTCGGTGGGTTTTGCACATGGCCAAGGTTGGCGGTGCACCACGGAATAGCTAGATGGCTTGGTGGGGAGTTTTGTGAAAAATTGAAATTCCTGATTTTTGAGATGTGAGGGTTGGAAAGGCCTACATATGTCCCCAAATGAATACCATGAAAGTCTTGGTGCACGAAAGTTTTGAGTTCGGTGGGTTTTGCACATGGGCAAGGTTGGCGGTGCACCACGACATTGCTAGATGGCTTGGTGGGAGTTTTGTGAAAAATTGAAATTCGTGGTTTTTGAGATGTGAGGGTTGGAAGGGCCTACAAATGTCCCCAAATGTATACCATGAAAGTCTTGGTGCACGAAAGTTTTGAGTTCGGCGGGTTTTGCACATGGCCAAGGTTGGCGGTGCACCACGACATAGCTAGATGGCTTGGTGGGGAGTTTTGTGAAAAAATGAAATTCGTGATTTTTGAGATGTGAGTGTTGGAAAGCCTACAAATGTCCCCAAATGAATACCATGAAAGTCTTGGTGCACGAAAGTTTTGAGTTCGGCGGGTTTTGCAGATGGCCAAGGTTGGCGATGCACCACGGCATAGCTAGATGGCTTGGTGGGGAGTATTGTGAAAAAATGAAAGTCGTGATTTTTGAGATGTGAGGGTTGGAAAGCCCTACAAGTGTCCCCAAATAAGTACCATCAAAGTCTTGGTGCACGAAAGTTTTGAGTTCGGTGGGTTTTGCACAGGGTCAAGTTGGTCGGTGCACCACGGCAGAGCTAGATGGCTTGGTGGGGAGTTTTGTGAAAAAATGAAATTCGTGATTTTTGAGATGTGAGGGTTAGAAAGGCCTACAAATGTCCCCAAATGAGTACCATGAAAGTCTTGGTGCACGAAACTTTTGAGTTCGGTGGGTTTTGCACAGGGTCAGATTGGTCGGTGCACCACGGCATAGGTAGATGGCTTGGTGGGGAGTTTTGTGAAAAATTGAAATTCGTCATTTTTGAGATGTGAGGGTTGGAAAGGCCTACAAATGTTCCAAAATGAATACCATGAAAGTCTTGTGCACGAAAGTTTTGAGTTCGGTGGGTTTTGCACATGGCCAAGGTTGGCGGTGCACCACGGCATGCTAGATGGCTTGGTGGGGAGTTTTGTGAAGAATTCAAATTCGTGATTTTTGAGATGTGAGGGTTGGAAAGGCCTACAAATGTCCTAAAATGAATACCATGAATGTCTTGGTGCACGAAAGTTTTGAGTTCGGTGGGTTTTGCACATGGCCAAGTTGGTCGATGCACAACGGCATATCTAGATGGCTAGGTGGGGAGTTGTGTGAAAAAATGAAATTCGTGATTTTTGAGATGTGCGGGTTGGAAATGTCTACAAATTTCCCCAAATGAATACCATGAAAGTCTTGGTGCACGAAAGTTTTGAGTTCGGTGGGTTTTGCAGATGGTCAAGGTTGGCGATGCACCACGGCATAGCTAGATGGCTTGGTGGGGAGTTTTGTGAAAAAATGAAATTCGTGACTTTTGTGATGTGAGGGTTGGAAAGGCCTACAAATGTCTCCAAATGAGTACCATGAAAGTCTTGGCGCACGAAAGTTTTGAGTTTGGTGGGTTTTGCACATGGCCAAGGTTGGCGGTGCACCACGACATAGCTAGATGGCCTGGTGGGGAGTTTTGTGAAAAATTCAAATTCGTGATTTTTGAGATGTGAGGGTTGGAAAGGCCTACAAATGTCCCCAAATGAATACCATGAAAGTCTTGGTGCATGAAAGTTTTGAGTTCGGTGGGTTTTGCACAGGGCCAAGGTTGGCGGTGCACCACGGCATAGCTAGATGGCTTGGTGGGGAGTTTTGTGAAAAATTGAAATTCGTGATTTTTGAGATGTGAGGGTTGGAAAGGACTACAAATGTCCCCAAATGAATACCATGAAAGTCTTGGTGCACGAAAGTTTTGAGTGCGGTGGGTTTTGCACATGGCCAAGCTTGGCGGTGCACCACGGCATAGCTAGATAGCTTGGTGAGGAGTTTTGTGAAAAAATGAAATTCGTGATTTTTGAGATGTGAGGGTTGGAAAGGCCTAAAAATGTCCCCAAATGAATACCATGAAAGTCCTTGTGCACAAAAGTTTTGAGTTCGGTGGGTTTTGCACATGCCCAAGGTTGGCGCTGCACAACGGCATAGCTAGATGGCTTGGTGAGGAGTTTTGTGAAAAAATGAAATTCATGATTTTTGAGATGTGAGGGTTGGAAAGGCCTACAAATGTCCCCAAATGAATACCATGAAGGTCTTGGTGCACGAAAGTTTTGAGTTCGGTGGGTTTTGCACATGGCCAAGGTTGGCGGTGCACCACGGCATTGCTAGATGGCTTGGTGGGGAGTTTTGTGAAAAATTGAAATTCGTGATTTTTGAGATGTGAGGGTTGGAAAGGCCTACAAATGTCCCCAAATGAATACCATGAAAGTCTTGGTGCACGAAAGTTTTGAGTTCGGTGGGTTTTGCACATGGCCAAGGTTGGCGGTGCACCACGGCATAGCTAGATGGCATGGTGGGGAGTTTTGTGAAAAAATGAAATTCGTGATTTTTGAAATGTGAGGGTTGGAAAGGCCTACAAATGTCCCCAAATGAATACCATGAAAGTGTTGGTTCACGAAAGTTTTCAGTTCGGTGGGTTTTGCACATGGCCAAGGTTGGCGGTGCACCACGGCATTGCTAGATGGCTTGGTGGGTAGTTTTGTGAAAAATTGAAATTCGTGATTTTTGAGATGTGAGGGTTGGAAAGGCCTACAAATGTCCCCAAATGAATACCATGAAAGTCTTGGTGCACGAAAGTTTTGAGTTCGGTGGGTTTTGCACATGGCCAAGGTTGGCGGTGCACCACGGCATTGCTAGATGGCTTGGTGTGGAGTTTTGTGAAAAATTGAAATTCGTGATTTTTGAGATGTGAGGGTTGGAAAGGCCTACAAATGTCCCCAAATGAATACCATGAATGTCTTGGTGCACGAAAGTTTTGAGTTCGGTGGGTTTTGCACATGGCCAAGGTTGGCGGTGCACCACGGCATAGCTAGATGGCATGGTGGGGAGTTTTGTGAAAAAATGAAATTCGTGATTTTTGAAATGTGAGGGTTGGAAAGGCCTACAAATGTCCCCAAATGAATACCATGAAAGTGTTGGTTAACGAAAGTTTTCAGTTCGGTGGGTTTTGCACATGGCCAAGGTTGGCGGTGCACCACGGCATAGCTAGATGGCATGGTGGGGAGTTTTGTGAAAAAATGAAATTCGTGATTTTTGAAATGTGAGGGTTGGAAAGGCCTACAAATGTCCCCAAATGAATACCATGAAAGTGTTGGTTCACGAAAGTTTTCAGTTCGGTGGGTTTTGCACATGGCCAAGGTTGGCGGTGCACCACGGCATAGCTAGATGGCCTTGTGGGGAGTTTAGTGAATAAATGAAATTCGTGATTTTTGAGATGTGAGGGTTGGAAAGGCCTACAAATGTCCCCAAATGAATACCATGAAAGTCTTGGTGCACGAAAGTTTTGAGTTCGGTGGGTTTTGCACATGGCTAAGTTTGGCGGTGCACCACGGCATAGCTAGATAGCTTGGTGAGGAGTTTTGTGAAAAAATGAAATTCGTGATTTTTGAGATGTGAGGGTTGGCAAGGCCTACAAATGTCCCCAAATGAATACCGTGAATGTCTTGGTGCACGAAAGTTTTGAGTTCGGTGTGTTTTGCACATGGCCAAGGTTGGCGGTGCACCACGGCATAGCTAGATGGCCTGGTGGGGAGTTTTGTGAAAAATTGAAATTCGTGATTTTTGAGATGTGAGGGTTGGAAAGGCCTACAAATGTCCCCAAATGAATACCATGAAAGTCTTTGTGCACGAAATTTTTGAGTTCGGTGGGTTTTGCACAGGGCCAAGTTGGTCGGTGCACCACGGCCTAGCTAGATGGCTTGGTGGGGAGTTTTGTGAAAAATTGAAATTCGTGACTTTTGAGATGTGAGGGTTGGAAAGGCCTACAAATGTCCCCAAATGAATACCATGAAAGTTTTGGTTCACGAAAGTTTTCAGTTCGGTGGGTTTTGCACAGGGCCAAGTTGGTCGGTGCACCACGGCACAACTAGATGGCTTGGTTGGGAGTATTGTGAAAAATTGAAATTCGTGACCTTTGAGATGTGAGGGTTGGAAAGGCCTTCAAATGTCCCAAAATGAATACCATGAAAGTCTTGGTGCACGAAAGTTTTGAGTTCGGTGGGTTTTGCACATGGCCAAGGTTGGCGGTGCACCACGGCATAGCTAGATGGCATGGTGGGGAGTTTTGTGAAAAAATGAAATTCGTGATTTTTGAAATGTGAGGGTTGGAAAGGCCTACAAATGTCCCCAAATGAATACCATGAAAGTGTTGGTTCACGAAAGTTTTCAGTTCGGTGGGTTTTGCACATGGCCAAGGTTGGCGGTGCACCACGGCATTGCTAGATGGCTTGGTGGGGAGTTTTGTGAAAAATTGAAATTCGTGATTTTTGAGATGTGAGGGTTGGAAAGGCCTACAAATGTCCCCAAATGAATACCATGAAAGTCTTGGTGCACGAAAGTTTTGAGTTCGGTGGGTTTTGCACATGGCCAAGGTTGGCGGTGCACCACGGCATTGCTAGATGGCTTGGTGGGGAGTTTTGTGAAAAATTGAAATTCGTGATTTTTGAGATGTGAGGGTTGGAAAGGCCTACAAATGTCCCCAAATGAATACCATGAAAGTCTTGGTGCACGAAAGTTTTGAGTTCGGTGGGTTTTGCACATGGCCAAGGTTGGCGGTGCACCACGGCATAGCTAGATGGCATGGTGGGGAGTTTTGTGAAAAAATGAAATTCGTGATTTTTGAAATGTGAGGGTTGGAAAGGCCTACAAATGTCCCCAAATGAATACCATGAAAGTGTTGGTTCACGAAAGTTTTCAGTTCGGTGGGTTTTGCACATGGCCAAGGTTGGCGGTGCACCACGGCATAGCTAGATGGCATGGTGGGGAGTTTTGTGAAAAAATGAAATTCGTGATTTTTGAAATGTGAGGGTTGGAAAGGCCTACAAATGTCCCCAAATGAATACCATGAAAGTGTTGGTTCACGAAAGTTTTCAGTTCGGTGGGTTTTGCACATGGCCAAGGTTGGCGGTGCACCACGGCATAGCTAGATGGCCTTGTGGGGAGTTTAGTGAATAAATGAAATTCGTGATTTTTGAGATGTGAGGGTTGGAAAGGCCTACAAATGTCCCCAAATGAATACCATGAAAGTCTTGGTGCACGAAAGTTTTGAGTTCGGTGGGTTTTGCACATGGCTAAGTTTGGCGGTGCACCACGGCATAGCTAGATAGCTTGGTGAGGAGTTTTGTGAAAAAATGAAATTCGTGATTTTTGAGATGTGAGGGTTGGAAAGGCCTACAAATGTCCCCAAATGAATACCGTGAATGTCTTGGTGCACGAAAGTTTTGAGTTCGGTGTGTTTTGCACATGGCCAAGGTTGGCGGTGCACCACGGCATAGCTAGATGGCCTGGTGGGGAGTTTTGTGAAAAATTGAAATTCGTGATTTTTGAGATGTGAGGGTTGGAAAGGCCTACAAATGTCCCCAAATGAATACCATGAAAGTCTTTGTGCATGAAATTTTTGAGTTCGGTGGGTTTTGCACAGGGCCAAGTTGGTCGGTGCACCACGGCCTAGCTAGATGGCTTGGTGGGGAGTTTTGTGAAAAATTGAAATTCGTGACTTTTGAGATGTGAGGGTTGGAAAGGCCTACAAATGTCCCCAAATGAATACCATGAAAGTGTTGGTTCACGAAAGTTTTCAGTTCGGTGGGTTTTGCACAGGGCCAAGTTGGTCGGTGCACCACGGCACAGCTAGATGGCTTGGTTGGGAGTATTGTGAAAAATTGAAATTCGTGACTTTTGAGATGTGAGGGTTGGAGAGGCCTTCAAATGTCCCTAAATGAATACCATGAAAGTCTTGGTGCACGAAAGTTTTGAGTTCGGTGGGTTTTGCACATGGCCAAGGTTGGCGGTGCACCACGGCATAGCTAGATGGCTTGGTGGGGAGTTTTGTGAAAAAATGAAATTCATGATTTTTGAGATGTGAGGGTTGGAAAGGCCTACAAATGTCCCCAAATGAATACCATGAAGGTCTTGGTGCACGAAAGTTTTGAGTTCGGTGGGTTTTGCACATGGCCAAGGTTGGCGGTGCACCACGGCATTGCTAGATGGCTTGGTGGGGAGTTTTGTGAAAAATTGAAATTCGTGATTTTTGAGATGTGAGGGTTGGAAAGGCCTACAAATGTCCCCAAATGAATACCATGAAAGTCTTGGTGCACGAAAGTTTTGAGTTCGGTGGGTTTTGCACATGGCCAAGGTTGGCGGTGCACCACGGCATAGCTAGATGGCATGGTGGGGAGTTTTGTGAAAAAATGAAATTCGTGATTTTTGAAATGTGAGGGTTGGAAAGGCCTACAAATGTCCCCAAATGAATACCATGAAAGTGTTGGTTCACGAAAGTTTTCAGTTCGGTGGGTTTTGCACATGGCCAAGGTTGGCGGTGCACCACGGCATAGCTAGATGGCCTTGTGGGGAGTTTTGTGAAAAAATGAAATTCGTGATTTTTGAAATGTGAGGGTTGGAAAGGCCTACAAATGTCCCCAAATGAATACCATGAATGTCTTGGTGCACGAAAGTTTTGAGTTCGGTGTGTTTTGCACATGGCCCAGGTTGGCGGTGCACCACGGCATAGCTAGATGGCCTGGTGGGGAGTTTTGTGAAAAATTGAAATTCGTGATTTTTGAGATGTGAGGGTTGGAAAGGCCTACAAATGTCCCCAAATGAATACCATGAAAGTCTTTGTGCACGAAATTTTTGAGTTCGGTGGGTTTTGCACAGGGCCAAGTTGGTCGGTGCACCACGGCCTAGCTAGATGGCTTGGTGGGGAGTTTTGTGAAAAATTGAAATTCGTGACTTTTGAGATGTGAGGGTTGGAAAGGCCTACAAATGTCCCCAAATGAATACCATGAAAGTGTTGGTTCACGAAAGTTTTCAGTTCGGTGGGTTTTGCACATGGCCAAGGTTGGCGGTGCACCACGGCATAGCTAGATGGCCTTGTGGGGAGTTTAGTGAATAAATGAAATTCGTGATTTTTGAGATGTGAGGGTTGGAAAGGCCTACAAATGTCCCCAAATGAATACCATGAAAGTCCTGGTGCACGAAAGTTTTGAGTTTGGTGGGTTTTGCACATGGCTAAGTTTGGCGGTGCACCACGTCATAGCTAGATAGCTTGGTGAGGAGTTTTGTGAAAAAATGAAATTCGTGATTTTTGAGATGTGAGGGTTGGAAAGGCCTACAAATGTCCCCAAATGAATACCATGAAAGTCTTTGTGCACGAAATTTTTGAGTTCGGTGGGTTTTGCACAGGGCCAAGTTGGTCGGTGCACCAAGGCCTAGCTAGATGGCTTGGTGGGGAGTTTTGTGAAAAATTGAAATTCGTGACTTTTGATATGTGAGGGTTGGAAAGGCCTACAAATGTCCCCAAATTAATACCATGAAAGTGTTGGTTCACGAAAGTTTTCAGTTCGGTGGGTTTTGCACATGGCCAAGGTTGGCGGTGCACCACGGCATAGCTAGATGGCCTTGTGGGGAGTTTAGTGAATAAATGAAATTCGTGATTTTTGAGATGTGAGGGTTGGAAAGGCCTACAAATGTCCCCAAATGAATACCATGAAAGTCCTGGTGCACGAAAGTTTTGAGTTTGGTGGGTTTTGCACATGGCTAAGTTTGGCGGTGCACCACGTCATAGCTAGATAGCTTGGTGAGGAGTTTTGTGAAAAAATGAAATTCGTGATTTTTGAGATGTGAGGGTTGGAAAGGCCTACAAATGTCCCCAAATGAATACCATGAATGTCTTGGCGCACGAAAGTTTTGAGTTCGGTAGGTTTTGCACATGGCCAAGGTTGGCGGTGCACCACGGCATAGCTAGATGGCTTGGTGGGGAGTTTTGCGAAAAAATGAAATTCGTAATTTTTGAGATGTGAGGGTTGTAAAGGCCTACAAATGTCCCCAAATGAGTACCATGAACGTCTTGGTGCACGAAAGTTGAGTTCGGTGGGTTTTGCACATGGCCAAGGTTGGCGGTGCACCACGGCATAGCTAGATGGCCTGGTGGGGAGTTTTGTGAAAAATTCAAATTCGTGATTTTTGGTTTGTGAGGGTTGGAAAGGCCTACAAATGTCCCCAAATGAATACCATGAAAGTATTGGTGCACGAAATTTTTGAGTTCGGTGGGTATTGCACAGGGCCAAGTTGGTCGGTGCACCACGGCACAGCTAGATGGCTTGGTTGGGAGTATTGTGAAAAATTGAAATTCGTGACTTTTGAGATGTGAGGGTTGGAAAGGCCTTCAAATGTCCCTAAATGAATACCATGAAAGTCTTGGTGCACGAAAGTTTTGAGTTCGGTGGGTTTTGCACATGGCCAAGGTTGGCGGTGCACCACGGCATAGCTAGATGGCTTGGTGGGGAGTTTTGTGAAAAAATGAAATTCATGATTTTTGAGATGTGAGGGTTGGAAAGGCCTACAAATGTCCCCAAATGAATACCATGAAAGTCTTGGTGCACGAAAGTTTTGAGTTCGGTGGGTTTTGCACATGGCCAAGGTTGGCGGTGCACCACGGCATAGCTAGATGGCATGGTGGGGAGTTTTGTGAAAAAATGAAATTCGTGATTTTTGAAATGTGAGGGTTGGAAAGGCCTACAAATGTCCCCAAATGAATACCATGAAAGTGTTGGTTCACGAAAGTTTTCAGTTCGGTGGGTTTTGCACATGGCCAAGGTTGGCGGTGCACCACGGCATAGCTAGATGGCATGGTGGGGAGTTTTGTGAAAAAATGAAATTCGTGATTTTTGAAATGTGAGGGTTGGAAAGGCCTACAAATGTCCCCAAATGAATACCATGAAAGTGTTGGTTCACGAAAGTTTTCAGTTCGGTGGGTTTTGCACATGGCCAAGGTTGGCGGTGCACCACGGCATAGCTAGATGGCCTTGTGGGGAGTTTAGTGAATAAATGAAATTCGTGATTTTTGAGATGTGAGGGTTGGAAAGGCCTACAAATGTCCCCAAATGAATACCATGAAAGTCTTGGTGCACGAAAGTTTTGAGTTCGGTGGGTTTTGCACATGGCTAAGTTTGGCGGTGCACCACGGCATAGCTAGATAGCTTGGTGAGGAGTTTTGTGAAAAAATGAAATTCGTGATTTTTGAGATGTGAGGGTTGGAAAGGCCTACAAATGTCCCCAAATGAATACCGTGAATGTCTTGGTGCACGAAAGTTTTGAGTTCGGTGTGTTTTGCACATGGCCAAGGTTGGCGGTGCACCACGGCATAGCTAGATGGCCTGGTGGGGAGTTTTGTGAAAAATTGAAATTCGTGATTTTTGAGATGTGAGGGTTGGAAAGGCCTACAAATGTCCCCAAATGAATACCATGAAAGTCTTTGTGCATGAAATTTTTGAGTTCGGTGGGTTTTGCACAGGGCCAAGTTGGTCGGTGCACCACGGCCTAGCTAGATGGCTTGGTGGGGAGTTTTGTGAAAAATTGAAATTCGTGACTTTTGAGATGTGAGGGTTGGAAAGGCCTACAAATGTCCCCAAATGAATACCATGAAAGTGTTGGTTCACGAAAGTTTTCAGTTCGGTGGGTTTTGCACAGGGCCAAGTTGGTCGGTGCACCACGGCACAGCTAGATGGCTTGGTTGGGAGTATTGTGAAAAATTGAAATTCGTGACTTTTGAGATGTGAGGGTTGGAGAGGCCTTCAAATGTCCCTAAATGAATACCATGAAAGTCTTGGTGCACGAAAGTTTTGAGTTCGGTGGGTTTTGCACATGGCCAAGGTTGGCGGTGCACCACGGCATAGCTAGATGGCTTGGTGGGGAGTTTTGTGAAAAAATGAAATTCATGATTTTTGAGATGTGAGGGTTGGAAAGGCCTACAAATGTCCCCAAATGAATACCATGAAGGTCTTGGTGCACGAAAGTTTTGAGTTCGGTGGGTTTTGCACATGGCCAAGGTTGGCGGTGCACCACGGCATTGCTAGATGGCTTGGTGGGGAGTTTTGTGAAAAATTGAAATTCGTGATTTTTGAGATGTGAGGGTTGGAAAGGCCTACAAATGTCCCCAAATGAATACCATGAAAGTCTTGGTGCACGAAAGTTTTGAGTTTGGTGGGTTTTGCACATGGCCAAGGTTGGCGGTGCACCACGGCATAGCTAGATGGCATGGTGGGGAGTTTTGTGAAAAAATGAAATTCGTGATTTTTGAAATGTGAGGGTTGGAAAGGCCTACAAATGTCCCCAAATGAATACCATGAAAGTGTTGGTTCACGAAAGTTTTCAGTTCGGTGGGTTTTGCACATGGCCAAGGTTGGCGGTGCACCACGGCATAGCTAGATGGCCTTGTGGGGAGTTTTGTGAAAAAATGAAATTCGTGATTTTTGAAATGTGAGGGTTGGAAAGGCCTACAAATGTCCCCAAATGAATACCATGAATGTCTTGGTGCACGAAAGTTTTGAGTTCGGTGTGTTTTGCACATGGCCCAGGTTGGCGGTGCACCACGGCATAGCTAGATGGCCTGGTGGGGAGTTTTGTGAAAAATTGAAATTCGTGATTTTTGAGATGTGAGGGTTGGAAAGGCCTACAAATGTCCCCAAATGAATACCATGAAAGTCTTTGTGCACGAAATTTTTGAGTTCGGTGGGTTTTGCACAGGGCCAAGTTGGTCGGTGCACCACGGCCTAGCTAGATGGCTTGGTGGGGAGTTTTGTGAAAAATTGAAATTCGTGACTTTTGAGATGTGAGGGTTGGAAAGGCCTACAAATGTCCCCAAATGAATACCATGAAAGTGTTGGTTCACGAAAGTTTTCAGTTCGGTGGGTTTTGCACATGGCCAAGGTTGGCGGTGCACCACGGCATAGCTAGATGGCCTTGTGGGGAGTTTAGTGAATAAATGAAATTCGTGATTTTTGAGATGTGAGGGTTGGAAAGGCCTACAAATGTCCCCAAATGAATACCATGAAAGTCCTGGTGCACGAAAGTTTTGAGTTTGGTGGGTTTTGCACATGGCTAAGTTTGGCGGTGCACCACGTCATAGCTAGATAGCTTGGTGAGGAGTTTTGTGAAAAAATGAAATTCGTGATTTTTGAGATGTGAGGGTTGGAAAGGCCTACAAATGTCCCCAAATGAATACCATGAAAGTCTTTGTGCACGAAATTTTTGAGTTCGGTGGGTTTTGCACAGGGCCAAGTTGGTCGGTGCACCAAGGCCTAGCTAGATGGCTTGGTGGGGAGTTTTGTGAAAAATTGAAATTCGTGACTTTTGATATGTGAGGGTTGGAAAGGCCTACAAATGTCCCCAAATTAATACCATGAAAGTGTTGGTTCACGAAAGTTTTCAGTTCGGTGGGTTTTGCACATGGCCAAGGTTGGCGGTGCACCACGGCATAGCTAGATGGCCTTGTGGGGAGTTTAGTGAATAAATGAAATTCGTGATTTTTGAGATGTGAGGGTTGGAAAGGCCTACAAATGTCCCCAAATGAATACCATGAAAGTCCTGGTGCACGAAAGTTTTGAGTTTGGTGGGTTTTGCACATGGCTAAGTTTGGCGGTGCACCACGTCATAGCTAGATAGCTTGGTGAGGAGTTTTGTGAAAAAATGAAATTCGTGATTTTTGAGATGTGAGGGTTGGAAAGGCCTACAAATGTCCCCAAATGAATACCATGAATGTCTTGGCGCACGAAAGTTTTGAGTTCGGTAGGTTTTGCACATGGCCAAGGTTGGCGGTGCACCACGGCATAGCTAGATGGCTTGGTGGGGAGTTTTGCGAAAAAATGAAATTCGTAATTTTTGAGATGTGAGGGTTGTAAAGGCCTACAAATGTCCCCAAATGAGTACCATGAACGTCTTGGTGCACGAAAGTTGAGTTCGGTGGGTTTTGCACATGGCCAAGGTTGGCGGTGCACCACGGCATAGCTAGATGGCCTGGTGGGGAGTTTTGTGAAAAATTCAAATTCGTGATTTTTGGTTTGTGAGGGTTGGAAAGGCCTACAAATGTCCCCAAATGAATACCATGAAAGTATTGGTGCACGAAATTTTTGAGTTCGGTGGGTATTGCACAGGGCCAAGTTGGTCGGTGCACCACGGCACAGCTAGATGGCTTGGTTGGGAGTATTGTGAAAAATTGAAATTCGTGACTTTTGAGATGTGAGGGTTGGAAAGGCCTTCAAATGTCCCTAAATGAATACCATGAAAGTCTTGGTGCACGAAAGTTTTGAGTTCGGTGGGTTTTGCACATGGCCAAGGTTGGCGGTGCACCACGGCATAGCTAGATGGCTTGGTGGGGAGTTTTGTGAAAAAATGAAATTCATGATTTTTGAGATGTGAGGGTTGGAAAGGCCTACAAATGTCCCCAAATGAATACCATGAAAGTCTTGGTGCACGAAAGTTTTGAGTTCGGTGGGTTTTGCACATGGCCAAGGTTGGCGGTGCACCACGGCCTAGCTAGATGGCTTGGTGGGGAGTTTTGTGAAAAATTGAAATTCGTGACTTTTGAGATGTGAGGGTTGGAAAGGCCTACAAATGTCCCCAAATGAATACCATGAAAGTCTTGGTTCACGAAAGTTTTCAGTTCGGTGGGTTTTGCACATGGCCAAGGTTGGCGGTGCACCACGGCATAGCTAGATAGCCTTGTGGGGAGTTTAGTGAATAAATGAAATTCGTGATTTTTGAGATGTGAGGGTTGGAAAGGCCTATAAATGTCCCCAAATGAATACCATGAAAGTCTTGGTGCACGAAAGTTTTGAGTTTGGTGGGTTTTGCACATGGCTAAGTTTGGCGGTGCACCACGGCATAGCTAGATAGCTTGGTGAGGAGTTTTGTGAAAAAACGAAATTCGTGATTTTTGAGATGTGAGGGTTGGAAAGGCCTACAAATGTCCCCAAATGAATACCATGAAAGTCTTGGTTCACGAAAGTTTTCAGTTCGGTGGGTTTTGCACATGGCCAAGGTTGGCGGTGCACCACGGCATAGCTAGATGGCTTGGTGGGGAGTTTTGTGAAAAAATGAAATTCATGATTTTTGAGATGTGAGGGTTGGAAAGGCCTACAAATGTCCCCAAATGAATACCATGAAAGTCTTGGTGCACGAAAGTTTTGAGTTCGGTGGGTTTTGCACATGGCCAAGGTTGGCGGTGCACCACGGCCTAGCTAGATGGCTTGGTGGGGAGTTTTGTGAAAAATTGAAATTCGTGACTTTTGAGATGTGAGGGTTGGAAAGGCCTACAAATGTCCCCAAATGAATACCATGAAAGTCTTGGTTCACGAAAGTTTTCAGTTCGGTGGGTTTTGCACATGGCCAAGGTTGGCGGTGCACCACGGCATAGCTAGATGGCCTTGTGGGGAGTTTAGTGAATAAATGAAATTCGTGATTTTTGAGATGTGAGGGTTGGAAAGGCCTACAAATGTCCCCAAATGAATACCATGAAAGTCTTGGTGCACGAAAGTTTTGAGTTTGGTGGGTTTTGCACATGGCTAAGTTTGGCGGTGCACCACGGCATAGCTAGATAGCTTGGTGAGGAGTTTTGTGAAAAATTGAAATTCGTGACTTTTGATATGTGAGGGTTGGAAAGGCCTACAAATGTCCCCAAATTAATACCATGAAAGTGTTGGTTCACGAAAGTTTTCAGTTCGGTGGGTTTTGCACATGGCCAAGGTTGGCGGTGCACCACGGCATAGCTAGATGGCCTTGTGGGGAGTTTAGTGAATAAATGAAATTCGTGATTTTTGAGATGTGAGGGTTGGAAAGGCCTACAAATGTCCCCAAATGAATACCATGAAAGTCCTGGTGCACGAAAGTTTTGAGTTTGGTGGGTTTTGCACATGGCTAAGTTTGGCGGTGCACCACGTCATAGCTAGATAGCTTGGTGAGGAGTTTTGTGAAAAAATGAAATTCGTGATTTTTGAGATGTGAGGGTTGGAAAGGCCTACAAATGTCCCCAAATGAATACCATGAAAGTCTTGGTGCACGAAAGTTTTGAGTTCGGTGGGTTTTGCACATGGCCAAGGTTGGCGGTGCACCACGGCATAGCTAGATGGCATGGTGGGGAGTTTTGTGAAAAAATGAAATTCGTGATTTTTGAGGTGTGAGGGTTGGAAAGGCCTACAAATGTCCCCAAATGAATACCATGAAAGTCTTGGTGCACGAAAGTTTTGAGTTCAGTGGGTTTTGCACATGGCCAAGCTTGGTGGTGCACCACGGCATAGCTAGATAGCTTGGTGAGGAGTTTTGTGAAAAAATGAAATTCGTGATTTTTGAGATGTGAGGGTTGGAAAGGCCTACAAATGTCCCCAAATGAATACCATGAAAGTCTTGTGCACGAAAGTTTTGAGTTCGGTGGGTTTTGCACATAGCCAAGGTTGGCGGTGCACCACGGCATAGCTAGATGGCTTGGTGGGGAGTTTTGTGAAAAAATGAAATTCGTGATTTTTGAGATGTGAGGGTTGGAAAGGCCTACAAATGTCCCCAAATGAATACCATGAATGTCTTGGTGCACGAAAGTTTTGAGTTCGGTGGGTTTTGCGCATGGCCAAGGTTTGCGGTGCACCACGGCATATCTAGATGGCTAGGTGGGGAGTTGTGTGAAAAAATGAAATTCGTGATTTTTGAGATGTGAGTGTTGGAAAGGCCTACAAATGTCCCCAAATGAATACCATGAAACTCTTGGTGCATGAAAGTTTTGAGTTCGGTGGGTTTTGGACATGGTCAAGGTTGGCGATGCACCACGGCATAGCTAGATGGCTTGGTGGGGAGTTTTGTGAAAAAATGAAATTCGTGACTTTTGTGATGTGAGGGTTGGAAAGGCCTACAAATGTCTCCAAATGAGTACCATGAAAGTCTTGGCGCACGAAAGTTTTGAGTTTGGTGGGTTTTGCACAGGGCCAAGTTGGTCTGTGCACCACGGCATAGCTAGATGGCTTGGTGGGTAGTTTTGTGAAAAGTTGAAATTCGTGATTTTTGAGATGTGAGGGTTGGAAAGGCCTACAAATGTCCCCAAATGAATACCATGAAAGTCTTGGTGCACGAAAGTTTTGAGTTCGGTGGGTTTTGCACATGGCCAAGGTTGGCGGTGCACCACGACATAGCTAGATGGCTTGGTGGGGAGTTTTGGGAAAAAATGAAAGTCGTGATTTTTGAGATGTGAGGGTTGGAATGGTCTACAAGTGTCCCCAAATGAGTACCATGAAAGTCTTTGTGCACGAAAGTTTTGAGTTCGGTGGGTTTTGCACAGGGCCAAGTGGGTCGGTGCACCACGGCATAGCTAGATGGCTTGGTGGGGAGTTTTGTGAAAAATTGAAATTCGTGATTTTTGAGATGTGAGGGTTGGAAAGGACTACAAATGTCCCCAAATGAATACCATGAAAGTCTTGGTGCAGGAAAGTTTTGAGTTTGGTGGGTTTTGCAAATGGCCAAGGTTGGCGGTGCACCACGGAATAGCTAGATGGCTTGGTGGGGAGTTTTGTGAAAAATTGAAATTCGTGGTTTTTTGAGATGTGAGGGTTAGAAGGGCCTACAAATGTCACCAAATGTATACCATGAAAGTCTTGGTGCACGAAAGGTTTGAGTTCGATGGGTTTTGCACATGGCCAAGCTTGGCGGTGCACCACGGCAGAGCTAGATGGTTTGGTGGGGAATTTTATGAAAAAATGAAATTCGTGATTTTTGAGATGTGAGGGTTGAATTGGCCTCCAAATGCCCCCGAATGAATACCATGAAAGTGTTGGTGCACAAAAGTTTTAAGTTCGGTGGGTTTTGCACATGGCCAAGGTTGGCAGTGCACCACGGCATAGCTATATGGCTTGGTGGGGAGTTTTGTGAAAAAATGAAATTCGTGATTTTTGAGATGTGAGGGTTGGAAAGGCCTACAAATGTCCCCAAATGAGTACCATGAACGTCTTGGTGCACGAAAGTTTTGAGTTCGGTGGGTTTTGCACAGGGCTAAGTGGGTCGGTGCACCACGGCATAGCTAGATGGCTTGGTGGGGAGATTTGTGAAAAATTGAAATTCGTGATTTTTGAGATGTGAGGGTTGGAAAGGCCTACAAATGTCCCCAAATGAATACCATGAATGTCTTGGTGCACGAAAGTTTTGAGTTCGGTGTGTTTTGCACATGGCCAAGGTTGGTGGTGCACCACGGCATAGCTAGATGGCCTGGTGGGGAGTTTTGTGAAAAATTGAAATTCGTGATTTTTGAGATGTGAGGGTTGGAAAGGCCTACAAATGTCCCCAAATGAATACCATGAAAGTCTTGGTGCACGAAATTTTTGAGTTCGGTGGGTTTTGCACAGGGCCAAGTTGGTCGGTGCACCACGGCATAGCTAGATGGCTTGGTGGGGAGTTTTGTGAAAAATTCAAATTCGTGATTTTTGGGATGTGAGGGTTGGAAAGGCCTACAAATGTCCCCAAATGAATACCATGAAAGTATTGGTGCACGAAATTTTTGAGTTCGGTGGGTTTTGCACAGGGCCAAGTTGGTCGGTGCACCACGGCATAGCTAGATGGCTTGGTTGGGAGTATTGTGAAAAATTGAAATTCGTGACTTTTGAGATGTGAGGGTTGGAAAGGCCTAAAAATGTCCCTAAATGAATACCATGAAAGTCTTGGTGCACGAAAGTTTTGAGTTCAGTGGGTTTTGCACATGGCCAAGGTTGGCGGTGCACCACGGCATAGCTAGATGGCTTGGTGTGGAGTTTTATGAAAAAATGAAATTCGTGATTTTTGAGATGTGAGGGTTGGAAAGGCCTACAAATGTCCCCAAATGAATACCATGAAAGTCTTGGTGCACGAAAGTTTTGAGTTCGGTGGGTTTTGCACATGGCCAAGCTTGGCGGTGCACCACGGCATAGCTAGATGGTTTGGTGGGGAGTTTTGTGAAAAATTGAAATTCGTGATTTTTGAGATGTGAGGGTTGGAAAGGCCTACAAATGTCCCCAAATGAATACCATGAAAGTCTTGGTCCACGAAAGTTTTGAGTTCGGTGGGTTTTGCACATGGCCAAGGTTGGCGGTGCACCACGGCATAGCTAGATGGCATGGTGGGGAGTTTTGTGAAAAAATGAAATTCGTGATTTTTGAGGTGTGAGGGTTGGAAAGGCCTACAAATGTCCCCAAATGAATACCATGAAAGTCTTGGTGCACGAAAGTTTTGAGTTCAGTGGGTTTTGCACATGGCCAAGCTTGGCGGTGCACCACGGCATAGCTAGATAGCTTGGTGAGGAGTTTTGTGAAAAAATGAAATTCGTGATTTTTGAGATGTGAGGGTTGGAAAGGCCTACAAATGTCCCCAAATGAATACCATGAGTGTCTTGGTGCACGAAAGTTTTGAGTTCGGTGTGTTTTGCACATGGCCAAGGTTGGCGGTGCACCACGGCATAGCTAGATGGCCTGGTGGGGAGTTTTGTGAAAAATTGAAATTCGTGATTTTTGAGATGTGAGGGTTGGAAAGGCCTACAAATGTCCCCAAATGAATACCATGAAAGTCTTTGTGCACGAAATTTTTGAGTTCGGTGGGTTTTGCACAGGGCCAAGTTGGTCGGTGCACCACGGCCTAGCTAGATGGCTTGGTGGGGAGTTTTGTGAAAAATTGAAATTCGTGACTTTTGAGATGTGAGGGTTGGAAAGGCCTACAAATGTCCCCAAATGAATACCATGAAAGTCTTGGTTCACGAAAGTTTTCAGTTCGGTGGGTTTTGCACATGGCCAAGGTTGGCGGTGCACCACGGCATAGCTAGATGGCCTTGTGGGGAGTTTAGTGAATAAATGAAATTCGTGATTTTTGAGATGTGAGGGTTGGAAAGGCCTATAAATGTCCCCAAATGAATACCATGAAAGTCTTGGTGCACGAAAGTTTTGAGTTTGGTGGGTTTTGCACATGGCTAAGTTTGGCGGTGCACCACGGCATAGCTAGATAGCTTGGTGGGGAGTTTTGTGAAAAATTGAAATTCGTGATTTTTGAGATGTGAGGGTTGGAAAGGCCTACAAATGTCCCCAAATGAATACCATGAAAGTCTTTATGCACGAAATTTTTGAGTTCGGTGGGTTTTGCACAGGGCCAAGTTGGTCGGTGCACCACGGCCTAGCTAGATGGCTTGGTGGGGAGTTTTGTGAAAAATTGAAATTCGTGACTTTTGAGATGTGAGGGTTGGAAAGGCCTACAAATGTCCCCAAATGAATACCATGAAAGTCTTGGTTCACGAAAGTTTTCAGTTCGGTGGGTTTTGCACATGGCCAAGGTTGGCGGTGCACCACGGCATAGCTAGATGGCCTTGTGGGGAGTTTAGTGAATAAATGAAATTCGTGATTTTTGAGATGTGAGGGTTGGAAAGGCCTATAAATGTCCCCAAATGAATACCATGAAAGTCTTGGTGCACGAAAGTTTTGAGTTTGGTGGGTTTTGCACATGGCTAAGTTTGGCGGTGCACCACGGCATAGCTAGATAGCTTGGTGGGGAGTTTTGTGAAAAATTGAAATTCGTGATTTTTGAGATGTGAGGGTTGGAAAGGACTACAAATGTCCCCAAATGAATACCATGAAAGTCTTGGTGCACGAAAGTTTTGAGTTCGGTGGGTTTTGCAAATGGCCAAGGTTGGCGGTGCACCACGGAATAGCTAGATGGCTTGGTGGGGAGTTTTGTGAAAAATTGAAATTCGTGGTTTTTTGAGATGTGAGGGTTAGAAGGGCTACAAATGTCACCAAATGTATACCATGAAAGTCTTGGTGCACGAAAGGTTTGAGTTCGATGGGTTTTGCACATGGCCAAGCTTGGCGGTGCACCACGGCAGAGCTAGATGGTTTGGTGGGGAGTTTTATGAAAAAATGAAATTCGTGATTTTTGAGATGTGAGGGTTGAATTGGCCTCCAAATGCCCCCGAATGAATACCATGAAAGTGTTGGTGCACAAAAGTTTTAAGTTCGGTGGGTTTTGCACATGGCCAAGGTTGGCAGTGCACCACGGCATAGCTAGATGGCTTGGTGGGGAGTTTTGTGAAAAAATGAAATTCGTGATTTTTGAGATGTGAGGGTTGGAAAGGCCTACAAATGTCCCCAAATGAGTACCATGAACGTCTTGGTGCACGAAAGTTTTGAGTTCGGTGGGTTTTGCACAGGGCTAAGTGGGTCGGTGCACCACGGCATAGCTAGATGGCTTGGTGGGGAGATTTGTGAAAAATTGAAATTCGTGATTTTTGAGATGTGAGGGTTGGAAAGGCCTACAAATGTCCCCAAATGAATACCATGAATGTCTTGGTGCACGAAAGTTTTGAGTTCGGTGTGTTTTGCACATGGCCAAGGTTGGTGGTGCACCACGGCATAGCTAGATGGCCTGGTGGGGAGTTTTGTGAAAAATTGAAATTCGTGATTTTTGAGATGTGAGGGTTGGAAAGGCCTACAAATGTCCCCAAATGAATACCATGAAAGTCTTGGTGCACGAAATTTTTGAGTTCGGTGGGTTTTGCACAGGGCCAAGTTGGTCGGTGCACCACGGCATAGCTAGATGGCTTGGTGGGGAGTTTTGTGAAAAATTCAAATTCGTGATTTTTGGGATGTGAGGGTTGGAAAGGCCTACAAATGTCCCCAAATGAATACCATGAAAGTATTGGTGCACGAAATTTTTGAGTTCGGTGGGTTTTGCACAAGGCCAAGTTGGTCGGTGCACCACGGCATAGCTAGATGGCTTGGTTGGGAGTATTGTGAAAAATTGAAATTCGTGACTTTTGAGATGTGAGGGTTGGAAAGGCCTACAAATGTCCCTAAATGAATACCATGAAAGTCTTGGTGCACGAAAGTTTTTAGTTCAGTGGGTTTTGCACATGGCCAAGGTTGGCGGTGCACCACGGCATAGCTAGATGGCTTGGTGTGGAGTTTTATGAAAAAATGAAATTCGTGATTTTTGAGATGTGAGGGTTGGAAAGGCCTACAAATGTCCCCAAATGAATACCATGAAAGTCTTGGTGCACGAAAGTTTTGAGTTCGGTGGGTTTTGCACATGGCCAAGCTTGGCGGTGCACCACGGCATAGCTAGATGGTTTGGTGGGGAGTTTTGTGAAAAATTGAAATTCGTGATTTTTGAGATGTGAGGGTTGGAAAGGCCTACAAATGTCCCCGAATGAATACCATGAAAGTCTTGGTCCACGAAAGTTTTGAGTTCGGTGGGTTTTGCACATGGCCAAGGTTGGCGGTGCACCACGGCATAGCTAGATGGCATGGTGGGGAGTTTTGTGAAAAATTGAAATTCGTGATTTTTGAGGTGTGAGGGTTGGAAAGGCCTACAAATGTCCCCAAATGAATACCATGAAAGTCTTGGTGCACGAAAGTTTTGAGTTCAGTGGGTTTTGCACATGGCCAAGCTTGGCGGTGCACCACGGCATAGCTAGATAGCTTGGTGAGGAGTTTTGTGAAAAAATGAAATTCGTGATTTTTGAGATGTGAGGGTTGGAAAGGCCTACAAATGTCCCCAAATGAATACCATGAGTGTCTTGGTGCACGAAAGTTTTGAGTTCGGTGTGTTTTGCACATGGCCAAGGTTGGCGGTGCACCACGGCATAGCTAGGTGGCCTGGTGGGGAGTTTTGTGAAAAATTGAAATTCGTGATTTTTGAGATGTGAGGGTTGGAAAGGCCTACAAATGTCCCCAAATGAATACCATGAAAGTCTTTGTGCACGAAATTTTTGAGTTCGGTGGGTTTTGCACAGGGCCAAGTTGGTCGGTGCACCACGGCCTAGCTAGATGGCTTGGTGGGGAGTTTTGTGAAAAATTGAAATTCGTGACTTTTGAGATGTGAGGGTTGGAAAGGCCTACAAATGTCCCCAAATGAATACCATGAAAGTCTTGGTTCACGAAAGTTTTCAGTTCGGTGGGTTTTGCACATGGCCAAGGTTGGCGGTGCACCACGGCATAGCTAGATGGCCTTGTGGGGAGTTTAGTGAATAAATGAAATTCGTGATTTTTGAGATGTGAGGGTTGGAAAGGCCTATAAATGTCCCCAAATGAATACCATGAAAGTCTTGGTGCACGAAAGTTTTGAGTTTGGTGGGTTTTGCACATGGCTAAGTTTGGCGGTGCACCACGGCATAGCTAGATAGCTTGGTGGGGAGTTTTGTGAAAAATTGAAATTCGTGATTTTTGAGATGTGAGGGTTGGAAAGGACTACAAATGTCCCCAAATGAATACCATGAAAGTCTTGGTGCACGAAAGTTTTGAGTTCGGTGGGTTTTGCAAATGGCCAAGGTTGGCGGTGCACCACGGAATAGCTAGATGGCTTGGTGGGGAGTTTTGTGAAAAATTGAAATTCGTGGTTTTTTGAGATGTGAGGGTTAGAAGGGCCTACAAATGTCACCAAATGTATACCATGAAAGTCTTGGTGCACGAAAGGTTTGAGTTCGATGGGTTTTGCACATGGCCAAGCTTGGCGGTGCACCACGGCAGAGCTAGATGGTTTGGTGGGGAGTTTTATGAAAAAATGAAATTCGTGATTTTTGAGATGTGAGGGTTGAATTGGCCTCCAAATGCCCCCGAATGAATACCATGAAAGTGTTGGTGCACAAAAGTTTTAAGTTCGGTGGGTTTTGCACATGGCCAAGGTTGGCAGTGCACCACGGCATAGCTAGATGGCTTGGTGGGGAGTTTTGTGAAAAAATGAAATTCGTGATTTTTGAGATGTGAGGGTTGGAAAGGCCTACAAATGTCCCCAAATGAGTACCATGAACGTCTTGGTGCACGAAAGTTTTGAGTTCGGTGGGTTTTGCACAGGGCTAAGTGGGTCGGTGCACCACGGCATAGCTAGATGGCTTGGTGGGGAGATTTGTGAAAAATTGAAATTCGTGATTTTTGAGATGTGAGGGTTGGAAAGGCCTACAAATGTCCCCAAATGAATACCATGAATGTCTTGGTGCACGAAAGTTTTGAGTTCGGTGTGTTTTGCACATGGCCAAGGTTGGTGGTGCACCACGGCATAGCTAGATGGCCTGGTGGGGAGTTTTGTGAAAAATTGAAATTCGTGATTTTTGAGATGTGAGGGTTGGAAAGGCCTACAAATGTCCCCAAATGAATACCATGAAAGTCTTGGTGCACGAAATTTTTGAGTTCGGTGGGTTTTGCACAGGGCCAAGTTGGTCGGTGCACCACGGCATAGCTAGATGGCTTGGTGGGGAGTTTTGTGAAAAATTCAAATTCGTGATTTTTGGGATGTGAGGGTTGGAAAGGCCTACAAATGTCCCCAAATGAATACCATGAAAGTATTGGTGCACAAAATTTTTGAGTTCGGTGGGTTTTGCACAGGGCCAAGTTGGTCGGTGCACCACGGCATAGCTAGATGGCTTGGTTGGGAGTATTGTGAAAAATTGAAATTCGTGACTTTTGAGATGTGAGGGTTGGAAAGGCCTACAAATGTCCCCAAATGAATACCATGAAAGTCTTGGTGCACGAAAGTTTTGAGTTCGGTGGGTTTTGCACATGGCCAAGCTTGGCGGTGCACCACGGCGTAGCTAGATGGTTTGGTGGGGAGTTTTGTGAAAAATTGAAATTCGTGATTTTTGAGATGTGAGGGTTGGAAAGGCCTACAAATGTCCCCAAATGAATACCATGAAAGTCTTGGTCCAATAAAGTTTTGAGTTCGGTGGGTTTTGCACATGGCCAAGGTTGGCGGTGCACCACGGCATAGCTAGATGGCATGGTGGGGAGTTTTGTGAAAAAATGAAATTCGTGATTTTTGAGGTGTGAGGGTTGGAAAGGCCTACAAATGTCCCCAAATGAATACCATGAAAGTCTTGGTGCACGAAAGTTTTGAGTTCAGTGGGTTTTGCACATGGCCAAGCTTGGCGGTGCACCACGGCATAGCTAGATAGCTTGGTGAGGAGTTTTGTGAAAAAATGAAATTCGTGATTTTTGAGATGTGAGGGTTGGAAAGGCCTACAAATGTCCCCAAATGAATACCATGAATGTCTTGGTGCACGAAAGTTTTGAGTTCGGTGTGTTTTGCACATGGCCAAGGTTGGCGGTGCACCACGGCATAGCTAGGTGGCCTGGTGGGGAGTTTTGTGAAAAATTGAAATTCGTGATTTTTGAGATGTGAGGGTTGGAAAGGCCTACAAATGTCCCCAAATGAATACCATGAAAGTCTTTGTGCACGAAATTTTTGAGTTCGGTGGGTTTTGCACAGGGCCAAGTTGGTCGGTGCACCACGGCCTAGCTAGATGGCTTGGTGGGGAGTTTTGTGAAAAATTGAAATTCGTGACTTTTGAGATGTGAGGGTTGGAAAGGCCTACAAATGTCCCCAAATGAATACCATGAAAGTCTTGGTTCACGAAACTTTTCAGTTCGGTGGGTTTTGCACATGGCCAAGGTTGGCGGTGCACCACGGCATAGCTAGATGGCCTTGTGGGGAGTTTAGTGAATAAATGAAATTCGTGATTTTTGAGATGTGAGGGTTGGAAAGGCCTATAAATGTCCCCAAATGAATACCATGAAAGTCTTGGTGCACGAAAGTTTTGAGTTTGGTGGGTTTTGCACATGGCTAAGTTTGGCGGTGCACCACGGCATAGCTAGATAGCTTGGTGAGGAGTTTTGTGAAAAAACGAAATTCGTGATTTTTGAGATGTGAGGGTTGGAAAGGCCTACAAATGTCCCCAAATGAATACCATGAAAGTCTTGGTGTACGAAAGTTTTGAGTTCGGTGGGTTTTGCACATGGCCAAGCTTGGCGGTGCACCACGGCATAGCTAGATAGCTTGGTGAGGAGTTTTGTGAAAAAATGAAATTCGTGATTTTTGAGATGTGAGGGTTGGAAAGGCCTACAAATGTCCCCAAATGAATACCATGAATGTCTTGGTGCACGAAAGTTTTGAGTTCGGTGTGTTTTGCACATGGCCAAGGTTGGCGGTGCACCACGGCATAGCTAGATGGCCTGGTGGGGAGTTTTGTGAAAAATTGAAATTCGTGATTTTTGAGATGTGAGGGTTGGAAAGGCCTACAAATGTCCCCAAATGAATACCATGAAAGTCTTTGTGAACGAAATTTTTGAGTTCGGTGGGTTTTGCACAGGGCCAAGTTGGTCGGTGCACCACGGCCTAGCTAGATGGCTTGGTGGGGAGTTTTGTGAAAAATTGAAATTCGTGACTTTTGAGATGTGAGGGTTGGAAAGGCCTACAAATGTCCCCAAATGAATACCATGAAAGTCTTGGTTCACGAAAGTTTTCAGTTCGGTGGGTTTTGCACATGGCCAAGGTTGGCGGTGCACCACGGCATAGCTAGATGGCCTTGTGGGGAGTTTAGTGAATAAATGAAATTCGTGATTTTTGAGATGTGAGGGTTGGAAAGGCCTATAAATGTCCCCAAATGAATACCATGAAAGTCTTGGTGCACGAAAGTTTTGAGTTTGGTGGGTTTTGCACATGGCTAAGTTTGGCGGTGCACCACGGCATAGCTAGATAGCTTGGTGAGGAGTTTTGTGAAAAAACGAAATTCGTGATTTTTGAGATGTGAGGGTTGGAAAGGCCTACAAATGTCCCCAAATGAATACCATGAAAGTCTTGGCGCACGAAAGTTTTGAGTTCGGTAGGTTTTGCACATGGCCAAGGTTGGCGGTGCACCACGGCATAGCTAGATGGCTTGGTGGGGAGTTTTGTGAAAAAATGAAATTCGTGATTTTTGAGATGTGAGGGTTGGAAAGGCCTACAAATGTCCCCAAATGAATACCATGAAAGTCTTGGTGCTCGAAAGTTTTGAGTTCGGTGGGTTTTGCGCACGGCCAAGGTTTGCGGTGCACCACGGCATAGCTAGATGGCTTGGTGGGGAGTTTTGTGAAAAAATGAAATTCGTGATTTTTGAGATGTGAGTGTTGGAAAGGCCTACAAATGTCCCCAAATGAATACCATGAAACTGTTGGTGCATGAAAGTTTTGAGTTCGGTGGGTTTTGGACATGGCCAAGGTGGGTCGGTGCACCACGGCATGGCTAGATGGCTTGGTGGGGAGTTTTGTGAAAAATTGAAATTCGTGATTTTTGAGATGTGAGGGTTTGAAAGGACTACAAATGTCCCCAAATGAATACCATGAAAGTCTTGGTGCACGAAAGTTTTGAGTTCGGTGGGTTTTGCACATGGCCAAGGTTGGCGGTGCACCACGGAATAGCTAGATGGCTTGGTGGGGAGTTTTGTGAAAAATTGAAATTCGTGGTTTTTGAGATGTGAGGGTTGGAAGGGCCTACAAATGTCACCAAATGTATACCATGAAAGTCTTGGTGCACGAAAGGTTTGAGTTCGGTGGGTTTTGCACATGGCCAAGCTTGGCGGTGCACCACTGCAGAGCTAGATGGTTTGGTGGGGAGTTTTATGAAAAAATGAAATTCGTGATTTTTGAGATGTGAGGGTTGAATTGGCCTCCAAATGCCCCCGAATGAATACCATGAAAGTGTTGGTGCACAAAAGTTTTAAGTTCGGTGGGTTTTGCACATGGCCAAGGTTGGCAGTGCACCACGGCATAGCTAGATGGCTTGGTGGGGAGTTTTGTGAAAAAATGAAATTCGTGATTTTTGAGATGTGAGGGTTGGAAAGGCCTACAAATGTCCCCAAATGAGTACCATGAACGTCTTGGTGCACGAAAGTTTTGAGTTCGGTGGGTTTTGCACAGGGCCAAGTGGGTCGGTGCACCACGGCATAGCTAGATGGCTTGGTGGGGAGATTTGTGAAAAATTGAAATTCATGATTTTTGAGATGTGAGGGTTGGAAAGGCCTACAAATGTCCCCAAATGAATACCATGAAAGTCTTGGTGCACGAAAGTTTTGAGTTCGGTGGGTTTTGCACATGGCCACGGTTGGCGGTGCACCACGACAAAGCTAGATGGCTTGGTGGGGAGTTTAGAAAAAAAAATGAAAGTCGTGATTTTTGAGATGTGAGGGTTGGAAAGGCCTACAAGTGTCCCCAAATGAGTACCATGAAATTCTTGGTGCACGAAAGTTTTGAGTTCGGTGGGTTTTGCACAGGGCCAAGTGGGTCGGTGCACCACGGCATAGCTAGGTGGCTTGGTGGGGAGTTTTGTGAAAAATTGAAATTCCTGATTTTTGAGATCTGAGGGTTGGAAAGGCCTACATATGTCCCCAAATGAATACCATGAAAGTCTTGGTGCACGAAAGTTTTGAGTTCGGTGGGTTTTGCACATGGCCAAGGTTGGCGGTGCACCACGGCATTGCTAGATGGCTTGGTGGGAGTTTTGTGAAAAATTGAAATTCGTGGTTTTTGAGATGTGAGGGTTGGAAGGGCCTACAAATGTCCCCAAATGTATACCATGAAAGTCTTGGTGCACGAAAGTTTTGAGTTCGGCGGGTTTTGCACATGGCCAAGGTTGGCGGTGCACCACGACATAGCTAGATGGCTTGGTGGGGAGTTTTGTGAAAAAATGAAATTCGTGATTTTTGAGATGTGAGGGTTGGAAAGCCTACAAATGTCCCTAAATGAATACCATGAAAGTCTTGGTGCACGAAAGTTTTGAGTTCGGCGGGTTTTGCAGATGGCCAAGGTTGGCGATGCACCACGGCATAGCTAGATGGCTTGGTGGGGAGTATTGTGAAAAAATGAAAGTCGTGATTTTTGAGATGTGAGGGTTGGAAAGCCCTACAAGTGTCCCCAAATAAGTACCATCAAAGTCTTGGTGCACGAAAGTTTTGAGTTCGGTGGGTTTTGCACAGGGTCAAGTTGGTCGGTGCACCACGGCAGAGCTAGATGGCTTGGTGGGGAGTTTTGTGAAAAAATGAAATTCGTGATTTTTGAGATGTGAGGGTTAGAAAGGCCTACAAATGTCCCCAAATGAGTACCATGAAATTCTTGGTGCACGAAACTTTTGAGTTCGGTGGGTTTTGCACAGGGTCAGATTGGTCGGTGCACCACGGCATAGGTATATGGCTTGGTGGGGAGTTTTGTGAAAAATTGAAATTCGTCATTTTTGAGATGTGAGGGTTGGAAAGGCCTACAAATGTCCCAAAATGAATACCATGAAAGTCTTGTGCACGAAAGTTTTGAGTTCGGTGGGTTTTGCACATGGCCAAGGTTGGCGGTGCACCACGGCATGCTAGATGGCTTGGTGGGGTGTTTTGTGAAGAATTCAAATTCGTGATTTTTGAGATGTGAGGGTTGGAAAGGCCTACAAATGTCCCCAAATGAATACCATGAATGTCTTGGTGCACGAAAGTTTTGAGTTCGGTGGGTTTTGCACATGGCCAAGTTGGTCGGTGCACAACGGCATATCTAGATGGCTAGGTGGGGAGTTGTGTGAAAAAATGAAATTCGTGATTTTTGAGATGTGCGGGTTGGAAATGTCTAGAAATTTCCCCAAATGAATACCATGAAAGTCTTGGTGCACGAAAGTTTTGAGTTCGGTGGGTTTTGCAGATGGTCAAGGTTGGCGATGCACCACGGCATAGCTAGATGGCTTGGTGGGGAGTTTTGTGAAAAAATGAAATTCGTGACTTTTGTGATGTGAGGGTTGGAAAGGCCTACAAATGTCTCCAAATGAGTACCATGAAAGTCTTGGCGCACGAAAGTTTTGAGTTTGGTGGGTTTTGCACAGGGCCAAGTTGGTCTGTGCACCACGGCATAGCTAGATGGCTTGGTGGGTAGTTTTGTGAAAAGTTGAAATTCGTGATTTTTGAGATGTGAGGGTTGGAAAGGCCTACAAATGTCCCCAAATGAATACCATGAAAGTCTTGGTGCACGAAAGTTTTGAGTTCGGTGGGTTTTGCACATGGCCAAGGTTGGCGTTGCACCACGACATAGCTAGATGGCTTGGTGGGGAGTTTTGGGAAAAAATGAAAGTCGTGATTTTTGAGATGTGAGGGTTGGAATGGCCTACAAGTGTCCCCAAATGAGTACCATGAAAGTCTTGGTGCACGAAAGTTTTGAGTTCGGTGGGTTTTGCACAGGGCCAAGTGGGTCGGTGCACCACGGCATAGCTAGATGGCTTGGTGGGGAGTTTTGTGAAAAATTGAAATTCGTGATTTTTTAGATGTGAGGGTTGGAAAGGACTACAAATGTCCCCAAATGAATACCATGAAAGTCTTGGTGCACGAAAGTTTTGAGTTCGGTGGGTTTTGCAAATGGCCAAGGTTGGCGGTGCACCACGGAATAGCTAGATGGCTTGGTTGGGAGTTTTGTGAAAAATTGAAATTCGTGGTTTTTTGAGATGTGAGGGTTAGAAGGGCCTACAAATGTCACCAAATGTATACCATGAAAGTCTTGGTGCACGAAAGGTTTGAGTTCGATGGGTTTTGCACATGGCCAAGCTTGGCGGTGCACCACGGCAGAGCTAGATGGTTTGGTGGGGAGTTTTATGAAAAAATGAAATTCGTGATTTTTGAGATGTGAGGGTTGAATTGGCCTCCAAATGCCCCCGAATGAATACCATGAAAGTGTTGGTGCACAAAAGTTTTAAGTTCGGTGGGTTTTGCACATGGCCAAGGTTGGCAGTGCACCACGGCATAGCTAGATGGCTTCGTGGGGAGTTTTGTGAAAAAATGAAATTCGTGATTTTTGAGATGTGAGGGTTGGAAAGGCCTACAAATGTCCCCAAATGAGTACCATGAACGTCTTGGTGCACGAAAGTTTTGAGTTCGGTGGGTTTTGCACAGGGCCAAGTGGGTCGGTGCACCACGGCATAGCTAGATGGCTTGGTGGGGAGATTTGTGAAAAATTGAAATTCATGATTTTTGAGATGTGAGGGTTGGAAATCCTACAAATGTCCCCAAATGAATACCATGAAAGTCTTGGTGCACGAAAGTTTTGAGTTCGGTGGGTTTTGCACATGGCCAAGGTTGGCGGTGCACCACGACAAAGCTAGATGGCTTGGTGGGGAGTTTTGAAAAAAAAATGAAAGTCGTGATTTTTGGGATGTGAGGGGTGGAAAGGCCTACAAGTGTCCCCAAATGAGTACCATGAAATTCTTGGTGCACGAAAGTTTTGAGTTCGGTGGGTTTTGCACAGGGCCAAGTGGGTCGGTGCACCACGGCATAGCTAGATAGCTTGGTGGGGAGTATTGTGAAAAAATGAAAGTCGTGATTTTTGAGATGTGAGGGTTGGAAAGCCCTACAGGTGTCCCCAAATGAGTACCATCAAAGTCTTGGTGCACGAAAGTTTTGAGTTCGGTGGGTTTTGCACAGGTCCAAGTGGGTCGGTGCACCATGCATAGCTAGATGGCTTGGTGGGGAGTTTTGTGAAAAATTGAAATTCGTGATTTTTGAGATGTGAGGGTTGGAAAGGCCTACAAATGTCCCCAAATGAATACCATGAAAGTCTTGGTGCACGAAAGTTTTTAGTTCGGTGGGTTTTGCGCATGGCCAAGGTTGGCGGTGCACCACGACATAGCTAGATGGCTTAATGGGGAGTTTTGGGAAAAAATGAAAGTCGTGATTTTTGAGATGTGAGGGTTGGAATGGCCTACAAGTGTCCCCAAATGAGTACCATGAAAGTCTTGGTGCACGAAAGTTTTGAGTTCGGTGGGTTTTGCACAGGGCCAAGTGGGTCGGTGCACCACGGCATAGCTAGATGGCTTGGTGGGGAGTTTTGTGAAAAATTGAAATTCGTGATTTTTGAGATGTGAGGGTTGGAAAGGACTACAAATGTCCCCAAATGAATACCATGAAAGTCTTGGTGCACGAAAGTTTTGAGTTCGGTGGGTTTTGCAAATGGCCAAGGTTGACGGTGCACCACGGAATAGCTAGATGGCTTGGTGGGGAGTTTTGTGAAAAATTGAAATTCGTGGTTTTTTGAGATGTGAGGGTTGGAAGGGCCTACAAATGTCACCAAATGTATACCATGAAAGTCTTGGTGCACGAAAGGTTTGAGTTCGGTGGGTTTTGCACATGGCCAAGCTTGGCGGTGCACCACGGCAGAGCTAGATGGTTTGGTGGGGAGTTTTGTGAAAAATTGAAATTCGTGATTTTTGAGATGTGAGGGTTGAATTGGCCTCCAAATGCCCCCGAATGAATACCATGAAAGTGTTGGTGCACAAAAGTTTTAAGTTCGGTGGGTTTTGCACATGGCCAAGGTTGGCAGTGCACCACGACATAGCTAGATGGCTTGGTGGGGAGTTTTGTGAAAAAATGAAATTCGTGATTTTTGAGATGTGAGGGTTGGAAAGGCCTACAAATGTCCCCAAATGAGTACCATGAACGTCTTGGTGCATGAAAGTTTTGAGTTCGGTGGGTTTTGCACAGGGCCAAGTGGGTCGGTGCACCACGGCATAGCTAGATGGCTTGGTGGGGAATTTTGTGAAAAAATGAAATTCGTGATTTTTGAGATGTGAGGGTTGGAAATCCTACAAATGTCCCCAAATGAATACCATGAAAGTCTTGGTGCACGAAAGTTTTTAGTTCGGTGGGTTTTGCAGATGGCCAAGGTTGGCGATGCACCACGGCATAGCTAGATGGCTTTGTGGGGAGTATTGTGAAAAAATGAAAGTCGTGATTTTTGAGATGTGAGGGTTGGAAAGCCCTACAAGTGTCCCCAAATGAGTACCATCAAAGCCTTGGTGCACGAAAGCTTTGAGTTCGGTGGGTTTTGCACATGGCCAACCTTGGCGGTGCACCATGGCATAGCTAGATGGCTTGGTGGGGAGTATTGTGAAAAAATGAAAGTCGTGATTTTTGAGATGTGAGGGTTGGAAAGCCCTACAAGTGTCCCCAAATGAGTACCATGAAAGTCTTGGTGCACGAAAGTTTTGAGTTCGGTGGGTTTTGCACATGGCCAAGGTTGGCGGTGCACCACGGCATAGCTAGATGGCTTGGTGGGGAGTTTTGTGAAAAAATGAAATTCGTGATTTTTGAGATGTGAGGGTTGGAAAGGCCTCCAAATGTCCCCAAATGAATACCATGAAAGTCTTGGTGCACGAAAGTTTTGAGTTCGGCGGGTTTTGCAGATGGCCAAGGTTGGCGATGCACCACGGCATAGCTAGATGGCTTTGTGGGGAGTATTGTGAAAAAATGAAAGTCGTGATTTTTGAGATGTGAGGGTTGGAAAGCCCTACAAGTGTCCCCAAATGAGTACCATCAAAGCCTTGGTGCACGAAAGTTTTGAGTTCGGTGGGTTTTGCACAGGTCCAAGTGGGTCGGTGCACCATGCATAGCTAGATGGCTTGGTGGGGAGTTTTGTGAAAAATTGAAATTCATGATTTTTGAGATGTGAGGGTTGGAAAGGCCTACAAATGTCCCCAAATGAATACCATGAAAGTCTTGGTGCACGAAAGTTTTTAGTTCGGTGGGTTTTGCACATGGCCAAGGTTGGCGGTGCACCACGGCAAAGCTAGATGGCTTGGTGGGGAGTTTTGTGAAAAAATGAAATTCGTGATTTTTGAGATGTGAGGGTTGGAAATCCTACAAATGTCCCCAAATGAATACCATGAAAGTCTTGGTGCACGAAAGTTTTGAGTTCGGTGGGTTTTGCAGATGGTCAAGGTTGGCGATGCACCACGGCATAGCTAGATGGCTTGGTGGGGAGTTTTGTGAAAAAATGAAATTCGTGACTTTTGTGATGTGAGGGTTGGAAAGGCCTACAAATGTCTCCAAATGAGTACCATGAAAGTCTTGGCGCACGAAAGTTTTGAGTTTGGTGGGTTTTGCACAGGGCCAAGTTGGTCTGTGCACCACGGCATAGCTAGATGGCTTGGTGGGTAGTTTTGTGAAAAGTTGAAATTCGTGATTTTTGAGATGTGAGGGTTGGAAAGGCCTACAAATGTCCCCAAATGAATACCATGAAAGTCTTGGTGCACGAAAGTTTTGAGTTCGGTGGGTTTTGCACATGGCCAAGGTTGGCGTTGCACCACGACATAGCTAGATGGCTTGGTGGGGAGTTTTGGGAAAAAATGAAAGTCGTGATTTTTGAGATGTGAGGGTTGGAATGGCCTACAAGTGTCCCCAAATGAGTACCATGAAAGTCTTGGTGCACGAAAGTTTTGAGTTCGGTGGGTTTTGCACAGGGCCAAGTGGGTCGGTGCACCACGGCATAGCTAGATGGCTTGGTGGGGAGTTTTGTGAAAAATTGAAATTCGTGATTTTTTAGATGTGAGGGTTGGAAAGGACTACAAATGTCCCCAAATGAATACCATGAAAGTCTTGGTGCACGAAAGTTTTGAGTTCGGTGGGTTTTGCAAATGGCCAAGGTTGGCGGTGCACCACGGAATAGCTAGATGGCTTGGTTGGGAGTTTTGTGAAAAATTGAAATTCGTGGTTTTTTGAGATGTGAGGGTTAGAAGGGCCTACAAATGTCACCAAATGTATACCATGAAAGTCTTGGTGCACGAAAGGTTTGAGTTCGATGGGTTTTGCACATGGCCAAGCTTGGCGGTGCACCACGGCAGAGCTAGATGGTTTGGTGGGGAGTTTTATGAAAAAATGAAATTCGTGATTTTTGAGATGTGAGGGTTGAATTGGCCTCCAAATGCCCCCGAATGAATACCATGAAAGTGTTGGTGCACAAAAGTTTTAAGTTCGGTGGGTTTTGCACATGGCCAAGGTTGGCAGTGCACCACGGCATAGCTAGATGGCTTCGTGGGGAGTTTTGTGAAAAAATGAAATTCGTGATTTTTGAGATGTGAGGGTTGGAAAGGCCTACAAATGTCCCCAAATGAGTACCATGAACGTCTTGGTGCACGAAAGTTTTGAGTTCGGTGGGTTTTGCACAGGGCCAAGTGGGTCGGTGCACCACGGCATAGCTAGATGGCTTGGTGGGGAGATTTGTGAAAAATTGAAATTCATGATTTTTGAGATGTGAGGGTTGGAAATCCTACAAATGTCCCCAAATGAATACCATGAAAGTCTTGGTGCACGAAAGTTTTGAGTTCGGTGGGTTTTGCACATGGCCAAGGTTGGCGGTGCACCACGACAAAGCTAGATGGCTTGGTGGGGAGTTTTGAAAAAAAAATGAAAGTCGTGATTTTTGGGATGTGAGGGGTGGAAAGGCCTACAAGTGTCCCCAAATGAGTACCATGAAATTCTTGGTGCACGAAAGTTTTGAGTTCGGTGGGTTTTGCACAGGGCCAAGTGGGTCGGTGCACCACGGCATAGCTAGATAGCTTGGTGGGGAGTATTGTGAAAAAATGAAAGTCGTGATTTTTGAGATGTGAGGGTTGGAAAGCCCTACAGGTGTCCCCAAATGAGTACCATCAAAGTCTTGGTGCACGAAAGTTTTGAGTTCGGTGGGTTTTGCACAGGTCCAAGTGGGTCGGTGCACCATGCATAGCTAGATGGCTTGGTGGGGAGTTTTGTGAAAAATTGAAATTCGTGATTTTTGAGATGTGAGGGTTGGAAAGGCCTACAAATGTCCCCAAATGAATACCATGAAAGTCTTGGTGCACGAAAGTTTTTAGTTCGGTGGGTTTTGCACATGGCCAAGGTTGGCGGTGCACCACGACATAGCTAGATGGCTTAATGGGGAGTTTTGGGAAAAAATGAAAGTCGTGATTTTTGAGATGTGAGGGTTGGAATGGCCTACAAATGTCCCCAAATGAATACCATGAAAGTCTTGGTGCACGAAAGTTTTGAGTTCGGTGGGTTTTGCAAATGGCCAAGGTTGGCGGTGCACCACGGAATAGCTAGATAGCTTGGTGGGGAGTATTGTGAAAAAATGAAAGTCGTGATTTTTGAGATGTGAGGGTTGGAAAGCCCTACAGGTGTCCCCAAATGAGTACCATCAAAGTCTTGGTGCACGAAAGTTTTGAGTTCGGTGGGTTTTGCACAGGTCCAAGTGGGTCGGTGCACCATGCATAGCTAGATGGCTTGGTGGGGAGTTTTGTGAAAAATTGAAATTCGTGATTTTTTAGATGTGAGGGTTGGAAAGGACTACAAATGTCCCCAAATGAATACCATGAAAGTCTTGGTGCACGAAAGTTTTGAGTTCGGTGGGTTTTGCAAATGGCCAAGGTTGGCGGTGCACCACGGAATAGCTAGATGGCTTGGTTGGGAGTTTTGTGAAAAATTGAAATTCGTGGTTTTTTGAGATGTGAGGGTTAGAAGGGCCTACAAATGTCACCAAATGTATACCATGAAAGTCTTGGTGCACGAAAGGTTTGAGTTCGATGGGTTTTGCACATGGCCAAGCTTGGCGGTGCACCACGGCAGAGCTAGATGGTTTGGTGGGGAGTTTTATGAAAAAATGAAATTCGTGATTTTTGAGATGTGAGGGTTGAATTGGCCTCCAAATGCCCCCGAATGAATACCATGAAAGTGTTGGTGCACAAAAGTTTTAAGTTCGGTGGGTTTTGCACATGGCCAAGGTTGGCAGTGCACCACGGCATAGCTAGATGGCTTCGTGGGGAGTTTTGTGAAAAAATGAAATTCGTGATTTTTGAGATGTGAGGGTTGGAAAGGCCTACAAATGTCCCCAAATGAGTACCATGAACGTCTTGGTGCACGAAAGTTTTGAGTTCGGTGGGTTTTGCACAGGGCCAAGTGGGTCGGTGCACCACGGCATAGCTAGATGGCTTGGTGGGGAGATTTGTGAAAAATTGAAATTCATGATTTTTGAGATGTGAGGGTTGGAAATCCTACAAATGTCCCCAAATGAATACCATGAAAGTCTTGGTGCACGAAAGTTTTGAGTTCGGTGGGTTTTGCACATGGCCAAGGTTGGCGGTGCACCACGACAAAGCTAGATGGCTTGGTGGGGAGTTTTGAAAAAAAAATGAAAGTCGTGATTTTTGGGATGTGAGGGGTGGAAAGGCCTACAAGTGTCCCCAAATGAGTACCATGAAATTCTTGGTGCACGAAAGTTTTGAGTTCGGTGGGTTTTGCACAGGGCCAAGTGGGTCGGTGCACCACGGCATAGCTAGATAGCTTGGTGGGGAGTATTGTGAAAAAATGAAAGTCGTGATTTTTGAGATGTGAGGGTTGGAAAGCCCTACAGGTGTCCCCAAATGAGTACCATCAAAGTCTTGGTGCACGAAAGTTTTGAGTTCGGTGGGTTTTGCACAGGTCCAAGTGGGTCGGTGCACCATGCATAGCTAGATGGCTTGGTGGGGAGTTTTGTGAAAAATTGAAATTCGTGATTTTTGAGATGTGAGGGTTGGAAAGGCCTACAAATGTCCCCAAATGAATACCATGAAAGTCTTGGTGCACGAAAGTTTTTAGTTCGGTGGGTTTTGCACATGGCCAAGGTTGGCGGTGCACCACGACATAGCTAGATGGCTTAATGGGGAGTTTTGGGAAAAAATGAAAGTCGTGATTTTTGAGATGTGAGGGTTGGAATGGCCTACAAGTGTCCCCAAATGAGTACCATGAAAGTCTTGGTGCACGAAAGTTTTGAGTTCGGTGGGTTTTGCACAGGGCCAAGTGGGTCGGTGCACCACGGCATAGCTAGATGGCTTGGTGGGGAGTTTTGTGAAAAATTGAAATTCGTGATTTTTGAGATGTGAGGGTTGGAAAGGACTACAAATGTCCCCAAATGAATACCATGAAAGTCTTGGTGCACGAAAGTTTTGAGTTCGGTGGGTTTTGCAAATGGCCAAGGTTGACGGTGCACCACGGAATAGCTAGATGGCTTGGTGGGGAGTTTTGTGAAAAATTGAAATTCGTGGTTTTTTGAGATGTGAGGGTTGGAAGGGCCTACAAATGTCACCAAATGTATACCATGAAAGTCTTGGTGCACGAAAGGTTTGAGTTCGGTGGGTTTTGCACATGGCCAAGCTTGGCGGTGCACCACGGCAGAGCTAGATGGTTTGGTGGGGAGTTTTGTGAAAAATTGAAATTCGTGATTTTTGAGATGTGAGGGTTGAATTGGCCTCCAAATGCCCCCGAATGAATACCATGAAAGTGTTGGTGCACAAAAGTTTTAAGTTCGGTGGGTTTTGCACATGGCCAAGGTTGGCAGTGCACCACGACATAGCTAGATGGCTTGGTGGGGAGTTTTGTGAAAAAATGAAATTCGTGATTTTTGAGATGTGAGGGTTGGAAAGGCCTACAAATGTCCCCAAATGAGTACCATGAACGTCTTGGTGCATGAAAGTTTTGAGTTCGGTGGGTTTTGCACAGGGCCAAGTGGGTCGGTGCACCACGGCATAGCTAGATGGCTTGGTGGGGAATTTTGTGAAAAAATGAAATTCGTGATTTTTGAGATGTGAGGGTTGGAAATCCTACAAATGTCCCCAAATGAATACCATGAAAGTCTTGGTGCACGAAAGTTTTTAGTTCGGTGGGTTTTGCAGATGGCCAAGGTTGGCGATGCACCACGGCATAGCTAGATGGCTTTGTGGGGAGTATTGTGAAAAAATGAAAGTCGTGATTTTTGAGATGTGAGGGTTGGAAAGCCCTACAAGTGTCCCCAAATGAGTACCATCAAAGCCTTGGTGCACGAAAGCTTTGAGTTCGGTGGGTTTTGCACATGGCCAACCTTGGCGGTGCACCATGGCATAGCTAGATGGCTTGGTGGGGAGTATTGTGAAAAAATGAAAGTCGTGATTTTTGAGATGTGAGGGTTGGAAAGCCCTACAAGTGTCCCCAAATGAGTACCATGAAAGTCTTGGTGCACGAAAGTTTTGAGTTCGGTGGGTTTTGCACATGGCCAAGGTTGGCGGTGCACCACGGCATAGCTAGATGGCTTGGTGGGGAGTTTTGTGAAAAAATGAAATTCGTGATTTTTGAGATGTGAGGGTTGGAAAGGCCTCCAAATGTCCCCAAATGAATACCATGAAAGTCTTGGTGCACGAAAGTTTTGAGTTCGGCGGGTTTTGCAGATGGCCAAGGTTGGCGATGCACCACGGCATAGCTAGATGGCTTTGTGGGGAGTATTGTGAAAAAATGAAAGTCGTGATTTTTGAGATGTGAGGGTTGGAAAGCCCTACAAGTGTCCCCAAATGAGTACCATCAAAGCCTTGGTGCACGAAAGTTTTGAGTTCGGTGGGTTTTGCACAGGTCCAAGTGGGTCGGTGCACCATGCATAGCTAGATGGCTTGGTGGGGAGTTTTGTGAAAAATTGAAATTCATGATTTTTGAGATGTGAGGGTTGGAAAGGCCTACAAATGTCCCCAAATGAATACCATGAAAGTCTTGGTGCACGAAAGTTTTTAGTTCGGTGGGTTTTGCACATGGCCAAGGTTGGCGGTGCACCACGGCAAAGCTAGATGGCTTGGTGGGGAGTTTTGTGAAAAAATGAAATTCGTGATTTTTGAGATGTGAGGGTTGGAAATCCTACAAATGTCCCCAAATGAATACCATGAAAGTCTTGGTGCACGAAAGTTTTTAGTTCGGTGGGTTTTGCAGATGGCCAAGGTTGGCGATGCACCACGGCATAGCTAGATGGCTTTGTGGGGAGTATTGTGAAAAAATGAAAGTCGTGATTTTTGAGATGTGAGGGTTGGAAAGCCCTACAAGTGTCCCCAAATGAGTACCATCAAAGCCTTGGTGCACGAAAGCTTTGAGTTCGGTGGGTTTTGCACATGGCCAACCTTGGCGGTGCACCATGGCATAGCTAGATGGCTTGGTGGGGAGTATTGTGAAAAAATGAAAGTCGTGATTTTTGAGATGTGAGGGTTGGAAAGCCCTACAAGTGTCCCCAAATGAGTACCATGAAAGTCTTGGTGCACGAAAGTTTTGAGTTCGGTGGGTTTTGCACATGGCCAAGGTTGGCGGTGCACCACGGCATAGCTAGATGGCTTGGTGGGGAGTTTTGTGAAAAAATGAAATTCGTGATTTTTGAGATGTGAGGGTTGGAAAGGCCTACAAATGTCCCCAAATGAATACCATGAAAGTCTTGGTGCACGAAAGTTTTGAGTTCGGCGGGTTTTGCAGATGGCCAAGGTTGGCGATGCACCACGGCATAGCTAGATGGCTTTGTGGGGAGTATTGTGAAAAAATGAAAGTCGTGATTTTTGAGATGTGAGGGTTGGAAAGCCCTACAAGTGTCCCCAAATGAGTACCATCAAAGCCTTGGTGCACGAAAGCTTTGAGTTCGGTGGGTTTTGCACATGGCCAACCTTGGCGGTGCACCATGGCATAGCTAGATGGCTTGGTGGGGAGTATTGTGAAAAAATGAAAGTCGTGATTTTTGAGATGTGAGGGTTGGAAAGCCCTACAAGTGTCCCCAAATGAGTACCATGAAAGTCTTGGTGCACGAAAGTTTTGAGTTCGGTGGGTTTTGCACATGGCCAAGGTTGGCGGTGCACCACGGCATAGCTAGATGGCTTGGTGGGGAGTTTTGTGAAAAAATGAAATTCGTGATTTTTGAGATGTGAGGGTTGGAAAGGCCTCCAAATGTCCCCAAATGAATACCATGAAAGTCTTGGTGCACGAAAGTTTTGAGTTCGGCGGGTTTTGCAGATGGCCAAGGTTGGCGATGCACCACGGCATAGCTAGATGGCTTTGTGGGGAGTATTGTGAAAAAATGAAAGTCGTGATTTTTGAGATGTGAGGGTTGGAAAGCCCTACAAGTGTCCCCAAATGAGTACCATCAAAGCCTTGGTGCACGAAAGTTTTGAGTTCGGTGGGTTTTGCACAGGTCCAAGTGGGTCGGTGCACCATGCATAGCTAGATGGCTTGGTGGGGAGTTTTGTGAAAAATTGAAATTCGTGATTTTTGAGATGTGAGGGTTGGAAAGGCCTACAAATGTCCCCAAATGAATACCATGAAAGTCTTGGTGCACGAAAGCTTTTAGTTCGGTGGGTTTTGCACATGGCCAACCTTGGCGGTGCACCATGGCATAGCTAGATGGCTTGGTGGGGAGTATTGTGAAAAAATGAAAGTCGTGATTTTTGAGATGTGAGGGTTGGAAAGCCCTACAAGTGTCCCCAAATGAGTACCATGAAAGTCTTGGTGCACGAAAGTTTTGAGTTCGGTGGGTTTTGCACATGGCCAAGGTTGGCGGTGCACCACGGCATAGCTAGATGGCTTGGTGGGGAGTTTTGTGAAAAAATGAAATTCGTGATTTTTGAGATGTGAGGGTTGGAAAGGCCTACAAATGTCCCCAAATGAATACCATGAAAGTCTTGGTGCACGAAAGTTTTGAGTTCGGCGGGTTTTGCAGATGGCCAAGGTTGGCGATGCACCACGGCATAGCTAGATGGCTTTGTGGGGAGTATTGTGAAAAAATGAAAGTCGTGATTTTTGAGATGTGAGGGTTGGAAAGCCCTACAAGTGTCCCCAAATGAGTACCATCAAAGCCTTGGTGCACGAAAGTTTTGAGTTCGGTGGGTTTTGCACAGGTCCAAGTGGGTCGGTGCACCATGCATAGCTAGATGGCTTGGTGGGGAGTTTTGTGAAAAATTGAAATTCGTGATTTTTGAGATGTGAGGGTTGGAAAGGCCTACAAATGTCCCCAAATGAATACCATGAAAGTCTTGGTGCACGAAAGTTTTTAGTTCGGTGGGTTTTGCACATGGCCAAGGTTGGCGGTGCACCACGGCAAAGCTAGATGGCTTGGTGGGGAGTTTTGTGAAAAATTGAAATTCGTGGTTTTTTAGATGTGGGGGTTGGAAAGGCCGACAAATGTCCCCAAATGTATTCAATGAAAGTTTTGGTGCACGAAAGGTTTGAGTTCGGTGGGTTTTGCACATGGCCAGGCTTGGCGACGCACCACGGCATAGCTAGATGGCTTGGTGGGGAGTATTGTGAAAAAATGAAAGTCGTGATTTTTGAGATGTGAGGGTTGGAAGGGCCTACAAATTTCACCAAATGTATACCATGAAAGTCTTGGTGCACGAAAGGTTTGAGTTCGGTGGGTTTTGCACATGGCCAAGCTTGGCGGTGCACCACGGCAGAGCTAGATGGTTTGGTGGGGAGTTTTATGAAAAAATGAAATTCGTGATTTTTGAGATGTGAGGGTTGAATTGGCCTCCAAATGCCCCCGAATGAATACCATGAAAGTGTTGGTGCACAAAAGTTTTAAGTTCGGTGGGTTTTGCACATGGCCAAGGTTGGCAGTGCACCACGGCATAGCTAGATGGCTTGGTGGGGAGTTTTGTGAAAAAATGAAATTCGTGATTTTTGAGATGTGAGGGTTGGAAAGGCCTACAAATGTCCCCAAATGAGTACCATGAACGTCTTGGTGCACGAAAGTTTTGAGTTCAGTGGGTTTTGCACAGGGCCAAGTGGGTCGGTGCACCACGGCATAGCTAGATGGCTTGGTGGGGAGATTTGTGAAAAATTGAAATTCATGATTTTTGAGATGTGAGGGTTGGAAAGGCCTACAAATGTCCCCAAATGAATACCATGAAAGTCTTGGTGCACGAAAGTTTTGAGTTCGGTGGGTTTTGCACATGGCCAAGGTTGGCGGTGCACCACGACAAAGCTAGATGGCTTGGTGGGGAGTTTTGAAAAAAAAATGAAAGTCGTGATTTTTGGGATGTGAGGGTTGGAAAGGCGTACAAGTGTCCCCAAATGAGTACCATGAAATTCTTGGTGCACGAAAGTTTTGAGTTCGGTGGGTTTTGCACAGGGCCAAGTGGGTCGGTGCACCACGGCATAGCTAGGTGGCTTGGTGGGGAGTTTTGTGAAAAATTGAAATTCCTGATTTTTGAGATCTGAGGGTTGGAAAGGCCTACATATGTCCCCAAATGAATACCATGAAAGTCTTAGTGCACGAAAGTTTTGAGTTCGGTGGGTTTTGCACATGGCCAAGGTTGGCGGTGCACCACGGCTTTGTTAGATGGCTTGGTGGGAGTTTTGTGAAAAATTGAAATTCGTGGTTTTTGAGATGTGAGGGTTGGAAGGGCCTACAAATGTCCCCAAATGTATACCATGAAAGTCTTGGTGCACGAAAGTTTTGAGTTCGGTGGGTTTTGCACATGGCCAAGGTTGGCGGTGCACCACGGCAAAGCTAGATGGCTTGGTGGGGAGTTTTGTGAAAAAATGAAATTCGTGATTTTTGAGATGTGAGGGTTGGAAAGGCCTACAAATGTCCCCAAATGAATACCATGAAAGTCTTGGTGCACGAAAGTTTTGAGTTCGGCGGGTTTTGCAGATGGCCAAGGTTGGCGATGCACCACGGCATAGCTAGATGGCTTGGTGGGGAGTTTTGTGAAAAATTGAAATTCGTGATTTTTGATTTGTGAGGGTTGGAAAGGCCTACAAATGTCCCCAAATGAATACCATGAAAGTCTTGGTGCACGAAAGTTTTTAGTTCGGTGGGTTTTGCACATGGCCAAGGTTGGCGGTGCACCACGGCATAGCTAGATGGCTTGGTGGGGAGTTTTGTGAAAAATTGAAATTCGTGGTTTTTGAGATGTGAGGGTTGGAAAGGCCGACAAATGTCCCCAAATGTATACAATGAAAGTCTTGGTGCACGAAAGGTTTGAGTTCGGTGGGTTTTGCACATGGCCAAGCTTGGCGACGCACCACGGCATAGCTAGATGGCTTGGTGGGGAATATTGTGAAAAAATGAAAGTCGTGATTTTTGAGATGTGAGGGTTGGAAAGGCCTACAAGTGTCCCCAAATCAGTACAATGAAAGTCTTGGTGCACGAAAGTTTTGAGTTCGGTGGGTTTTGCACAGGGTCAAGTTGGTCGGTGCACCACGGCATAGCTAGATGGCTTGGTGGGGAGTTTTGTGAAAAAATGAAATTCGTGATTTTTGAGATATGAGGGTTGGAAAGGCCTCCAAATGCCCCCAAATGGATACCATGAATGTCTTGGTGCACGAAAGTTTTGAGTTCGGTGGGTTGTTCACATGGCCAAGGTTGGCGGTGCACCACGGCATAGCTAGATGGCTTGGTGGGGAGTTTTGTGAAAAAATGAAATTCGTGATTTTTAAGATGTGAGGGTTGGAAAGGCCTACAAGGGTCCATTAATGAGTACCATGAATGTCTTGGTGCACGAAAGTTTTGAGTTCGGTGGGTTTTGCACAGGGCCAAGTGGGTCGGTGCACCACGGCATAGCTAGATGGCTTGGTGGGGAGTTTTGTGAAAAATTGAAATTCGTCATTTTTGAGATGTGAGGGTTGGAAAGGCCTACAAGTGTCCCCAAATGAATACCATGAAAGTCTTGGTGCACGAAAGTTTTGAGTTCAGTGGGTTTTGCACATGGCCAAGGTTGGCGGTGCACCACGACATAGCTAGATGGCTTGGTGGGGAGTTTTGTGAAAAAATGAAAGTCGTGATTTTTGGGATGTGAGGGTTGGAAAGGCCTACAAATGTCGCCAAATGAATACCATGATAGTCTTGGTGCACGAAAGCTTTGAGTTCGGTGGGTTTTGCACATGGCCAAGCTTGGCGGTGCACCATGGCATAGCTAGATGGCTTGGTGGGGAGTATTGTGAAAAAATGAAAGTCGTGATTTTTGAGATGTGAGGGTTGGAAAGGCCTACAAGTGTCCCCAAATGAGTACCATGAAAGTCTTGGTGCACGAAAGTTTTGAGTTCGGTGGGTTTTGCACAGGGTCAAGTTGGTCGGTGCACCACGGCATAGCTAGATGGCTTGGTGGGGAGTTTTGTGAAAAAATGAAATTCGTGATTTTTGAGATGTGACGGTTGGAAAGGCCTACAAATGTCCCCAAATGAGTACCATGAAAGCCTTGGTGCACAAAAGTTTTGAGTTTGGTGGGTTTTGCACATGGTCAGATTGGTCGGTGCACCACGGCATAGGTAGATGGCTTGGTGGGGAGTTTTGTGAAAAATTGAAATTCGTAATTTTTGAGATGTGAGGGTTGGAAAGGCCTACAAATGTCCCCAAATGAATACCATGAAAGTCTTGGTGCACGAAAGTTTTGAGGTCGGTGGGTTTTGCACATGGCCAAGTTTGGCGGTGCACCACGGCATAGCTAGATGCCTTGGTGGGGAGTTTTGTGTAAAATTCAAATTCGTGATTTTTGAGATGTGAGGGTTGGAAAGGCCTACAAATGTCCCCAAATGAGTACCATGAACGTCTTGGTGCACGAAAGTTTTGAGTTCGTTGGGTTTTGCACAGGGCCAAGTGGGTCGGTGCACCGCGGCATAGCTAGATGGCTTGGTGGGGAGTTTTGTGAAAAATTGAAAGTCGTGATTTTTGAGATGTGAGGGTTGGAAAGGCCTACAAATGTCCCCAAATGAATACCATGAAAGTCTTGGTGCACGAAAGTTTTGAGGTCGGTGGGTTTTGCACATGGCCAAGTTTGGCGGTGCACCACGGCATAGCTAGATGCCTTGGTGGGGAGTTTTGTGTAAAATTCAAATTCGTGATTTTTGAGATGTGACGGTTGGAAAGGCCTACAAATGTCCCCAAATGAGTACCATGAACGTCTTGGTGCACGAAAGTTTTGAGTTCGTTGGGTTTTGCACAGGGCCAAGTGGGTCGGTGCACCGCGGCATAGCTAGATGGCTTGGTGGGGAGTTTTGTGAAAAATTGAAAGTCGTGATTTTTGAGATGTGAGGGTTGGAAAGGCCTACAAATGTCCCCAAATGAATACCATGAATGTCTTGGTGCACGAAAGCTTTGAGTTCGGTGGGTTTTACACATGGCCAAGTTGGTCGGTGCACCACGGCATATCTAGATGGCTAGGTGGGGAGTTTTGTGAAAAAATGAAATTCGTGATTTTTGAGATGTGCGGGTTGGAAAGGCCTACAAATTTCCACAAATGAATACCATGAAAGTCTTGGTGCACGAAAGATTTGAGTTCGGTGGGTTTTGTAGATGGCCAAGGTTGGCGATGCACCACGGCATAGGTAGATGGCTTGGTGGGGAGTTTTGTGAAAAAGTGAAATTCGTGATTTTTGTGATGTGAGGGTTGGAAAGGCCTACAAATGTCCCCAAATGACTACCATGAAAGTCTTGGTGCACGAAAGTTTTGAGTTCGGTGGGTTTTGCACATGGCCAAGCTTGGCGGTGCACCACGGCAGAGCTAGATGGTTTGGTGGGGAGTTTTATGAAAAAATGAAATTCGTGATTTTTGAGATGTGAGGGTTGAATTGGCCTCCAAATGCCCCCGAATGAATACCATGAAAGTGTTGGTGCACAAACGTTTTAAGTTCGGTGGGTTTTGCACATGGCCAAGGTTGGCTGTGCACCACGGCATAGCTAGATGGCTTGGTGGGGAGTTTTGTGAAAAAATGAAATTCGTGATTTTTGAGATGTGAGGGTTGGAAAGGGCTCCAAATGCCCCAAAATGAATACCATGAAAGTCTTGGTGCACGAAAGTTTTGAGTTCGGTGGGTTTTGCACATGCCCAAAGTTGGCGGTGCACCACGGCGTAGCTAGATGGCTTGGTGGGGAGTTTTGTGAAAAAATGAAATTCGTGATTTTTGAGATATGAGGGTTGGAAAGGCCTCCAAATGCCCCCAAATGGATACCATGAACGTCTTGGTGCACGAAAGTTTTGAGTTCGGTGGGTTTTGCACATGGCCAAGGTTGGCGGTGCACCACGACATAGCTAGATGGCTTGGTGGGGAGTTTTGGGAAAAAATGAAAGTCGTGATTTTTGAGATGTGAGGGTTGGAATGGTCTACAAGTGTCCCCAAATGAGTACCATGAAAGTCTTTGTGCACGAAAGTTTTGAGTTCGGTGGGTTTTGCACAGGGCCAAGTGGGTCGGTGCACCACGGCATAGCTAGATAGCTTGGTGAGGAGTTTTGTGAAAAAATGAAATTCGTGATTTTTGAGATGTGAGGGTTGGAAAGGCCTACAAATGTCCCCAAATGAATACCATAAATGTCTTGGTGCACGAAAGTTTTGAGTTCGGTGGGTTTTGCACATGGCCAAGGTTGGTGGTGCACCACGGCATAGCTAGATGGCCTGGTGGGGAGTTTTGTGAAAAATTGAAATTCGTGATTTTTGAGATGTGAGGGTTGGAAAGGCCTACAAATGTCCCCAAATGAATACCATGAATGTCTTGGTGCACGAAAGCTTTGAGTTCGGTGGGTTTTACACATGGCCAAGTTGGTCGGTGCACCACGGCATATCTAGATGGCTAGGTGGGGAGTTTTGTGAAAAAATGAAATTCGTGATTTTTGAGATGTGCGGGTTGGAAAGGCCTACAAATTTCCACAAATGAATACCATGAAAGTCTTGGTGCACGAAAGATTTGAGTTCGGTGGGTTTTGTAGATGGCCAAGGTTGGCGATGCACCACGGCATAGGTAGATGGCTTGGTGGGGAGTTTTGTGAAAAAGTGAAATTCGTGATTTTTGTGATGTGAGGGTTGGAAAGGCCTACAAATGTCCCCAAATGACTACCATGAAAGTCTTGGTGCACGAAAGTTTTGAGTTCGGTGGGTTTTGCACATGGCCAAGCTTGGCGGTGCACCACGGCAGAGCTAGATGGCTTGTGGGGAGTTTTATGAAAAAATGAAATTCGTGATTTTTGAGATGTGGGGGTTGAATTGGCCTCCAAATGCCCCCGAATGAATACCATGAAAGTGTTGGTGCACAAACGTTTTAAGTTCGGTGGGTTTTGCACATGGCCAAGGTTGGCTGTGCACCACGGCATAGCTAGATGGCTTGGTGGGGAGTTTTGTGAAAAAATGAAATTCGTGATTTTTGAGATGTGAGGGTTGGAAAGGGCTCCAAATGCCCCAAAATGAATACCATGAAAGTCTTGGTGCACGAAAGTTTTGAGTTCGGTGGGTTTTGCACATGCCCAAAGTTGGCGGTGCACCACGGCGTAGCTAGATGGCTTGGTGGGGAGTTTTGTGAAAAAATGAAATTCGTGATTTTTGAGATATGAGGGTTGAAAAGGCCTCCAAATGCCCCCAAATGGATACCATGAACGTCTTGGTGCACGAAAGTTTTGAGTTCGGTGGGTTTTGCACATGGCCAAGGTTGGCGGTGCACCACGACATAGCTAGATGGCTTGGTGGGGAGTTTTGGGAAAAAATGAAAGTCGTGATTTTTGAGATGTGAGGGTTGGAATGGTCTACAAGTGTCCCCAAATGAGTACCATGAAAGTCTTTGTGCACGAAAGTTTTGAGTTCGGTGGGTTTTGCACAGGGCCAAGTGGGTCGGTGCACCACGGCATAGCTAGATAGCTTGGTGAGGAGTTTTGTGAAAAAATGAAATTCGTGATTTTTGAGATGTGAGGGTTGGAAAGGCCTACAAATGTCCCCAAATGACTACCATGAAAGTCTTGGTGCACGAAAGTTTTGAGTTCGGTGGGTTTTGCACATGGCCAAGCTTGGCGGTGCACCACGGCAGAGCTAGATGGCTTGTGGGGAGTTTTATGAAAAAATGAAATTCGTGATTTTTGAGATGTGGGGGTTGAATTGGCCTCCAAATGCCCCCGAATGAATACCATGAAAGTGTTGGTGCACAAACGTTTTAAGTTCGGTGGGTTTTGCACATGGCCAAGGTTGGCTGTGCACCACGGCATAGCTAGATGGCTTGGTGGGGAGTTTTGTGAAAAAATGAAATTCGTGATTTTTGAGATGTGAGGGTTGGAAAGGGCTCCAAATGCCCCAAAATGAATACCATGAAAGTCTTGGTGCACGAAAGTTTTGAGTTCGGTGGGTTTTGCACATGCCCAAAGTTGGCGGTGCACCACGGCGTAGCTAGATGGCTTGGTGGGGAGTTTTGTGAAAAAATGAAATTCGTGATTTTTGAGATATGAGGGTTGAAAAGGCCTCCAAATGCCCCCAAATGGATACCATGAACGTCTTGGTGCACGAAAGTTTTGAGTTCGGTGGGTTTTGCACATGGCCAAGGTTGGCGGTGCACCACGACATAGCTAGATGGCTTGGTGGGGAGTTTTGGGAAAAAATGAAAGTCGTGATTTTTGAGATGTGAGGGTTGGAATGGTCTACAAGTGTCCCCAAATGAGTACCATGAAAGTCTTTGTGCACGAAAGTTTTGAGTTCGGTGGGTTTTGCACAGGGCCAAGTGGGTCGGTGCACCACGGCATAGCTAGATAGCTTGGTGAGGAGTTTTGTGAAAAAATGAAATTCGTGATTTTTGAGATGTGAGGGTTGGAAAGGCCTACAAATGTCCCCAAATGAATACCATAAATGTCTTGGTGCACGAAAGTTTTGAGTTCGGTGGGTTTTGCACATGGCCAAGGTTGGTGGTGCACCACGGCATAGCTAGATGGCCTGGTGGGGAGTTTTGTGAAAAAATGAAATTCGTGATTTTTGAGATGTGAGGGTTGAATGTGCCTCCAAATGCCCCCGAATGAATACCATGAAAGTGTTGGTGCACAAAAGTTTTAAGTTCGGTGGGTTTTGCACATGGCCAAGGTTGGCAGTGCACCACGGCATTGCTAGATGGCTTGGTGGGAGTTTTGTGAAAAATTGAAATTCGTGGTTTTTGAGATGTGAGGGTTGGAAGGGCCTACAAATGTCCCCAAATGTATACCATGAAAGTCTTGGTGCACGAAAGTTTTGAGTTCGGTGGGTTTTGCACATGGCCAAGGTTGGCGGTGCACCACGACATAGCTAGATGGCTTGGTGGGGAGTTTTGGGAAAAAATGAAAGTCGTGATTTTTGAGATGTGAGGGTTGGAATGGTCTACAAGTGTCCCCAAATGAGTACCATGAAAGTCTTGGTGCACGAAAGTTTTGAGTTCGGTGGGTTTTGCACAGGGCCAAGTGGGTCGGTGCACCACGACATAGCTAGATGGCTTGGTGGGGAGTTTTGTGAAAAATTGAAATTCGTGATTTTTGAGATGTGAGGGTTGGAAAGGACTACAAATGTCCCCAAATGAATACCATGAAAGTCTTGGTGCACGAAAGTTTTGAGTTCGGTGGGTTTTGCAAATGGCCAAGGTTGGCGGTGCACCACGGAATAGCTAGATGGCTTGGTGGGGAGTTTTGTGAAAAATTGAAATTCGTGGTTTTTTGAGATGTGAGGGTTAGAAGGGCCTACAAATGTCACCAAATGAATACCATGAAAGTCTTGGTGCACGAAAGTTTTGAGTTCGGTGGGTTTTGCAAATGGCCAAGGTTGGCGGTGCACCACGGAATAGCTAGATGGCTTGGTGGGGAGTTTTGTGAAAAATTGAAATTCGTGGTTTTTTGAGATGTGAGGGTTAGAAGGGCCTACAAATGTCACCAAATGTATACCATGAAAGTCTTGGTGCACGAAAGGTTTGAGTTCGATGGGTTTTGCACATGGCCAAGCTTGGCGGTGCACCACGGCAGAGCTAGATGGTTTGGTGGGGAGTTTTATGAAAAAATGAAATTCGTGATTTTTGAGATGTGAGGGTTGAATTGGCCTCCAAATGCCCCCGAATGAATACCATGAAAGTGTTGGTGCACAAAAGTTTTAAGTTCGGTGGGTTTTGCACATGGCCAAGGTTGGCAGTGCACCACGGCATAGCTAGATGGCTTGGTGGGGAGTTTTGTGAAAAAATGAAATTCGTGATTTTTGAGATGTGAGGGTTGGAAAGGCCTACAAATGTCCCCAAATGAGTACCATGAACGTCTTGGTGCACGAAAGTTTTGAGTTCGGTGGGTTTTGCACAGGGCTAAGTGGGTCGGTGCACCACGGCATAGCTAGATGGCTTGGTGGGGAGATTTGTGAAAAATTGAAATTCGTGATTTTTGAGATGTGAGGGTTGGAAAGGCCTACAAATGTCCCCAAATGAATACCATGAATGTCTTGGTGCACGAAATTTTTGAGTTCGGTGGGTTTTGCACAGGGCCAAGTTGGTCGGTGCACCACGGCATAGCTAGATGGCTTGGTAGGGAGTTTTGTGAAAAATTCAAATTCGTGATTTTTGGGATGTGAGGGTTAGAAAGGCCTACAAATGTCCCCAAATGAGTACCATGAAAGTCTTGGTGCACGAAACTTTTGAGTTCGGTGGGTTTTGCACAGGGTCAGATTGGTCGGTGCACCACGGCATAGGTAGATGGCTTGGTGGGGAGTTTTGTGAAAAATTGAAATTCGTCATTTTTGAGATGTGAGGGTTGGAAAGGCCTACAAATGTCCCAAAATGAATACCATGAAAGTCTTGTGCAGGAAAGTTTTGAGTTCGGTGGGTTTTGCACATGGCCAAGGTTGGCGGTGCACCACGGCATGCTAGATGGCTTGGTGGGGAGTTTTGTGAAGAATTCAAATTCGTGATTTTTAAGATGTGAGGGTTGGAAAGGCCTACAAATGTCCCTAAATGAATACCATGAATGTCTTGGTGCACGAAAGTTTTGAGTTCGGTGGGTTTTCCACATGGCCAAGTTGGTCGGTGCACAACGGCATATCTAGATGGCTAGGTGGGGAGTTGTGTGAAAAAATGAAATTCGTGATTTTTGAGATGTGCGGGTTGGAAATGTCTACAAATTTCCCCAAATGAATACCATGAAAGTCTTGGTGCACGAAAGTTTTGAGTTCGGTGGGTTTTGCAGATGGTCAAGGTTGGCGATGCACCACGGCATAGCTAGATGGCTTGGTGGGGAGTTTTGTGAAAAAATGAAATTCGTGACTTTTGTGATGTGAGGGTTGGAAAGGCCTACAAATGTCTCCAAATGAGTACCATGAAAGTCTTGGCGCACGAAAGTTTTGAGTTTGGTGGGTTTTGCACAGGGCCAAGTTGGTCTGTGCACCACGGCATAGCTAGATGGCTTGGTGGGTAGTTTTGTGAAAAGTTGAAATTCGTGATTTTTGAGATGTGAGGGTTGGAAAGGCCTACAAATGTCCCCAAATGAATACCATGAAAGTCTTGGTGCACGAAAGTTTTGAGTTCGGTGGGTTTTGCACATGGCCAAGGTTGGCGGTGCACCACGACATAGCTAGATGGCTTGGTGGGGAGTTTTGGGAAAAAATGAAAGTCGTGATTTTTGAGATGTGAGGGTTGGAATGGTCTACAAGTGTCCCCAAATGAGTACCATGAAAGTCTTTGTGCACGAAAGTTTTGAGTTCGGTGGGTTTTGCACAGGGCCAAGTGGGTCGGTGCACCACGGCATAGCTAGATGGCTTGGTGGGGAGTTTTGTGAAAAATTGAAATTCGTGATTTTTGAGATGTGAGGGTTGGAAAGGACTACAAATGTCCCCAAATGAATACCATGAAAGTCTTGGTGCAGGAAAGTTTTGAGTTTGGTGGGTTTTGCAAATGGCCAAGGTTGGCGGTGCACCACGGAATAGCTAGATGGCTTGGTGGGGAGTTTTGTGAAAAATTGAAATTCGTGGTTTTTTGAGATGTGAGGGTTAGAAGGGCCTACAAATGTCACCAAATGTATACCATGAAAGTCTTGGTGCACGAAAGGTTTGAGTTCGATGGGTTTTGCACATGGCCAAGCTTGGCGGTGCACCACGGCAGAGCTAGATGGTTTGGTGGGGAGTTTTATGAAAAAATGAAATTCGTGATTTTTGAGATGTGAGGGTTGAATTGGCCTCCAAATGCCCCCGAATGAATACCATGAAAGTGTTGGTGCACAAAAGTTTTAAGTTCGGTGGGTTTTGCACATGGCCAAGGTTGGCAGTGCACCACGGCATAGCTAGATGGCTTGGTGGGGAGTTTTGTGAAAAAATGAAATTCGTGATTTTTGAGATGTGAGGGTTGGAAAGGCCTACAAATGTCCCCAAATGAGTACCATGAACGTCTTGGTGCACGAAAGTTTTGAGTTCGGTGGGTTTTGCACAGGGCTAAGTGGGTCGGTGCACCACGGCATAGCTAGATGGCTTGGTGGGGAGATTTGTGAAAAATTGAAATTCGTGATTTTTGAGATGTGAGGGTTGGAAAGGCCTACAAATGTCCCCAAATGAATACCATGAATGTCTTGGTGCACGAAAGTTTTGAGTTCGGTGTGTTTTGCACATGGCCAAGGTTGGTGGTGCACCACGGCATAGCTAGATGGCCTGGTGGGGAGTTTTGTGAAAAATTGAAATTCGTGATTTTTGAGATGTGAGGGTTGGAAAGGCCTACAAATGTCCCCAAATGAATACCATGAAAGTCTTGGTGCACGAAATTTTTGAGTTCGGTGGGTTTTGCACAGGGCCAAGTTGGTCGGTGCACCACGGCATAGCTAGATGGCTTGGTGGGGAGTTTTGTGAAAAATTCAAATTCGTGATTTTTGGGATGTGAGGGTTGGAAAGGCCTACAAATGTCCCCAAATGAATACCATGAAAGTATTGGTGCACGAAATTTTTGAGTTCGGTGGGTTTTGCACAGGGCCAAGTTGGTCGGTGCACCACGGCATAGCTAGATGGCTTGGTTGGGAGTATTGTGAAAAATTGAAATTCGTGACTTTTGAGATGTGAGGGTTGGAAAGGCCTAAAAATGTCCCTAAATGAATACCATGAAAGTCTTGGTGCACGAAAGTTTTGAGTTCAGTGGGTTTTGCACATGGCCAAGGTTGGCGGTGCACCACGGCATAGCTAGATGGCTTGGTGTGGAGTTTTATGAAAAAATGAAATTCGTGATTTTTGAGATGTGAGGGTTGGAAAGGCCTACAAATGTCCCCAAATGAATACCATGAAAGTCTTGGTGCACGAAAGTTTTGAGTTCGGTGGGTTTTGCACATGGCCAAGCTTGGCGGTGCACCACGGCATAGCTAGATGGTTTGGTGGGGAGTTTTGTGAAAAATTGAAATTCGTGATTTTTGAGATGTGAGGGTTGGAAAGGCCTACAAATGTCCCCAAATGAATACCATGAAAGTCTTGGTCCACGAAAGTTTTGAGTTCGGTGGGTTTTGCACATGGCCAAGGTTGGCGGTGCACCACGGCATAGCTAGATGGCATGGTGGGGAGTTTTGTGAAAAAATGAAATTCGTGATTTTTGAGGTGTGAGGGTTGGAAAGGCCTACAAATGTCCCCAAATGAATACCATGAAAGTCTGTGTGCACGAAAGTTTTGAGTTCAGTGGGTTTTGCACATGGCCAAGCTTGGTGGTGCACCACGGCATAGCTAGATAGCTTGGTGAGGAGTTTTGTGAAAAAATGAAATTCGTGATTTTTGAGATGTGAGGGTTGGAAAGGCCTACAAATGTCCCCAAATGAATACCATGAAAGTATTGGTGCACGAAATTTATGAGTTCGGTGGGTTTTGCACATGGCCAAGGTTGGCGGTGCACCACGGCATAGCTAGATGGCTTGGTGGGGAGTTTTGTGAAAAAATGAAATTCGTGATTTTTGAGATGTGAGGGTTGGAAAGGCCTACAAATGTCCCCAAATGAATACCATGAAAGTCTTGGTGCTCGAAAGTTTTGAGTTCGGTGGGTTTTGCGCATGGCCAAGGTTTGCGGTGCACCACGGCATAGCTAGATGGCTTGGTGGGGAGTTTTGTGAAAAAATGAAATTCGTGATTTTTGAGATGTGAGTGTTGGAAAGGCCTACAAATGTCCCCAAATGAATACCATGAAACTCTTGGTGCATGAAAGTTTTGAGTTCGGTGGGTTTTGGACATGGCCAAGGTGGGTCGGTGCACCACGGCATGGCTAGATGGCTTGGTGGGGAGTTTTGTGAAAAATTGAAATTCGTGATTTTTGAGATGTGAGGGTTTGAAAGGACTACAAATGTCCCCAAATGAATACCATGAAAGTCTTGGTGCACGAAAGTTTTGAGTTCGGTGGGTTTTGCACATGGCCAAGGTTGGCGGTGCACCACGGAATAGCTAGATGGCTTGGTGGGGAGTTTTGTGAAAAATTGAAATTCGTGGTTTTTGAGATGTGAGGGTTGGAAGGGCCTACAAATGTCACCAAATGTATACCATGAAAGTCTTGGTGCACGAAAGGTTTGAGTTCGGTGGGTTTTGCACATGGCCAAGCTTGGCGGTGCACCACGGCAGAGCTAGATGGTTTGGTGGGGAGTTTTATGAAAAAATGAAATTCGTGATTTTTGAGATGTGAGGGTTGAATGTGCCTCCAAATGCCCCCGAATGAATACCATGAAAGTGTTGGTGCACAAAAGTTTTAAGTTCGGTGGGTTTTGCACATGGCCAAGGTTGGCAGTGCACCACGGCATTGCTAGATGGCTTGGTGGGAGTTTTGTGAAAAATTGAAATTCGTGGTTTTTGAGATGTGAGGGTTGGAAGGGCCTACAAATGTCCCCAAATGTATACCATGAAAGTCTTGGTGCACGAAAGTTTTGAGTTCGGTGGGTTTTGCACATGGCCAAGGTTGGCGGTGCACCACGACATAGCTAGATGGCTTGGTGGGGAGTTTTGGGAAAAAATGAAAGTCGTGATTTTTGAGATGTGAGGGTTGGAATGGTCTACAAGTGTCCCCAAATGAGTACCATGAAAGTCTTGGTGTACGAAAGTTTTGAGTGCGGTGGGTTTTGCACAGGGCTAAGTGGGTCGGTGCACCACGGCATAGCTAGATGGCTTGGTGGGGAGATTTGTGAAAAATTGAAATTCGTGATTTTTGAGATGTGAGGGTTGGAAAGGCCTACAAATGTCCCCAAATGAATACCATGAATGTCTTGGTGCACGAAAGTTTTGAGTTCGGTGTGTTTTGCACATGGCCAAGGTTGGTGGTGCACCACGGCATAGCTAGATGGCCTGGTGGGGAGTTTTGTGAAAAATTGAAATTCGTGATTTTTGAGATGTGAGGGTTGGAAAGGCCTACAAATGTCCCCAAATGAATACCATGAAAGTCTTGGTGCACGAAATTTTTGAGTTCGGTGGGTTTTGCACAGGGCCAAGTTGGTCGGTGCACCACGGCATAGCTAGATGGCTTGGTGGGGAGTTTTGTGAAAAATTCAAATTCGTGATTTTTGGGATGTGAGGGTTGGAAAGGCCTACAAATGTCCCCAAATGAATACCATGAAAGTATTGGTGCACGAAATTTTTGAGTTCGGTGGGTTTTGCACAAGGCCAAGTTGGTCGGTGCACCACGGCATAGCTAGATGGCTTGGTTGGGAGTATTGTGAAAAATTGAAATTCGTGACTTTTGAGATGTGAGGGTTGGAAAGGCCTACAAATGTCCCTAAATGAATACCATGAAAGTCTTGGTGCACGAAAGTTTTTAGTTCAGTGGGTTTTGCACATGGCCAAGGTTGGCGGTGCACCACGGCATAGCTAGATGGCTTGGTGTGGAGTTTTATGAAAAAATGAAATTCGTGATTTTTGAGATGTGAGGGTTGGAAAGGCCTACAAATGTCCCCAAATGAATACCATGAAAGTCTTGGTGCACGAAATTTTTGAGTTCGGTGGGTTTTGCACATGGCCAAGCTTGGCGGTGCACCACGGCATAGCTAGATGGTTTGGTGGGGAGTTTTGTGAAAAATTGAAATTCGTGATTTTTGAGATGTGAGGGTTGGAAAGGCCTACAAATGTCCCCAAATGAATACCATGAAAGTCTTGGTTCACGAAAGTTTTCAGTTCGGTGGGTTTTGCACATGGCCAAGGTTGGCGGTGCACCACGGCATAGCTAGATGGCCTTGTGGGGAGTTTAGTGAATAAATGAAATTCGTGATTTTTGAGATGTGAGGGTTGGAAAGGCCTATAAATGTCCCCAAATGAATACCATGAAAGTCTTGGTGCACGAAAGTTTTGAGTTTGGTGGGTTTTGCACATGGCTAAGTTTGGCGGTGCACCACGGCATAGCTAGATAGCTTGGTGGGGAGTTTTGTGAAAAATTGAAATTCGTGATTTTTGAGATGTGAGGGTTGGAAAGGACTACAAATGTCCCCAAATGAATACCATGAAAGTCTTGGTGCACGAAAGTTTTGAGTTCGGTGGGTTTTGCAAATGGCCAAGGTTGGCGGTGCACCACGGAATAGCTAGATGGCTTGGTGGGGAGTTTTGTGAAAAATTGAAATTCGTGGTTTTTTGAGATGTGAGGGTTAGAAGGGCCTACAAATGTCACCAAATGTATACCATGAAAGTCTTGGTGCACGAAAGGTTTGAGTTCGATGGGTTTTGCACATGGCCAAGCTTGGCGGTGCACCACGGCAGAGCTAGATGGTTTGGTGGGGAGTTTTATGAAAAAATGAAATTCGTGATTTTTGAGATGTGAGGGTTGAATTGGCCTCCAAATGCCCCCGAATGAATACCATGAAAGTGTTGGTGCACAAAAGTTTTAAGTTCGGTGGGTTTTGCACATGGCCAAGGTTGGCAGTGCACCACGGCATAGCTAGATGGCTTGGTGGGGAGTTTTGTGAAAAAATGAAATTCGTGATTTTTGAGATGTGAGGGTTGGAAAGGCCTACAAATGTCCCCAAATGAGTACCATGAACGTCTTGGTGCACGAAAGTTTTGAGTTCGGTGGGTTTTGCACAGGGCTAAGTGGGTCGGTGCACCACGGCATAGCTAGATGGCTTGGTGGGGAGATTTGTGAAAAATTGAAATTCGTGATTTTTGAGATGTGAGGGTTGGAAAGGCCTACAAATGTCCCCAAATGAATACCATGAATGTCTTGGTGCACGAAAGTTTTGAGTTCGGTGTGTTTTGCACATGGCCAAGGTTGGTGGTGCACCACGGCATAGCTAGATGGCCTGGTGGGGAGTTTTGTGAAAAATTGAAATTCGTGATTTTTGAGATGTGAGGGTTGGAAAGGCCTACAAATGTCCCCAAATGAATACCATGAAAGTCTTGGTGCACGAAATTTTTGAGTTCGGTGGGTTTTGCACAGGGCCAAGTTGGTCGGTGCACCACGGCATAGCTAGATGGCTTGGTGGGGAGTTTTGTGAAAAATTCAAATTCGTGATTTTTGGGATGTGAGGGTTGGAAAGGCCTACAAATGTCCCCAAATGAATACCATGAAAGTATTGGTGCACGAAATTTTTGAGTTCGGTGGGTTTTGCACAGGGCCAAGTTGGTCGGTGCACCACGGCATAGCTAGATGGCTTGGTTGGGAGTATTGTGAAAAATTGAAATTCGTGACTTTTGAGATGTGAGGGTTGGAAAGGCCTACAAATGTCCCTAAATGAATACCATGAAAGTCTTGGTGCACGAAAGTTTTTAGTTCAGTGGGTTTTGCACATGGCCAAGGTTGGCGGTGCACCACGGCATAGCTAGATGGCTTGGTGTGGAGTTTTATGAAAAAATGAAATTCGTGATTTTTGAGATGTGAGGGTTGGAAAGGCCTACAAATGTCCCCAAATGAATACCATGAAAGTCTTGGTGCACGAAAGTTTTGAGTTCGGTGGGTTTTGCACATGGCCAAGCTTGGCGGTGCACCACGGCATAGCTAGATGGTTTGGTGGGGAGTTTTGTGAAAAATTGAAATTCGTGATTTTTGAGATGTGAGGGTTGGAAAGGCCTACAAATGTCCCCAAATGAATACCATGAAAGTCTTGGTCCAATAAATTTTTGAGTTCGGTGGGTTTTGCACATGGCCAAGGTTGGCGGTGCACCACGGCATAGCTAGATGGCATGGTGGGGAGTTTTGTGAAAAAATGAAATTCGTGATTTTTGAGGTGTGAGGGTTGGAAAGGCCTACAAATGTCCCCAAATGAATACCATGAAAGTCTTGGTGCACGAAAGTTTTGAGTTCAGTGGGTTTTGCACATGGCCAAGCTTGGCGGTGCACCACGGCATAGCTAGATAGCTTGGTGAGGAGTTTTGTGAAAAAATGAAATTCGTGATTTTTGAGATGTGAGGGTTGGAAAGGCCTACAAATGTCCCCAAATGAATACCATGAATGTCTTGGTGCACGAAAGTTTTGAGTTCGGTGTGTTTTGCACATGGCCAAGGTTGGCGGTGCACCACGGCATAGCTAGGTGGCCTGGTGGGGAGTTTTGTGAAAAATTGAAATTCGTGATTTTTGAGATGTGAGGGTTGGAAAGGCCTACAAATGTCCCCAAATGAATACCATGAAAGTCTTTGTGCACGAAATTTTTGAGTTCGGTGGGTTTTGCACAGGGCCAAGTTGGTCGGTGCACCACGGCATAGCTAGATGGCTTGGTTGGGAGTATTGTGAAAAATTGAAATTCGTGACTTTTGAGATGTGAGGGTTGGAAAGGCCTACAAATGTCCCTAAATGAATACCATGAAAGTCTTGGTGCACGAAAGTTTTTAGTTCAGTGGGTTTTGCACATGGCCAAGGTTGGCGGTGCACCACGGCATAGCTAGATGGCTTGGTGTGGAGTTTTATGAAAAAATGAAATTCGTGATTTTTGAGATGTGAGGGTTGGAAAGGCCTACAAATGTCCCCAAATGAATACCATGAAAGTCTTGGTGCACGAAAGTTTTGAGTTCGGTGGGTTTTGCACATGGCCAAGCTTGGCGGTGCACCACGGCATAGCTAGATGGTTTGGTGGGGAGTTTTGTGAAAAATTGAAATTCGTGATTTTTGAGATGTGAGGGTTGGAAAGGCCTACAAATGTCCCCAAATGAATACCATGAAAGTCTTGGTCCAATAAAGTTTTGAGTTCGGTGGGTTTTGCACATGGCCAAGGTTGGCGGTGCACCACGGCATAGCTAGATGGCATGGTGGGGAGTTTTGTGAAAAAATGAAATTCGTGATTTTTGAGGTGTGAGGGTTGGAAAGGCCTACAAATGTCCCCAAATGAATACCATGAAAGTCTTGGTGCACGAAAGTTTTGAGTTCAGTGGGTTTTGCACATGGCCAAGCTTGGCGGTGCACCACGGCATAGCTAGATAGCTTGGTGAGGAGTTTTGTGAAAAAATGAAATTCGTGATTTTTGAGATGTGAGGGTTGGAAAGGCCTACAAATGTCCCCAAATGAATACCATGAATGTCTTGGTGCACGAAAGTTTTGAGTTCGGTGTGTTTTGCACATGGCCAAGGTTGGCGGTGCACCACGGCATAGCTAGGTGGCCTGGTGGGGAGTTTTGTGAAAAATTGAAATTCGTGATTTTTGAGATGTGAGGGTTGGAAAGGCCTACAAATGTCCCCAAATGAATACCATGAAAGTCTTTGTGCACGAAATTTTTGAGTTCGGTGGGTTTTGCACATGGCCAAGTTGGTCGGTGCACCACGGCCTAGCTAGATGGCTTGGTGGGGAGTTTTGTGAAAAATTGAAATTCGTGACTTTTGAGATGTGAGGGTTGGAAAGGCCTACAAATGTCCCCAAATGAATACCATGAAAGTCTTGGTTCACGAAAGTTTTCAGTTCGGTGGGTTTTGCACATGGCCAAGGTTGGCGGTGCACCACGGCATAGCTAGATGGCCTTGTGGGGAGTTTAGTGAATAAATGAAATTCGTGATTTTTGAGATGTGAGGGTTGGAAAGGCCTATAAATGTCCCCAAATGAATACCATGAAAGTCTTGGTGCACGAAAGTTTTGAGTTTGGTGGGTTTTGCACATGGCTAAGTTTGGCGGTGCACCACGGCATAGCTAGATAGCTTGGTGAGGAGTTTTGTGAAAAAACGAAATTCGTGATTTTTGAGATGTGAGGGTTGGAAAGGCCTACAAATGTCCCCAAATGAATACCATGAAAGTCTTGGTGTACGAAAGTTTTGAGTTCGGTGGGTTTTGCACATGGCCAAGCTTGGCGGTGCACCACGGCATAGCTAGATAGCTTGGTGAGGAGTTTTGTGAAAAAATGAAATTCGTGATTTTTGAGATGTGAGGGTTGGAAAGGCCTACAAATGTCCCCAAATGAATACCATGAATGTCTTGGTGTACGAAAGTTTTGAGTTCGGTGTGTTTTGCACATGGCCAAGGTTGGCGGTGCACCACGGCATAGCTAGATGGCCTGGTGGGGAGTTTTGTGAAAAATTGAAATTCGTGATTTTTGAGATGTGAGGGTTGGAAAGGCCTACAAATGTCCCCAAATGAATACCATGAAAGTCTTTGTGAACGAAATTTTTGAGTTCGGTGGGTTTTGCACAGGGCCAAGTTGGTCGGTGCACCACGGCCTAGCTAGATGGCTTGGTGGGGAGTTTTGTGAAAAATTGAAATTCGTGACTTTTGAGATGTGAGGGTTGGAAAGGCCTACAAATGTCCCCAAATGAATACCATGAAAGTCTTGGTTCACGAAAGTTTTCAGTTCGGTGGGTTTTGCACATGGCCAAGGTTGGCGGTGCACCACGGCATAGCTAGATGGCCTTGTGGGGAGTTTAGTGAATAAATGAAATTCGTGATTTTTGAGATGTGAGGGTTGGAAAGGCCTATAAATGTCCCCAAATGAATACCATGAAAGTCTTGGTGCACGAAAGTTTTGAGTTTGGTGGGTTTTGCACATGGCTAAGTTTGGCGGTGCACCACGGCATAGCTAGATAGCTTGGTGAGGAGTTTTGTGAAAAAACGAAATTCGTGATTTTTGAGATGTGAGGATTGGAAAGGCCTACAAATGTCCCCAAATGAATACCATGAAAGTCTTGGCGCACGAAAGTTTTGAGTTCGGTAGGTTTTGCACATGGCCAAGGTTGGCGGTGCACCACGGCATAGCTAGATGGCTTGGTGGGGAGTTTTGTGAAAAAATGAAATTCGTGATTTTTGAGATGTGAGGGTTGGAAAGGCCTACAAATGTCCCCAAATGAATACCATGAAAGTCTTGGTGCTCGAAAGTTTTGAGTTCGGTGGGTTTTGCGCACGGCCAAGGTTTGCGGTGCACCACGGCATAGCTAGATGGCTTGGTGGGGAGTTTTGTGAAAAAATGAAATTCGTGATTTTTGAGATGTGAGTGTTGGAAAGGCCTACAAATGTCCCCAAATGAATACCATGAAACTGTTGGTGCATGAAAGTTTTGAGTTCGGTGGGTTTTGGACATGGCCAAGGTGGGTCGGTGCACCACGGCATGGCTAGATGGCTTGGTGGGGAGTTTTGTGAAAAATTGAAATTCGTGATTTTTGAGATGTGAGGGTTTGAAAGGACTACAAATGTCCCCAAATGAATACCATGAAAGTCTTGGTGCACGAAAGTTTTGAGTTCGGTGGGTTTTGCACATGGCCAAGGTTGGCGGTGCACCACGGAATAGCTAGATGGCTTGGTGGGGAGTTTTGTGAAAAATTGAAATTCGTGGTTTTTGAGATGTGAGGGTTGGAAGGGCCTACAAATGTCACCAAATGTATACCATGAAAGTCTTGGTGCACGAAAGGTTTGAGTTCGGTGGGTTTTGCACATGGCCAAGCTTGGCGGTGCACCACTGCAGAGCTAGATGGTTTGGTGGGGAGTTTTATGAAAAAATGAAATTCGTGATTTTTGAGATGTGAGGGTTGAATTGGCCTCCAAATGCCCCCGAATGAATACCATGAAAGTGTTGGTGCACAAAAGTTTTAAGTTCGGTGGGTTTTGCACATGGCCAAGGTTGGCAGTGCACCACGGCATAGCTAGATGGCTTGGTGGGGAGTTTTGTGAAAAAATGAAATTCGTGATTTTTGAGATGTGAGGGTTGGAAAGGCCTACAAATGTCCCCAAATGAGTACCATGAACGTCTTGGTGCACGAAAGTTTTGAGTTCGGTGGGTTTTGCACAGGGCCAAGTGGGTCGGTGCACCACGGCATAGCTAGGTGGCTTGGTGGGGAGTTTTGTGAAAAATTGAAATTCCTGATTTTTGAGATGTGAGGGTTGGAAAGGCCTACATATGTCCCCAAATGAATACCATGAAAGTCTTGGTGCACGAAAGTTTTGAGTTCGGTGGGTTTTGCACATGGCCAAGGTTGGCGGTGCACCACGGCATTGCTAGATGGCTTGGTGGGAGTTTTGTGAAAAATTGAAATTCGTGGTTTTTGAGATGTGAGGTTTGGAAGGGCCTACAAATGTCCCCAAATGTATACCATGAAAGTCTTGGTGCACGAAAGTTTTGAGTTCGGCGGGTTTTGCACATGGCCAAGGTTGGCGGTGCACCACGACATAGCTAGATGGCTTGGTGGGGAGTTTTGTGAAAAAATGAAATTCGTGATTTTTGAGATGTGAGGGTTGGAAAGCCTACAAATGTCCCTAAATGAATACCATGAAAGTCTTGGTGCACGAAAGTTTTGAGTTCGGCGGGTTTTGCAGATGGCCAAGGTTGGCGATGCACCACGGCATAGCTAGATGGCTTGGTGGGGAGTATTGTGAAAAAATGAAAGTCGTGATTTTTGAGATGTGAGGGTTGGAAAGCCCTACAAGTGTCCCCAAATAAGTACCATCAAAGTCTTGGTGCACGAAAGTTTTGAGTTCGGTGGGTTTTGCACAGGGTCAAGTTGGTCGGTGCACCACGGCAGAGCTAGATGGCTTGGTGGGGAGTTTTGTGAAAAAATGAAATTCGTGATTTTTGAGATGTGAGGGTTAGAAAGGCCTACAAATGTCCCCAAATGAGTACCATGAAAGTCTTGGTGCACGAAACTTTTGAGTTCGGTGGGTTTTGCACAGGGTCAGATTGGTCGGTGCACCACGGCATAGGTATATGGCTTGGTGGGGAGTTTTGTGAAAAATTGAAATTCGTCATTTTTGAGATGTGAGGGTTGGAAAGGCCTACAAATGTCCCAAAATGAATACCATGAAAGTCTTGTGCACGAAAGTTTTGAGTTCGGTGGGTTTTGCACATGGCCAAGGTTGGCGGTGCACCACGGCATGCTAGATGGCTTGGTGGGGTGTTTTGTGAAGAATTCAAATTCGTGATTTTTGAGATGTGAGGGTTGGAAAGGCCTACAAATGTCCCCAAATGAATACCATGAATGTCTTGGTGCACGAAAGTTTTGAGTTCGGTGGGTTTTGCACATGGCCAAGTTGGTCGGTGCACAACGGCATATCTAGATGGCTAGGTGGGGAGTTGTGTGAAAAAATGAAATTCGTGATTTTTGAGATGTGCGGGTTGGAAATGTCTAGAAATTTCCCCAAATGAATACCATGAAAGTCTTGGTGCACGAAAGTTTTGAGTTCGGTGGGTTTTGCAGATGGTCAAGGTTGGCGATGCACCACGGCATAGCTAGATGGCTTGGTGGGGAGTTTTGTGAAAAAATGAAATTCGTGACTTTTGTGATGTGAGGGTTGGAAAGGCCTACAAATGTCTCCAAATGAGTACCATGAAAGTCTTGGCGCACGAAAGTTTTGAGTTTGGTGGGTTTTGCACAGGGCCAAGTTGGTCTGTGCACCACGGCATAGCTAGATGGCTTGGTGGGTAGTTTTGTGAAAAGTTGAAATTCGTGATTTTTGAGATGTGAGGGTTGGAAAGGCCTACAAATGTCCCCAAATGAATACCATGAAAGTCTTGGTGCACGAAAGTTTTGAGTTCGGTGGGTTTTGCACATGGCCAAGGTTGGCGTTGCACCACGACATAGCTAGATGGCTTGGTGGGGAGTTTTGGGAAAAAATGAAAGTCGTGATTTTTGAGATGTGAGGGTTGGAATGGCCTACAAGTGTCCCCAAATGAGTACCATGAAAGTCTTGGTGCACGAAAGTTTTGAGTTCGGTGGGTTTTGCACAGGGCCAAGTGGGTCGGTGCACCACGGCATAGCTAGATGGCTTGGTGGGGAGTTTTGTGAAAAATTGAAATTCGTGATTTTTTAGATGTGAGGGTTGGAAAGGACTACAAATGTCCCCAAATGAATACCATGAAAGTCTTGGTGCACGAAAGTTTTGAGTTCGGTGGGTTTTGCAAATGGCCAAGGTTGGCGGTGCACCACGGAATAGCTAGATGGCTTGGTGGGGAGTTTTGTGAAAAATTGAAATTCGTGGTTTTTTGAGATGTGAGGGTTAGAAGGGCCTACAAATGTCACCAAATGTATACCATGAAAGTCTTGGTGCACGAAAGGTTTGAGTTCGATGGGTTTTGCACATGGCCAAGCTTGGCGGTGCACCACGGCAGAGCTAGATGGTTTGGTGGGGAGTTTTATGAAAAAATGAAATTCGTGATTTTTGAGATGTGAGGGTTGAATTGGCCTCCAAATGCCCCCGAATGAATACCATGAAAGTGTTGGTGCACAAAAGTTTTAAGTTCGGTGGGTTTTGCACATGGCCAAGGTTGCCAGTGCACCACGGCATAGCTAGATGGCTTCGTGGGGAGTTTTGTGAAAAAATGAAATTCGTGATTTTTGAGATGTGAGGGTTGGAAAGGCCTACAAATGTCCCCAAATGAGTACCATGAACGTCTTGGTGCACGAAAGTTTTGAGTTCGGTGGGTTTTGCACAGGGCCAAGTGGGTCGGTGCACCACGGCATAGCTAGATGGCTTGGTGGGGAGATTTGTGAAAAATTGAAATTCATGATTTTTGAGATGTGAGGGTTGGAAATCCTACAAATGTCCCCAAATGAATACCATGAAAGTCTTGGTGCACGAAAGTTTTGAGTTCGGTGGGTTTTGCACATGGCCAAGGTTGGCGGTGCACCACGACAAAGCTAGATGGCTTGGTGGGGAGTTTTGAAAAAAAAATGAAAGTCGTGATTTTTGGGATGTGAGGGGTGGAAAGGCCTACAAGTGTCCCCAAATGAGTACCATGAAATTCTTGGTGCACGAAAGTTTTGAGTTCGGTGGGTTTTGCACAGGGCCAAGTGGGTCGGTGCACCATGGCATAGCTAGGTGGCTTGGTGGCGAGTTTTGTGAAAAATTGAAATTCCTGATTTTTGAGATGTGAGGGTTGGAAAGGCCTACATATGTCCCCAAATGAATACCATGAAAGTCTTGGTGCACGAAAGTTTTGAGTTCGGTGGGTTTTGCACATGGCCAAGGTTGGCGGTGCACCACGGCTTTGCTAGATGGCTTGGTGGGAGTTTTGTGAAAAATTGAAATTCGTGGTTTTTGAGATGTGAGGGTTGGAAGGGCCTACAAATGTCCCCAAATGTATACCATGAAAGTCTTGGTGCACGAAAGTTTTGAGTTCGGTGGGTTTTGCACATGGCCAAGGTTGGCGGTGCACCATGGCATAGCTAGATGGCTTGGTGGGGAGTTTTGTGAAAAAATGAAATTCGTGATTTTTGAGATGTGAGGGTTGGAAAGGCCTACAAATGTCCCCAAATGAATACCATGAAAGTCTTGGTGCACGAAAGTTTTGAGTTCGGCGGGTTTTGCAGATAGCCAAGGTTGGCGATGCACCACGGCATAGCTAGATGGCTTTGTGGGGAGTATTGTGAAAAAATGAAAGTCGTGATTTTTGAGATGTGAGGGTTGGAAAGCCCTACAAGTGTCCCCAAATGAGTACCATCAAAGTCTTGGTGCACGAAAGTTTTGAGTTCGGTGGGTTTTGCACAGGTCCAAGTGGGTCGGTGCACCATGCATAGCTAGATGGCTTGGTGGGGAGTTTTGTGAAAAATTGAAATTCGTGATTTTTGAGATGTGAGGGTTGGAAAGGCCTACAAATGTCCCCAAATGAATACCATGAAAGTCTTGGTGCACGAAAGTTTTTAGTTCGGTGGGTTTTGCACATGGCCAAGGTTGGCGATGCACCACGACATAGCTAGATGGCTTAATGGGGAGTTTTGGGAAAAAATGAAAGTCGTGATTTTTGAGATGTGAGGGTTGGAATGGCCTACAAGTGTCCCCAAATGAGTACCATGAAAGTCTTGGTGCACGAAAGTTTTGAGTTCGGTGGGTTTTGCACAGGGCCAAGTGGGTCGGTGCACCACGGCATAGCTAGATGGCTTGGTGGGGAGTTTTGTGAAAAATTGAAATTCGTGATTTTTGAGATGTGAGGGTTGGAAAGGACTACAAATGTCCCCAAATGAATACCATGAAAGTCTTGGTGCACGAAAGTTTTGAGTTCGGTGGGTTTTGCAAATGGCCAAGGTTGACGGTGCACCACGGAATAGCTAGATGGCTTGGTGGGGAGTTTTGTGAAAAATTGAAATTCGTGGTTTTTTGAGATGTGAGGGTTGGAAGGGCCTACAAATGTCACCAAATGTATACCATGAAAGTCTTGGTGCACGAAAGGTTTGAGTTCGGTGGGTTTTGCACATGGCCAAGCTTGGCGGTGCACCACGGCAGAGCTAGATGGTTTGGTGGGGAGTTTTGTGAAAAATTGAAATTCGTGATTTTTGAGATGTGAGGGTTGAATTGGCCTCCAAATGCCCCCGAATGAATACCATGAAAGTGTTGGTGCACAAAAGTTTTAAGTTCGGTGGGTTTTGCACATGGCCAAGGTTGGCAGTGCACCACGGCATAGCTAGATGGCTTGGTGGGGAGTTTTGTGAAAAAATGAAATTCGTGATTTTTGAGATGTGAGGGTTGGAAAGGCCTACAAATGTCCCCAAATGAGTACCATGAACGTCTTGGTGCATGAAAGTTTTGAGTTCGGTGGGTTTTGCACAGGGCCAAGTGGGTCGGTGCACCACGGCATAGCTAGATGGCTTGGTGGGGAATTTTGTGAAAAAATGAAATTCGTGATTTTTGAGATGTGAGGGTTGGAAATCCTACAAATGTCCCCAAATGAATACCATGAAAGTCTTGGTGCACGAAAGTTTTTAGTTCGGTGGGTTTTGCAGATGGCCAAGGTTGGCGATGCACCACGGCATAGCTAGATGGCTTTGTGGGGAGTATTGTGAAAAAATGAAAGTCGTGATTTTTGAGATGTGAGGGTTGGAAAGCCCTACAAGTGTCCCCAAATGAGTACCATCAAAGCCTTGGTGCCCGAAAGCTTTGAGTTCGGTGGGTTTTGCACATGGCCAACCTTGGCGGTGCACCATGGCATAGCTAGATGGCTTGGTGGGGAGTATTGTGAAAAAATGAAAGTCGTGATTTTTGAGATGTGAGGGTTGGAAAGCCTTACAAGTGTCCCCAAATGAGTACCATGAAAGTCTTGGTGCACGAAAGTTTTGAGTTCGGTGGGTTTTGCACATGGCCAAGGTTGGCGGTGCACCACGGCATAGCTAGATGGCTTGGTGGGGAGTTTTGTGAAAAAATGAAATTCGTGATTTTTGAGATGTGAGGGTTGGAAAGGCCTACAAATGTCCCCAAATGAATACCATGAAAGTCTTGGTGCACGAAAGTTTTGAGTTCGGCGGGTTTTGCAGATGGCCAAGGTTGGCGATGCACCACGGCATAGCTAGATGGCTTTGTGGGGAGTATTGTGAAAAAATGAAAGTCGTGATTTTTGAGATGTGAGGGTTGGAAAGCCCTACAAGTGTCCCCAAATGAGTACCATCAAAGCCTTGGTGCACGAAAGTTTTGAGTTCGGTGGGTTTTGCACAGGTCCAAGTGGGTCGGTGCACCATGCATAGCTAGATGGCTTGGTGGGGAGTTTTGTGAAAAATTGAAATTCGTGATTTTTGAGATGTGAGGGTTGGAAAGGCCTACAAATGTCCCCAAATGAATACCATGAAAGTCTTGGTGCACGAAAGTTTTTAGTTCGGTGGGTTTTGCACATGGCCAAGGTTGGCGGTGCACCACGGCAAAGCTAGATGGCTTGGTGGGGAGTTTTGTGAAAAATTGAAATTCGTGGTTTTTTAGATGTGGGGGTTGGAAAGGCCGACAAATGTCCCCAAATGTATTCAATGAAAGTCTTGGTGCACGAAAGGTTTGAGTTCGGTGGGTTTTGCACATGGCCAGGCTTGGCGACGCACCACGGCATAGCTAGATGGCTTGGTGGGGAGTATTGTGAAAAAATGAAAGTCGTGATTTTTGAGATGTGAGGGTTGGAAGGGCCTACAAATTTCACCAAATGTATACCATGAAAGTCTTGGTGCACGAAAGGTTTGAGTTCGGTGGGTTTTGCACATGGCCAAGCTTGGCGGTGCACCACGGCAGAGCTAGATGGTTTGGTGGGGAGTTTTATGAAAAAATGAAATTCGTGATTTTTGAGATGTGAGGGTTGAATTGGCCTCCAAATGCCCCCGAATGAATACCATGAAAGTGTTGGTGCACAAAAGTTTTAAGTTCGGTGGGTTTTGCACATGGCCAAGGTTGGCAGTGCACCACGGCATAGCTAGATGGCTTGGTGGGGAGTTTTGTGAAAAAATGAAATTCGTGATTTTTGAGATGTGAGGGTTGGAAAGGCCTACAAATGTCCCCAAATGAGTACCATGAACGTCTTGGTGCACGAAAGTTTTGAGTTCAGTGGGTTTTGCACAGGGCCAAGTGGGTCGGTGCACCACGGCATAGCTAGATGGCTTGGTGGGGAGATTTGTGAAAAATTGAAATTCATGATTTTTGAGATGTGAGGGTTGGAAAGGCCTACAAATGTCCCCAAATGAATACCATGAAAGTCTTGGTGCACGAAAGTTTTGAGTTCGGTGGGTTTTGCACATGGCCAAGGTTGGCGGTGCACCACGACAAAGCTAGATGGCTTGGTGGGGAGTTTTGAAAAAAAAATGAAAGTCGTGATTTTTGGGATGTGAGGGTTGGAAAGGCCTACAAGTGTCCCCAAATGAGTACCATGAAATTCTTGGTGCACGAAAGTTTTGAGTTCGGTGGGTTTTGCACAGGGCCAAGTGGGTCGGTGCACCACGGCATAGCTAGATGGCTTGGTGGGGAGTTTTGTGAAAAATTGAAATTCCTGATTTTTGAGATCTGAGGGTTGGAAAGGCCTACATATGTCCCCAAATGAATACCATGAAAGTCTTAGTGCACGAAAGTTTTGAGTTCGGTGGGTTTTGCACATGGCCAAGGTTGGCGGTGCACCACGGCTTTGCTAGATGGCTTGGTGGGAGTTTTGTGAAAAATTGAAATTCGTGGTTTTTGAGATGTGAGGGTTGGAAGGGCCTACAAATGTCGCCAAATGAATACCATGATAGTCTTGGTGCACGAAAGCTTTGAGTTCGGTGGGTTTTGCACATGGCCAAGCTTGGCGGTGCACCATGGCATAGCTAGATGGCTTGGTGGGGAGTATTGTGAAAAAATGAAAGTCGTGATTTTTGAGATGTGAGGGTTGGAAAGGCCTACAAGTGTCCCCAAATGAGTACCATGAAAGTCTTGGTGCACGAAAGTTTTGAGTTCGGTGGGTTTTGCACATGGCCAAGGTTGGCGGTGCACCACGGCATAGCTAGATGGCTTGGTGGGGAGTTTTGTGAAAAAATGAAATTCGTGATTTTTGAGATGTGAGGGTTGGAAAGGCCTACAAATGTCCCCAAATGAATACCATGAAAGTCTTGGTGCACGAAAGTTTTGAGTTCGGCGGGTTTTGCAGATGGCCAAGGTTGGCGATGCACCACGGCATAGCTAGATGGCTTTGTGGGGAGTATTGTGAAAAAATGAAAGTCGTGATTTTTGAGATGTGAGGGTTGGAAAGCCCTACAAGTGTCCCCAAATGAGTACCATCAAAGCCTTGGTGCACGAAAGTTTTGAGTTCGGTGGGTTTTGCACAGGTCCAAGTGGGTCGGTGCACCATGCATAGCTAGATGGCTTGGTGGGGAGTTTTGTGAAAAATTGAAATTCGTGATTTTTGAGATGTGAGGGTTGGAAAGGCCTACAAATGTCCCCAAATGAATACCATGAAAGTCTTGGTGCACGAAAGTTTTTAGTTCGGTGGGTTTTGCACATGGCCAAGGTTGGCGGTGCACCACGGCAAAGCTAGATGGCTTGGTGGGGAGTTTTGTGAAAAATTGAAATTCGTGGTTTTTGAGATGTGGGGGTTGGAAAGGCCGACAAATGTCCCCAAATGTATTCAATGAAAGTCTTGGTGCACGAAAGGTTTGAGTTCGGTGGGTTTTGCACATGGCCAGGCTTGGCGACGCACCACGGCATAGCTAGATGGCTTGGTGGGGAGTATTGTGAAAAAGTGAAAGTCGTGATTTTTGAGATGTGAGGGTTGGAAGGGCCTACAAATGTCACCAAATGTATACCATGAAAGTCTTGGTGCACGAAAGGTTTGAGTTCGGTGGGTTTTGCACATGGCCAAGCTTGGCGGTGCACCACGGCAGAGCTAGATGGTTTGGTGGGGAGTTTTATGAAAAAATGAAATTCGTGATTTTTGAGATGTGAGGGTTGAATTGGCCTCCAAATGCCCCCGAATGAATACCATGAAAGTGTTGGTGCACAAAAGTTTTAAGTTCGGTGGGTTTTGCACATGGCCAAGGTTGGCAGTGCACCACGGCATAGCTAGATGGCTTGGTGGGGAGTTTTGTGAAAAAATGAAATTCGTGATTTTTGAGATGTGAGGGTTGGAAAGGCCTACAAATGTCCCCAAATGAGTACCATGAACGTCTTGGTGCACGAAAGTTTTGAGTTCAGTGGGTTTTGCACAGGGCCAAGTGGGTCGGTGCACCACGGCATAGCTAGATAGCTTGGTGGGGAGATTTGTGAAAAATTGAAATTCATGATTTTTGAGATGTGAGGGTTGGAAAGGCCTACAAATGTCCCCAAATGAATACCATGAAAGTCTTGGTGCACGAAAGTTTTGAGTTCGGTGGGTTTTGCACATGGCCAAGGTTGGCGGTGCACCACGACAAAGCTAGATGGCTTGGTGGGGAGTTTTGAAAAAAAAATGAAAGTCGTGATTTTTGGGATGTGAGGGTTGGAAAGGCCTACAAGTGTCCCCAAATGAGTACCATGAAATTCTTGGTGCACGAAAGTTTTGAGTTCGGTGGGTTTTTCACAGGGCCAAGTGGGTCGGTGCACCACGGCATAGCTAGGTGGCTTGGTGGGGAGTTTTGTGAAAAATTGAAATTCCTGATTTTTGAGATCTGAGGGTTGGAAAGGCCTACATATGTCCCCAAATGAATACCATGAAAGTCTTAGTGCACGAAAGTTTTGAGTTCGGTGGGTTTTGCACATGGCCAAGGTTGGCGGTGCACCACGGCTTTGTTAGATGGCTTGGTGGGAGTTTTGTGAAAAATTGAAATTCGTGGTTTTTGAGATGTGAGGGTTGGAAGGGCCTACAAATGTCCCCAAATGTATACCATGAAAGTCTTGGTGCACGAAAGTTTTGAGTTCGGTGGGTTTTGCACATGGCCAAGGTTGGCGGTGCACCACGGCAAAGCTAGATGGCTTGGTGGGGAGTTTTGTGAAAAAATGAAATTCGTGATTTTTGAGATGTGAGGGTTGGAAAGGCCTACAAATGTCCCCAAATGAATACCATGAAAGTCTTGGTGCACGAAAGTTTTGAGTTCGGCGGGTTTTGCAGATGGCCAAGGTTGGCGATGCACCACGGCATAGCTAGATGGCTTGGTGGGGAGTTTTGTGAAAAATTGAAATTCGTGATTTTTGATTTGTGAGGGTTGGAAAGGCCTACAAATGTCCCCAAATGACTACCATGAAAGTCTTGGTGCACGAAAGTTTTTAGTTCGGTGGGTTTTGCACATGGCCAAGGTTGGCGGTGCACCACGGCATAGCTAGATGGCTTGGTGGGGAGTTTTGTGAAAAATTGAAATTCGTGGTTTTTGAGATGTGAGGGTTGGAAAGGCCGACAAATGTCCCCAAATGTATACAATGAAAGTCTTGGTGCACGAAAGGTTTGAGTTCGGTGGGTTTTGCACATGGCCAAGCTTGGCGACGCACCACGGCATAGCTAGATGGCTTGGTGGGGAATATTGTGAAAAAATGAAAGTCGTGATTTTTGAGATGTGAGGGTTGGAAAGGCCTACAAGTGTCCCCAAATCAGTACAATGAAAGTCTTGGTGCACGAAAGTTTTGAGTTCGGTGGGTTTTGCACAGGGTCAAGTTGGTCGGTGCACCACGGCATAGCTAGATGGCTTGGTGGGGAGTTTTGTGAAAAAATGAAATTCGTGATTTTTGAGATATGAGGGTTGGAAAGGCCTCCAAATGCCCCCAAATGGATACCATGAATGTCTTGGTGCACGAAAGTTTTGAGTTCGGTGGGTTGTTCACATGGCCAAGGTTGGCGGTGCACCACGGCATAGCTAGATGGCTTGGTGGGGAGTTTTGTGAAAAAATGAAATTCGTGATTTTTAAGATGTGAGGGTTGGAAAGGCCTACAAGGGTCCATTAATGAGTACCATGAATGTCTTGGTGCACGAAAGTTTTGAGTTCGGTGGGTTTTGCACAGGGCCAAGTGGGTCGGTGCACCACGGCATAGCTAGATGGCTTGGTGGGGAGTTTTGTGAAAAATTGAAATTCGTCATTTTTGAGATGTGAGGGTTGGAAAGGCCTACAAGTGTCCCCAAATGAATACCATGAAAGTCTTGGTGCACGAAAGTTTTGAGTTCAGTGGGTTTTGCACATGGCCAAGGTTGGCGGTGCACCACGACATAGCTAGATGGCTTGGTGGGGAGTTTTGTGAAAAAATGAAAGTCGTGATTTTTGGGATGTGAGGGTTGGAAAGGCCTACAAATGTCGCCAAATGAATACCATGATAGTCTTGGTGCACGAAAGCTTTGAGTTCGGTGGGTTTTGCACATGGCCAAGCTTGGCGGTGCACCATGGCATAGCTAGATGGCTTGGTGGGGAGTATTGTGAAAAAATGAAAGTCGTGATTTTTGAGATGTGAGGGTTGGAAAGGCCTACAAGTGTCCCCAAATGAGTACCATGAAAGTCTTGGTGCACGAAAGTTTTAAGTTCGGTGGGTTTTGCACAGGGTCAAGTTGGTCGGTGCACCACGGCATAGCTAGATGGCTTGGTGGGGAGTTTTGTGAAAAAATGAAATTCGTGATTTTTGAGATGTGACGGTTGGAAAGGCCTACAAATGTCCCCAAATGAGTACCATGAAAGCCTTGGTGCACAAAAGTTTTGAGTTTGGTGGGTTTTGCACATGGTCAGATTGGTCGGTGCACCACGGCATAGGTAGATGGCTTGGTGGGGAGTTTTGTGAAAAATTGAAATTCGTAATTTTTGAGATGTGAGGGTTGGAAAGGCCTACAAATGTCCCCAAATGAATACCATGAAAGTCTTGGTGCACGAAAGTTTTGAGGTCGGTGGGTTTTGCACATGGCCAAGTTTGGCGGTGCACCACGGCATAGCTAGATGCCTTGGTGGGGAGTTTTGTGTAAAATTCAAATTCGTGATTTTTGAGATGTGAGGGTTGGAAAGGCCTACAAATGTCCCCAAATGAGTACCATGAACGTCTTGGTGCACGAAAGTTTTGAGTTCGTTGGGTTTTGCACAGGGCCAAGTGGGTCGGTGCACCGCGGCATAGCTAGATGGCTTGGTGGGGAGTTTTGTGAAAAATTGAAAGTCGTGATTTTTGAGATGTGAGGGTTGGAAAGGCCTACAAATGTCCCCAAATGAATACCATGAAAGTCTTGGTGCACGAAAGTTTTGAGGTCGGTGGGTTTTGCACATGGCCAAGTTTGGCGGTGCACCACGGCATAGCTAGATGCCTTGGTGGGGAGTTTTGTGTAAAATTCAAATTCGTGATTTTTGAGATGTGAGGGTTGGAAAGGCCTACAAATGTCCCCAAATGAGTACCATGAACGTCTTGGTGCACGAAACTTTTGAGTTCGTTGGGTTTTGCACAGGGCCAAGTGGGTCGGTGCACCGCGGCATAGCTAGATGGCTTGGTGGGGAGTTTTGTGAAAAATTGAAAGTCGTGATTTTTGAGATGTGAGGGTTGGAAAGGCCTACAAATGTCCCCAAATGAATACCATGAATGTCTTGGTGCACGAAAGCTTTGAGTTCGGTGGGTTTTACACATGGCCAAGTTGGTCGGTGCACCACGGCATATCTAGATGGCTAGGTGGGGAGTTTTGTGAAAAAATGAAATTCGTGATTTTTGAGATGTGCGGGTTGGAAAGGCCTACAAATTTCCACAAATGAATACCATGAAAGTCTTGGTGCACGAAAGATTTGAGTTCGGTGGGTTTTGTAGATGGCCAAGGTTGGCGATGCACCACGGCATAGGTAGATGGCTTGGTGGGGAGTTTTGTGAAAAAGTGAAATTCGTGATTTTTGTGATGTGAGGGTTGGAAAGGCCTACAAATGTCCCCAAATGACTACCATGAAAGTCTTGGTGCACGAAAGTTTTGAGTTCGGTGGGTTTTGAACATGGCCAAGGTTGGCGGTGCACCACGGCATAGCTAGATGGCTTGCTGGGGAGTTTTGTGAAAAAATGAAATTGGTGATTTTTGAGATGTGAGGGTTGGAAAGGCCTACAAATATCCCCAAATGAATACCATGAAAGTCTTGGTGCACGAAAGGTTTGAGTTCGGTGGGTTTTGCACATGGCCAAGCTTAGCGGTGCACCACGGCATAGCTAGATGGCTTGGTAGGGAGTTTTGTGAAAAAATGAAATTCGTGATTTTTGAGATGTTAGGGTTGGAAAGGCCTACAAATGTCCCGAAATGAGTACCATGAACGTCTTGGTGCACGAAAGTTTTGAGTTCGGTGGGTTTTGCACAGGTCCAAGTTGGTGGGTGCACCACGCATAGCTAGATGGCTTGGTGGGGAGTTTTGTGAAAAATTGAAATTCGTGGTTTTTGAGATGTGAGGGTTGGAAAGGCCTACAAATGTCCCCAAATGTATATCATGAAAGTCTTGGTGCACGAAAGGTTTGAGTTCGGTGGGTTTTGCACATGGCCAAGCTTGGCGGTGCACCACGGCAGAGCTAGATGGCTTGTGGGGAGTTTTATGAAAAAATGAAATTCGTGATTTTTGAGATGTGGGGGTTGAATTGGCCTCCAAATGCCCCCGAATGAATACCATGAAAGTGTTGGTGCACAAACGTTTTAAGTTCGGTGGGTTTTGCACATGGCCAAGGTTGGCTGTGCACCACGGCATAGCTAGATGGCTTGGTGGGGAGTTTTGTGAAAAAATGAAATTCGTGATTTTTGAGATGTGAGGGTTGGAAAGGGCTCCAAATGCCCCAAAATGAATACCATGAAAGTCTTGGTGCACGAAAGTTTTGAGTTCGGTGGGTTTTGCACATGCCCAAAGTTGGCGGTGCACCACGGCGTAGCTAGATGGCTTGGTGGGGAGTTTTGTGAAAAAATGAAATTCGTGATTTTTGAGATATGAGGGTTGGAAAGGCCTCCAAATGCCCCCAAATGGATACCATGAACGTCTTGGTGCACGAAAGTTTTGAGTTCGGTGGGTTGTTCACATGGCCAAGGTTGGCGGTGCACCACGGCATAGCTAGATGGCTTGGTGGGGAGTTTTGTGAAAAAATGAAATTCGTGATTTTTAAGATGTGAGGGTTGGAAAGGCCTACAAGGGTCCATTAATGAGTACCATGAATGTCTTGGTGCACGAAAGTTTTGAGTTCGGTGGGTTTTGCACAGGGCCAAGTGGGTCGGTGCACCACGACATAGCTAGATGGCTTGGTGGGGAGTTTTGTGAAAAATTGAAATTCGTCATTTTTGAGATGTGAGGGTTGGAAAGGCCTACAAGTGTCCCCAAATGAATACCATGAAAGTCTTGGTGCACGAAAGTTTTGAGTTCAGTGGGTTTTGCACATGGCCAAGGTTGGCGGTGCACCACGACGTAGCTAGATGGCTTGGTGGGGAGTTTTGTGAAAAAATGAAAGTCGTGATTTTTGGGATGTGAGGGTTGGAAAGGCCTACAAATGTCGCCAAATGAATACCATGATAGTCTTGGTGCACGAAAGCTTTGAGTTCGGTGGGTTTTGCACATGGCCAAGCTTGGCGGTGCACCATGGCATAGCTAGATGGCTTGGTGGGGAGTATTGTGAAAAAATGAAAGTCGTGATTTTTGAGATGTGAGGGTTGGAAAGGCCTACAAGTGTCCCCAAATGAGTACCATGAAAGTCTTGGTGCACGAAAGTTTTGAGTTCGGTGGGTTTTGCACAGGGTCAAGTTGGTCGGTGCACCACGGCATAGCTAGATGGCTTGGTGGGGAGTTTTGTGAAAAAATGAAATTCGTGATTTTTGAGATGTGACGGTTGGAAAGGCCTACAAATGTCCCCAAATGAGTACCATGAAAGCCTTGGTGCACGAAAATTTTGAGTTCGGTGGGTTTTGCACATGGTCAGATTGGTCGGTGCACCACGGCATAGGTAGATGGCTTGGTGGGGAGTTTTGTGAAAAATTGAAATTCGTAATTTTTGAGATGTGAGGGTTGGAAAGGCCTACAAATGTCCCCAAATGAATACCATGAAAGTCTTGGTGCACGAAAGTTTTGAGGTCGGTGGGTTTTGCACATGGCCAAGTTTGGCGGTGCACCACGGCATAGCTAGATGCCTTGGTGGGGAGTTTTGTGAAAAATTCAAATTCGTGATTTTTGAGATGTGAGGGTTGGAAAGGCCTACAAATGTCCCCAAATGAGTACCATGAACGTCTTGGTGCACGAATGTTTTGAGTTCGTTGGGTTTTGCACAGGGCCAAGTGGGTCGGTGCACCGCGGCATAGCTAGATGGCTTGGTGGGGAGTTTTGTGAAAAATTGAAAGTCGTGATTTTTGAGATGTGAGGGTTGGAAAGGCCTACAAATGTCCCCAAATGAATACCATGAATGTCTTGGTGCACGAAAGCTTTGAGTTCGGCGGGTTTTAGACATGGCCAAGTTGGTCGGTGCACCACGGCATATCTAGATGGCTAGGTGGGGAGTTTTGTGAAAAAATGAAATTCGTGATTTTTGAGATGTGCGGGTTGGAAAGGCCTACAAATTTCCCCAAATGAATACCATGAAAGTCTTGGTGCACGAAAGATTTGAGTTCGGTGGGTTTTGTAGATGGCCAAGGTTGGAGATGCACCACGGCATAGGTAGATGGCTTGGTGGGGAGTTTTGTGAAAAAGTGAAATTCGTGATTTTTTTGATGTGAGGGTTGGAAAGGCCTACAAATGTCCCCAAATGACTACCATGAAAGTCTTGGTGCACGAAAGTTTTGAGTTCGGTGGGTTTTGCACAGGGCCAAGTTGGTCGGTGCACCACGGCACAGCTAGATGGCTTGTTGGGGAGTTTTGTGAAAAATTGAAATTCGTGACTTTTGAGATGTGAGGGTTGGAAAGGCCTACAAATGTCCCCAAATGAATACCATGAAAGTCTTGGTTCACGAAAGTTTTCAGTTCGGTGGGTTTTGAACATGGCCAAGGTTGGCGGTGCACCACGGCATAGCTAGATGGCTTAGTGGGGAGTTTTGTGAAAAATTGAAATTCGTGGTTTTTGAGATGTGAGAGTTGGAAAGGCCGACAAATGTCCCCAAATGTATACAATGAAAGTCTTGGTGCACGAAAGGTTTGAGTTCGGTGGGTTTTGCACATGGCCAAGCTTGGCGACGCACCACGGCATAGCTAGATGGCTTGGTGGGGAATATTGTGAAAAAATGAAAGTCGTGATTTTTGAGATGTGAGGGTTGGAAAGGCCTACAAGTGTCCCCAAATGAGTACCATGAAAGTCTTGGTGCACGAAAGTTTTGAGTTCGGTGGGTTTTGCACAGGGTCAAGTTGGTCGGTGCACCACGGCATAGCTAGATGGCTTGGTGGGGAGTTTTGTGAAAAAATGAAATTCGTGATTTTTGAGATGTGACGGTTGGAAAGGCCTACAAATGTCCCCAAATGAGTACCATGAAAGCCTTGGTGCACGAAAGTTTTGAGTTCGGTGGGTTTTGCACATGGTCAGATTGGTCGGTGCACCACGGCATAGGTAGATGGCTTGGTGGGGAGTTTTGTGAAAAATTGAAATTCGTAATTTTTGAGATGTGAGGGTTGGAAAGGCCTACAAATGTCCCCAAATGAATACCATGAAAGTCTTGGTGCACGAAAGTTTTGAGGTCGGTGGGTTTTGCACATGGCCAAGTTTGGCGGTGCACCACGGCATAGCTAGATGCCTTGGTGGGGAGTTTTGTGAAAAATTCAAATTCGTGATTTTTGAGATGTGAGGGTTGGAAAGGCCTACAAATGTCCCCAAATGAGTACCATGAACGTCTTGGTGCACGAAAGTTTTGAGTTCGTTGGGTTTTGCACAGGGCCAAGTGGGTCGGTGCACCGCGGCATAGCTAGATGGCTTGGTGGGGAGTTTTGTGAAAAATTGAAAGTCGTGATTTTTGAGATGTGAGGGTTGGAAAGGCCTACAAATGTCCCCAAATGAATACCATGAATATCTTGGTGCACGAAAGCTTTGAGTTCGGTGGGTTTTACACATGGCCAAGTTGGTCGGTGCACCACGGCATTTCTAGATGGCTAGGTGGGGAGTTTTGTGAAAAAATGAAATTCGTGATTTTTGAGATGTGCGGGTTGGAAAGGCCTACAAATTTCCACAAATGAATACCATGAAAGTCTTGGTGCACGAAAGATTTGAGTTCGGTGGGTTTTGTAGATGGCCAAGGTTGGCGATGCACCACGGCATAGGTAGATGGCTTGGTGGGGAGTTTTGTGAAAAAGTGAAATTCGTGATTTTTGTGATGTGAGGGTTGGAAAGGCCTACAAACGTCCCCAAATGACTACCATGAAAGTCTTGGTGCACGAAAGTTTTGAGTTCGGCGGGTTTTGCACAGGGCCAAGTTGGTTGGTGCACCACGGCACAGCTAGATGGCTTGTTGGGGAGTTTTGTGAAAAATTGAAATTCGTGACTTTTGAGATGTGAGGGTTGGAAAGGCCTACAAATGTCCCCAAATGAATACCATGAAAGTCTTGGTTCACGAAAGTTTTCAGTTCGGTGGGTTTTGAACATGGCCAAGGTTGGCGGTGCACCACGGCATAGCTAGATGGCTTGCTGGGGAGTTTTGTGAAAAAATGAAATTCGTGATTTTTGAGATGTGAGGGTTGGAAAGGCCTACAAATGTCCCCAAATGAATACCATGAATGTCTTGGTGCACGAAAGCTTTGAGTTCGGCGGGTTTTACACATGGCCAAGTTGGTCGGTGCACCACGGCATATCTAGATGGCTAGGTGGGGAGTTTTGTGAAAAAATGAAATTCGTGATTTTTGAGATGTGCGGGTTGGAAAGGCCTACAAATTTCCCCAAATGAATACCATGAAAGTCTTGGTGCACGAAAGATTTGAGTTCGGTGGGTTTTGTAGATGGCCAAGGTTGGCGATGCACCACGGCATAGGTAGATGGCTTGGTGGGGAGTTTTGTGAAAAAGTGAAATTCGTGATTTTTTTGATGTGAGGGTTGGAAAGGCCTACAAATGTCCCCAAATGACTACCATGAAAGTCTTGGTGCACGAAAGTTTTGAGTTCGGTGGGTTTTGCACAGGGCCAAGTTGGTCGGTGCACCACGGCACAGCTAGATGGCTTGTTGGGGAGTTTTGTGAAAAATTGAAATTCGTGACTTTTGAGATGTGAGGGTTGGAAAGGCCTACAAATGTCCCCAAATGAATACCATGAAAGTCTTGGTTCACGAAAGTTTTCAGTTCGGTGGGTTTTGAACATGGCCAAGGTTGGCGGTGCACCACGGCATAGCTAGATGGCTTAGTGGGGAGTTTTGTGAAAAATTGAAATTCGTGGTTTTTGAGATGTGAGGGTTGGAAAGGCCGACAAATGTCCCCAAATGTATACAATGAAAGTCTTGGTGCACGAAAGGTTTGAGTTCGGTGGGTTTTGCACATGGCCAAGCTTGGCGACGCACCACGGCATAGCTAGATGGCTTGGTGGGGAATATTGTGAAAAAATGAAAGTCGTGATTTTTGAGATGTGAGGGTTGGAAAGGCCTACAAGTGTCCCCAAATGAGTACCATGAAAGTCTTGGTGCACGAAAGTTTTGAGTTCGGTGGGTTTTGCACAGGGTCAAGTTGGTCGGTGCACCACGGCATAGCTAGATGGCTTGGTGGGGAGTTTTGTGAAAAAATGAAATTCGTGATTTTTGAGATGTGACGGTTGGAAAGGCCTACAAATGTCCCCAAATGAGTACCATGAAAGCCTTGGTGCACGAAAATTTTGAGTTCGGTGGGTTTTGCACATGGTCAGATTGGTCGGTGCACCACGGCATAGGTAGATGGCTTGGTGGGGAGTTTTGTGAAAAATTGAAATTCGTAATTTTTGAGATGTGAGGGTTGGAAAGGCCTACAAATGTCCCCAAATGAATACCATGAAAGTCTTGGTGCACGAAAGTTTTGAGGTCGGTGGGTTTTGCACATGGCCAAGTTTGGCGGTGCACCACGGCATAGCTAGATGCCTTGGTGGGGAGTTTTGTGAAAAGTTCAAATTCGTGATTTTTGAGATGTGAGGGTTGGAAAGGCCTACAAATGTCCCCAAATGAGTACCATGAACGTCTTGGTGCACGAAAGTTTTGAGTTCGTTGGGTTTTGCACAGGGCCAAGTGGGTCGGTGCACCGCGGCATAGCTAGATGGCTTGGTGGGGAGTTTTGTGAAAAATTGAAAGTCGTGATTTTTGAGATGTGAGGGTTGGAAAGGCCTACAAATGTCCCCAAATGAATACCATGAATGTCTTGGTGCACGAAAGCTTTGAGTTCGGTGGGTTTTACACATGGCCAAGTTGGTCGATGCACCACGGCATATCTAGATGGCTAGGTGGGGAGTTTTGTGAAAAAATGAAATTCGTGATTTTTGAGATGTGCGGGTTGGAAAGGCCTACAAATTTCCACAAATGAATACCATGAAAGTCTTGGTGCACGAAAGATTTGAGTTCGGTGGGTTTTGTAGATGGCCAAGGTTGGTGATGCACCACGGCATAGGTAGATGGCTTGGTGGGGAGTTTTGTGAAAAAGTGAAATTCGTGATTTTTGTGATGTGAGGGTTGGAAAGGCCTACAAACGTCCCCAAATGACTACCATGAAAGTCTTGGTGCACGAAAGTTTTGAGTTCGGCGGGTTTTGCACAGGGCCAAGTTGGTCGGTGCACCACGACACAGCTAGATGGCTTGTTGGGGAGTTTTGTGAAAAATTGAAATTCGTGACTTTTGAGATGTGAGGGTTGGAAAGGCCTACAAATGTCCCCAAATGAATACCATGAAAGTCTTGGTTCACGAAAGTTTTCAGTTCGGTGGGTTTTGAACATGGCCAAGGTTGGCGGTGCACCACGGCATAGCTAGATGGCTTGCTGGGGAGTTTTGTGAAAAAATGAAATTCGTGATTTTTGAGATGTGAGGGTTGGAAAGGCCTACAAATATCCCCAAATGAATACCATGAAAGTCTTGGTGCACGAAAGGTTTGAGTTCGGTGGGTTTTGCACATGGCCAAGCTTGGCGGTGCACCACGGCATAGCTAGATGGCTTGGTAGGGAGTTTTGTGAAAAATGAAATTCGTGATTTTTGAGATGTTAGGGTTGGAAAGGCCTACAAATGTCCCCAAATGAATACCATGAAAGTCTTGGTGCTTGAAAGTTTTGAGTTCGGTGGGTTTTGCGCATGGCCAAGGTTGGCGGTGCACCACGGCATAGCTAGATGGCTTGGTGGGAGTTTTGTGAAAAATTGAAATTACTGGTTTTTGAGATGTGAGGGTTGGAAGGGCCTACAAATGTCCCCAAATGTATACCATGAAAGTCTTGGTGCACGAATGGTTTGAGTTCGGTGGGTTTTGCACATGGCCAAGCTTGGCGGTGCACCACGGCAGAGCTAGATGGTTTGGTGGGGAGTTTTATCAAAAAATGAAATTGGTGATTTTTGAGATGTGAGGGTTGAATTGGCCTCCAAATGCCCCCGAATGGATACCATGAAAGTGTTGGTGCACAAAAGTTTTAAGTTCGGTGGGTTTTGCACAAGGCCAACGTTGGCATTGCACCACGGCATAGCTAGATGGCTTGGTGGGGAGTTTTGTGAAAAAATGAAATTCGTGATTTTTGAGATGTGAGGGTTGGAAAGGCCTACAAATGTCCCGAAATGAGTACCATGAACGTCTTGGTGCACGAAAGTTTTGAGTTCGGTAGGTTTTGCACAGGGCCAAGTGGGTGGGTTCACCACGCATAGCTAGATGGCTTGGTGGGGAGTTTTGTGAAAAATTGAAATTCGTGGTTTTTGAGATGTGAGGGTTGGAAAGGCCTACAAATGTCCCCAAATGTATACCATGAAAGTCTTGGTGCACGAAAGGTTTGGGTTCGGTGGGTTTTGCACATGGCCAAGCTTGGCGGTGCACCACGGCAGAGCTAGATGGCTTGTGGGGAGTTTTATGAAAAAATGAAATTCGTGATTTTTGAGATGTGGGGGTTGAATTGGCCTCCAAATGCCCCCGAATGAATACCATGAAAGTGTTGGTGCACAAACGTTTTAAGTTCGGTGGGTTTTGCACATGGCCAAGGTTGGCTGTGCACCACGGCATAGCTAGATGGCTTGGTGGGGAGTTTTGTGAAAAAATGAAATTCGTGATTTTTGAGATGTGAGGGTTGGAAAGGGCTCCAAATGCCCCAAAATGAATACCATGAAAGTCTTGGTGCACGAAAGTTTTGAGTTCGGTGGGTTTTGCACATGCCCAAAGTTGGCGGTGCACCACGGCGTAGCTAGATGGCTTGGTGGGGAGTTTTGTGAAAAAATGAAATTCGTGATTTTTGAGATATGAGGGTTGGAAAGGCCTCCAAATGCCCCCAAATGGATACCATGAACGTCTTGGTGCACGAAAGTTTTGAGTTCGGTGGGTTGTTCACATGGCCAAGGTTGGCGGTGCACCCCGGCATAGCTAGATGGCTTGGTGGGGAGTTTTGTGAAAAAATGAAATTCGTGATTTTTAAGATGTGAGGGTTGGAAAGGCCTACAAGGGTCCATTAATGAGTACCATGAATGTCTTGGTGCACGAAAGTTTTGAGTTCGGTGGGTTTTGCACAGGGCCAAGTGGGTCGGTGCACCACGGCATAGCTAGATGGCTTGGTGGGGAGTTTTGTGAAAAATTGAAATTCGTCATTTTTGAGATGTGAGGGTTGGAAAGGCCTACAAGTGTCCCCAAATGAATACCATGAAAGTCTTGGTGCACGAAAGTTTTGAGTTCAGTGGGTTTTGCACATGGCCAAGGTTGGCGGTGCACCACAACATAGCTAGATGGCTTGGTGGGGAGTTTTGTGAAAAAATGAAAGTCGTGATTTTTGAGATGTGAGGGTTGGAAAGGCCTACAAATGTCGCCAAATGAATACCATGATAGTCTTGGTGCACGAAAGCTTTGAGTTCGGTGGGTTTTGCACATGGCCAAGCTTGGCGGTGCACCACGGCATAGCTAGATGGCTTGGTAGGGAGTTTTGTGAAAAATGAAATTCGTGATTTTTGAGATGTTAGGGTTGGAAAGGCCTACAAATGTCCCCAAATGAATACCATGAAAGTCTTGGTGCTTGAAAGTTTTGAGTTCGGTGGGTTTTGCGCATGGCCAAGGTTGGCGGTGCACCACGGCATAGCTAGATGGCTTGGTGGGGAGTTTTGTGAAAAAATGAAATTCGTGATTTTTAAGATGTGAGGGTTGGAAAGGCCTACAAGGGTCCATTAATGAGTACCATGAATGTCTTGGTGCACGAAAGTTTTGAGTTCGGTGGGTTTTGCACAGGGCCAAGTGGGTCGGTGCACCACGGCATAGCTAGATGGCTTGGTGGGGAGTTTTGTGAAAAATTGAAATTCGTCATTTTTGAGATGTGAGGGTTGGAAAGGCCTACAAGTGTCCCCAAATGAATACCATGAAAGTCTTGGTGCACGAAAGTTTTCAGTTCGGTGGGTTTTGAACATGGCCAAGGTTGGCGGTGCACCACGGCATAGCTAGATGGCTTGCTGGGGAGTTTTGTGAAAAAATGAAATTCGTGATTTTTGAGATGTGAGGGTTGGAAAGGCCTACAAATATCCCCAAATGAATACCATGAAAGTCTTGGTGCACGAAAGGTTTGAGTTCGGTGGGTTTTGCACATGGCCAAGCTTGGCGGTGCACCACGGCATAGCTAGATGGCTTGGTAGGGAGTTTTGTGAAAAATGAAATTCGTGATTTTTGAGATGTTAGGGTTGGAAAGGCCTACAAATGTCCCCAAATGAATACCATGAAAGTCTTGGTGCTTGAAAGTTTTGAGTTCGGTGGGTTTTGCGCATGGCCAAGGTTGGCGGTGCACCACGGCATAGCTAGATGGCTTGGTGGGAGTTTTGTGAAAAATTGAAATTACTGGTTTTTGAGATGTGAGGGTTGGAAGGGCCTACAAATGTCCCCAAATGTATACCATGAAAGTCTTGGTGCACGAATGGTTTGAGTTCGGTGGGTTTTGCACATGGCCAAGCTTGGCGGTGCACCACGGCAGAGCTAGATGGTTTGGTGGGGAGTTTTATCAAAAAATGAAATTGGTGATTTTTGAGATGTGAGGGTTGAATTGGCCTCCAAATGCCCCCGAATGGATACCATGAAAGTGTTGGTGCACAAAAGTTTTAAGTTCGGTGGGTTTTGCACAAGGCCAACGTTGGCATTGCACCACGGCATAGCTAGATGGCTTGGTGGGGAGTTTTGTGAAAAAATGAAATTCGTGATTTTTGAGATGTGAGGGTTGGAAAGGCCTACAAATGTCCCGAAATGAGTACCATGAACGTCTTGGTGCACGAAAGTTTTGAGTTCGGTAGGTTTTGCACAGGGCCAAGTGGGTGGGTTCACCACGCATAGCTAGATGGCTTGGTGGGGAGTTTTGTGAAAAATTGAAATTCGTGGTTTTTGAGATGTGAGGGTTGGAAAGGCCTACAAATGTCCCCAAATGTATACCATGAAAGTCTTGGTGCACGAAAGGTTTGGGTTCGGTGGGTTTTGCACATGGCCAAGCTTGGCGGTGCACCACGGCAGAGCTAGATGGCTTGTGGGGAGTTTTATGAAAAAATGAAATTCGTGATTTTTGAGATGTGGGGGTTGAATTGGCCTCCAAATGCCCCCGAATGAATACCATGAAAGTGTTGGTGCACAAACGTTTTAAGTTCGGTGGGTTTTGCACATGGCCAAGGTTGGCTGTGCACCACGGCATAGCTAGATGGCTTGGTGGGGAGTTTTGTGAAAAAATGAAATTCGTGATTTTTGAGATGTGAGGGTTGGAAAGGGCTCCAAATGCCCCAAAATGAATACCATGAAAGTCTTGGTGCACGAAAGTTTTGAGTTCGGTGGGTTTTGCACATGCCCAAAGTTGGCGGTGCACCACGGCGTAGCTAGATGGCTTGGTGGGGAGTTTTGTGAAAAAATGAAATTCGTGATTTTTGAGATATGAGGGTTGGAAAGGCCTCCAAATGCCCCCAAATGGATACCATGAACGTCTTGGTGCACGAAAGTTTTGAGTTCGGTGGGTTGTTCACATGGCCAAGGTTGGCGGTGCACCCCGGCATAGCTAGATGGCTTGGTGGGGAGTTTTGTGAAAAAATGAAATTCGTGATTTTTAAGATGTGAGGGTTGGAAAGGCCTACAAGGGTCCATTAATGAGTACCATGAATGTCTTGGTGCACGAAAGTTTTGAGTTCGGTGGGTTTTGCACAGGGCCAAGTGGGTCGGTGCACCACGGCATAGCTAGATGGCTTGGTGGGGAGTTTTGTGAAAAATTGAAATTCGTCATTTTTGAGATGTGAGGGTTGGAAAGGCCTACAAGTGTCCCCAAATGAATACCATGAAAGTCTTGGTGCACGAAAGTTTTGAGTTCAGTGGGTTTTGCACATGGCCAAGGTTGGCGGTGCACCACAACATAGCTAGATGGCTTGGTGGGGAGTTTTGTGAAAAAATGAAAGTCGTGATTTTTGAGATGTGAGGGTTGGAAAGGCCTACAAATGTCGCCAAATGAATACCATGATAGTCTTGGTGCACGAAAGCTTTGAGTTCGGTGGATTTTGCACATGGCCAAGCTTGGCGGTGCACCATGGCATAGCTAGATGGCTTGGTGGGGAGTATTGTGAAAAAATGAAAGTCGTGATTTTTGAGATGTGAGGGTTGGAAAGGCCTACAAGTGTCCCCAAATGAGTACCATGAAAGTCTTGGTGCACGAAAGTTTTGAGTTCGGTTGGTTTTGCACAGGGTCAAGTTGGTCGGTGCACCACGGCATAGCTAGATGGCTTGGTGGGGAGTTTTGTGAAAAAATGAAATTCGTGATTTTTGAGATGTGACGGTTGGAGAGGCCTACAAATGTCCCCAAATGAGTACCATGAAAGCCTTGGTGCACGAAAGTTTTGAGTTCGGTGGGTTTTGCACATGGTCAGATTGGTCGGTGCACCACGGCATAGGTAGATGGCTTGGTGGGGAGTTTTGTGAAAAATTGAAATTCGTAATTTTTGAGATGTGAGGGTTGGAAAGGCCTACAAATGTCCCCAAATGAATACCATGAAAGTCTTGGTGCACGAAAGTTTTGAGGTCGGTGGGTTTTGCACATGGCCAAGTTTGGCGGTGCACCACGGCATAGCTAGATGCCTTGGTGGGGAGTTTTGTGAAAAAATGAAATTCGTGACTTTTGAGATGTGAGGGTTGGAAAGGCCTACAAATGTCCCCTAATGAATACCATGAAAGTCTTGGTTCACGAAAGTTTTCAGTTCGGTGGGTTTTGCACATGGCCAAGGTTGGCGGTGCACCACGGCATAGCTAGATGGCCTTGTGGGGAGTTTAGTGAATAAATGAAATTCGTGATTTTTGAGATGTGAGGGTTGGAAAGGCCTATAAATGTCCCCAAATGAATACCATAAAAGTCTTGGTGCACGAAAGTTTTGAGTTTGGTGGGTTTTGCACATGGCTAAGTTTGGCGGTGCACCACGGCATAGCTAGATAGCTTGGTGAGGAGTTTTGTGAAAAAACGAAATTCGTGATTTTTGAGATGTGAGGGTTGGAAAGGCCTACAAATGTCCCCAAATGAATACCATGAATGTCTTGGCGCACGAAAGTTTTGAGTTCGGTAGGTTTTGCACATGGCCAAGGTTGGCGGTGCACCACGGCATAGCTAGATGGCTTGGTGGGGAGTTTTGTGAAAAAATGAAATTCGTGATTTTTGAGATGTGAGGGTTGGAAAGGCCTATAAATGTCCCCAAATGAATACCATGAAAGTCTTGGTGCACGAAAGTTTTGAGTTTGGTGGGTTTTGCACATGGCTAAGTTTGGCGGTGCACCTCGGCATAGCTAGATAGCTTGGTGAGGAGTTTTGTGAAAAAATGAAATTCGTGATTTTTGAGATGTGAGGGTTGGAAAGGCCTACAAATGTCCCCAAATGAATACCATGAATGTCTTGGCGCACGAAAGTTTTGAGTTCGGTAGGTTTTGCACATGGCCAAGGTTGGCGGTGCACCACGGCATAGCTAGATGGCTTGGTGGGGAGTTTTGTGAAAAAATGAAATTCGTGATTTTTGAGATGTGAGGGTTGGAAAGGCCTACAAATGTCCCCAAATGAATACCATGAAAGTCTTGGTGCTCGAAAGTTTTGAGTTCGGTGGGTTTTGCGCATGGCCAAAGTTGGCGGTGCACCACGGCATAGCTAGATGGCTTGGTGGGGAGTTTTGTGAAAAAATGAAATTCGTGATTTTTGAGATGTGAGTGTTGGAAAGGTCTACAAATGTCCCCAAATGAATACCATGAAACTCTTGGTGCATGAAAGTTTTGAGTTCGGTGGGTTTTGCACATGGCCAAGGTGGGTCGATGCACCACGGCATAGCTAGATGGCTTGGTGGGGAGTATTGTGAAAAAATGAAAGTCGTGATTTTTGAGATGTGAGGGTTGGAAAGCCCTACAAGTGTCCCCAAATAAGTACCATCAAAGTCTTGGTGCACGAAAGTTTTCAGTTCGGTGGGTTTTGCACATGGCCAAGGTTGGCGGTGCACCACGGCATAGCTAGATGGCCTTGTGGGGAGTTTAGTGAATAAATGAAATTCGTGATTTTTGAGATGTGAGGGTTGGAAAGGCCTATAAATGTCCCCAAATGAATACCATGAAAGTCTTGGTGCACGAAAGTTTTGAGTTTGGTGGGTTTTGCACATGGCTAAGTTTGGCGGTGCACCACGGCATAGCTAGATAGCTTGGTGAGGAGTTTTGTGAAAAATTGAAATTCGTGGTTTTTGAGATGTGAGGGTTGGAAAGGCCTACAAATGTCCCCAAATGAATACCATGAATGTCTTGGCGCACGAAAGTTTTGAGTTCGGTAGGTTTTGCACATGGCCAAGGTTGGCGGTGCACCACGGCACAGCTAGATGGCTTGGTGGGGAGTTTTGTGAAAAAATGAAATTCGTGATTTTTGAGATGTGAGGGTTGGAAAGGCCTACAAATGTCCCCAAATGAATACCATGAAAGTCTTGGTGCTCGAAAGTTTTGAGTTCGGTGGGTTTTGCGCCTGGCCAAAGTTGCCGGTGCACCACGGCATAGCTAGATGGCTTGGTGGGGAGTTTTGTGAAAAAATGAAATTCGTGATTTTTGAGATGTGAGTGTTGGAAAGGCCTACAAATGTCCCCAAATGAATACCATGAAACTCTTGGTGCATGAAAGTTTTGAGTTCGGTGGGTTTTGGACATGGCCAAGGTGGGTCGATGCACCACGGCATACCTAGATGGCTTGGTGGGGAGTATTGTGAAAAAATGAAAGTCGTGATTTTTGAGATGTGAGGGTTGGAAAGCCCTACAAGTGTCCCCAAATAAGTACCATCAAAGTCTTGGTGCACGAAAGTTTTGAGTTCGGTGGGTTTTGCACAGGGTCAAGTTGGTCGGTGCACCACGGCAGAGCTAGATGGCTTGGTGGGGAGTTTTGTGAAAAAATGAAATTCGTGATTTTTGAGATGTGAGGGTTAGAAAGGCCTACAAATGTCCCCAAATGAGTACCATGAAAGTCTTGGTGCACGAAACTTTTGAGTTCGGTGGGTTTTGCACAGGGTCAGATTGGTCGGTGCACCACGGCATAGGTAGATGGCTTGGTGGGGAGTTTTGTGAAAAATTGAAATTCGTCATTTTTGAGATGTGAGGGTTGGAAAGGCCTACAAATGTCCCAAAATGAATACCATGAAAGTCTTGGTGCACGAAAGTTTTGAGTTCGGTGGGTTTTGCACATGGCCAAGGTTGGCGGTGCACCACGGCATGCTAGATGGCTTGGTGGGGAGTTTTGTGAAGAATTCAAATTCGTTATTTTTGAGATGTGAGGGTTGGAAAGGCCTACAAATGTCCCCAAATGAATACCATGAATGTCTTGGTGCACGAAAGCTTTGAGTTCGGTGGGTTTTGAACATGGCCAAGTTGGTCGGTGCACAACGGCATATCTAGATGGCTAGGTGGGGAGTTTTGTGAAAAAATGAAATTCGTGATTTTTGAGATGTGCGGGTTGGAAATGTCTACAAATTTCCCCAAATGAATACCATGAAAGTCTTGGTGCACGAAAGTTTTGAGTTCGGTGTGTTTTGCAGATGGTCAAGGTTGGCGATGCACCACGGCATAGCTAGATGGCTTGGTGGGGAGTTTTGTGAAAAAATGAAATTCGTGACTTTTGTGATGTGAGGGTTGGAAAGGCCTACAAATGTCTCCAAATGAGTACCATGAAAGTCTTGGCGCACGAAACTTTTGAGTTTGGTGGGTTTTGCACAGGGCGAAGTTGGTCTGTGCACAACGGCATAGCTAGATGGCTTGGTGGGTAGTTTTGTGAAAAGTTGAAATTCGTGATTTTTGAGATGTGAGGGTTGGAAAGGCCTACAAATGTCCCCAAATGAATACCATGAAAGTCTTGGTGCACGAAAGTTTTGAGTTCGGTGGGTTTTGCACATGGCCAAGGTTGGCGGTGCACCACGACATAACTAGATGGCTTGGTGGGGAGTTTTGGGAAAAAATGAAAGTCGTGGTTTTTGAGATGTGAGGGTTGGAATGGCCTACAAGTGTCCCCAAATGAGTACCATGAAAGTCTTGGTGCACGAAAGTTTTGAGTTCTGTGGGTTTTGCACAGGGCCAAGTGGTTCGGTGCACCACGGCATAGCTAGATGGCTTGGTGGGGAGTTTTGTGAAAAATTGAAATTCGTGATTTTTGAGATGTGAGGGTTGGAAAGGACTACAAATGTCCCCAAATGAATACCATGAAAGTCTTGGTGCACGAAAGTTTTGAGTTCGGTGGGTTTTGCAAATGGCCAAGGTTGGCGGTGCACCACGGAATAGCTAGATGGCTTGGTGGGGAGTTTTGTGAAAAATTGAAATTCGTGGTTTTTTGAGATGTGAGGGTTGGAAGGGCCTACAAATGTCACCAAATGTATACCATGAAAGTCTTGGTGCACGAAAGGTTTGAGTTCGGTGGGTTTTGCACATGGCCAAGCTTGGCGGTGCACCACGGCAGAGCTAGATGGTTTGGTGGGGAGTTTTATGAAAAAATGAAATTCGTGATTTTTGAGATGTGAGGGTTGAATTGGCCTCCAAATGCCCCCGAATGAATACCATGAAAGTGTTGGTGCACAAAAGTTTTAAGTTCGCTGGGTTTTGCACATGGCCAAGGTTGGCAATGCACCACGGCATAGCTAGATGGCTTGGTGGGGAGTTTTGTGAAAAAATGAAATTCGTGATTTTTGAGATGTGAGGGTTGGAAAGGCCTACAAATGTCCCCAAATGAGTACCATGAACGTCTTGGTGCACGAAAGTTTTGAGTTCGGTGGGCTTTGCACAAGGCCAAGTGGGTCGGTGCACCACGGCATAGCTAGATGGCTTGGTGGGGAGATCTGTGAAAAATTGAAATTCATGATTTTTGAGATGTGAGGGTTGGAAATCCTACAAATGTCCCCAAATGAATACCATGAAAGTCTTGGTGCACGAAAGTTTTGAGTTCGGTAGGTTTTGCACATGGCCAAGGTTGGGGGTGCACCACGACAAAGCTAGATGGCTTGGTGGGGAGTTTTGAAAAAAAAATGAAAGTCGTGATTTTTGGGATGTGAGGGGTGGAAAGGCCTACAAGTGTCCCCAAATGAGTACCATGAAATTCTTGGTGCACGAAAGTTTAGAGTTCGGTGGGTTTTGCATAGGGCCAAGTGGGTCGGTGCACCACGGCATAGCTAGGTGGCTTGGTGGGGAGTTTTGTGAAAAATTGAAATTCCTGATTTTTGAGATGTGAGGGTTGGAAAGGCCTACATATGTCCCCAAATGAATACCATGAAAGTCTTGGTGCACGAAAGTTTTGAGTTCGGTGGGTTTTGCACATGGCCAAGGTTGGCGGTGCACCACGGCTTTGCTAGATGGCTTGGTGGGAGTTTTGTGAAAAATTGAAATTCGTGGTTTTTGAGATGTGAGGGTTGGAAGGGCCTACAAATGTCCCCAAATGTATACCATGAAAGTCTTGGTGCACGAAAGTTTTGAGTTCGGTGGGTTTTGCACATGGCCAAGGTTGGCGGTGCACCATGGCATAGCTAGATGGCTTGGTGGGGAGTTTTGTGAAAAAATGAAATTCGTGATTTTTGAGATGTGAGGGTTGGAAAGGCCTACAAATGTCCCCAAATGAATACCATGAAAGTCTTGGTGCACGAAAGTTTTGAGTTCGGCGGGTTTTGCAGATGGCCAAGGTTGGCGATGCACCACGACATAGCTAGATGGCTTGGTGGGGAGTATTGTGAAAAAATGAAAGTCGTGATTTTTGAGATGTGAGGGTTGGAAAGCCCTACAAGTGTCCCCAAATGAGTACCATCAAAGTCTTGGTGCACGAAAGTTTTGAGTTCGGTGTGTTTTGCACAGGTCCAAGGGGGTCGGTGCACCATGCATAGCTAGATGGCTTGGTGGGGAGTTTTGTGAAAAATTGAAATTCGTGATTTTTGAGATGTGAGGGTTGGAAAGGCCTACAAATGTCCCCAAATGAATACCATGAAAGTCTTGGTGCACGAAAGTTTTTAGTTCGGTGGGTTTTGCACATGGCCAAGGTTGGCGGTGCACCACGGCAAAGCTAGATGGCTTGGTGGGGAGTTTTGTGAAAAATTAAAATTCGTGGTTTTTGAGATGTGAGGGTTGGAAAGGCCGACAAATGTCCCCAAATGTATACAATGAAAGTCTTGGTGCACGAAAGGTTTGAGTTCGGTGGGTTTTGCACATGGCCAAGGTTGGCGATGCACCACGGCATAGCTAGATGGCTTGGTGGGGAGTTTTGTGAAAAAATGAAATTCGTGACTTTTGTGATGTGAGGGTTGGAAAGGCCTACAAATGTCTCCAAATGAGTACCATGAAAGTCTTGGCGCACGAAAGTTTTGAGTTTGGTGGGTTTTGCACAGGGCCAAGTTGGTCTGTGCACCACGGCATAGCTAGATGGCTTGGTGGGGAGTTTTGTGAAAAGTTGAAATTCGTGATTTTTGAGATGTGAGGGTTGGGAAGGCCTACAAATGTCCCCAAATGAATACCATGAAAGTCTTGGTGCACGAAAGTTTTGATTTCGGTGGGTTTTGCACATGGCCAAGGTTGGCGGTGCACCACGACATAGCTAGATGGCTTGGTGGGGAGTTTTGGGAAAAAATGAAAGTCGTGATTTTTGAGATGTGAGTGTTGGAATGGCCTACAAGTGTCCCCAAATGAGTATCATGAAAGTCTTGGTGCACGAAAGTTTTGAGTTCGGTGGGTTTTGCACAGGGCCAAGTGGGTCGGTGCACCACGACATAGCTAGATGGCTTGGTGGGGAGTTTTGTGAAAAATTGAAATTCGTGATTTTTGAGATGTGAGGCTTGGAAAGGACTACAAATGTCCCCAAATGAATACCATGAAAGTCTTGGTGCACGAAAGTTTTGAGTTCGGTGGGTTTTGCAAATGGCCAAGGTTGGCGGTGCACCACGGAATAGCTAGATGGCTTGGTGGGGAGTTTTGTGAAAAATTGAAATTCGTGGTTTTTTGAGATGTGAGGGTTGGAAGGGCCTACAAATGTCACCAAATGTATACCATGAAAGTCTTGGTGCACGAAAGGTTTGAGTTCGGTGGGTTTTGCACATGGCCAAGCTTGGCGGTGCACCACGGCAGAGCTAGATGGTTTGGTGGGGAGTTTTATGAAAAAATGAAATTCGTGATTTTTGAGATGTGAGGGTTGAATTGGCCTCCAAATGCCCCCGAATGAATACCATGAAAGTGTTGGTGCACAAAAGTTTTAAGTTCGCTGGGTTTTGCACATGGCCAAGGTTGGCAGTGCACCACGGCATAGCTAGATGGCTTGGTGGGGAGTTTTGTGAAACAATGAAATTCGTGATTTTTGAGATGTGAGGGTTGGAAAGGCCTACAAATGTCCCCAAATGAGTACCATGAACGTCTTGGTGCACGAAAGTTTTGAGTTCGGTGGGTTTTGCACAAGGCCAAGTGGGTCGGTGCACCACGGCATAGCTAGATGGCTTGGTGGGGAGATCTGTGAAAAATTGAAATTCATGATTTTTGAGATGTGAGGGTTGGAAATCCTACAAATGTCCCCAAATGAATACCATGAAAGTCTTGGTGCACGAAAGTTTTGAGTTCGGTGGGTTTTGCACATGGCCAAGGTTGGCGGTGCACCACGACAAAGCTAGATGGCTTGGTGGGGAGTTTTGAAAAAAAAATGAAAGTCGTGATTTTTGGGATGTGAGGGGTGGAAAGGCCTACAAGTGTCCCCAAATGAGTACCATGAAATTCTTGGTGCACGAAAGTTTTGAGTTCGGTGGGTTTTGCACATGGCCAAGGTTGGCAGTGCACCACGACATAGCTAGATGGCTTGGTGGGGAGTTTTGTGAAAAAATGAAATTCGTGATTTTTGAGATGTGAGGGTTGGAAAGGCCTACAAATGTCCCCAAATGAATACCATGAATGTCTTGGTGCACGAAAGCTTTGAGTTCGGTGGGTTTTACACATGGCCAAGTTGGTCGGTGCACCACGGCATATCTAGATGGCTAGGTGGGGAGTTTTGTGAAAAAATGAAATTCGTGATTTTTGAGATGTGCGGGTTGGAAAGGCCTACAAATTTCCACAAATGAATACCATGAAAGTCTTGGTGCACGAAAGATTTGAGTTCGGTGGGTTTTGTAGATGGCCAAGGTTGGCGATGCACCACGGCATAGGTAGATGGCTTGGTGGGGAGTTTTGTGAAAAAGTGAAATTCGTGATTTTTGTGATGTGAGGGTTGGAAAGGCCTACAAATGTCCCCAAATGACTACCATGAAAGTCTTGGTGCACGAAAGTTTTGAGTTCGGTGGGTTTTGCACAGGGCCAAGTTGGTCGGTGCACCACGGCACAGCTAGATGGCTTGTTGGGGAGTTTTGTGAAAAATTGAAATTCGTGACTTTTGAGATGTGAGGGTTGGAAAGGCCTACAAATTTCCCCAAATGAATACCATGAAAGTCTTGGTGCACGAAAGATTTGAGTTCGGTGGGTTTTGCACATGGCCAAGCTTGGCGGTGCACCACGGCAGAGCTAGATGGTTTGGTGGGGAGTTTTATCAAAAAATGAAATTGGTGATTTTTGAGATGTGAGGGTTGGAAGGGCCTACAAATGTCCCCAAATGTATACCATGAATGTCTTGGTGCACGAATGGTTTGAGTTCGGTGGGTTTTGCACATGGCCAAGCTTGGCGGTGCACCACGGCATATCTAGATGGCTAGGTGGGGAGTTTTGTGAAAAAATGAAATTACTGGTTTTTGAGATGTGAGGGTTGGAAGGGCCTACAAATGTCCCCAAATGTATACCATGAAAGTCTTGGTGCACAAATGGTTTGAGTTCGGTGGGTTTAGCACATGGCCAAGCTTGGCGGTGCACCACGGCAGAGCTAGATGGTTTGGTGGGGAGTTTTATCAAAAAATGAAATTGGTGATTTTTGAGATGTGAGGGTTGAATTGGCCTCCAAATGCCCCCGAATGGATACCATGAAAGTGTTGGTGCACAAAAGTTTTAAGTTCGGTGGGTTTTGCACAAGGCCAACGTTGGCATTGCACCACGGGATAGCTAGATGGCTTGGTGGGGAGTTTTGTGAAAAAATGAAATTCGTGATTTTTGAGATGTGAGGGTTGGAAAGGCCTACAAATGTCCCGAAATGAGTACCATGAACGTCTTGGTGCACGAAAGTTTTGAGTTCGGTGGGTTTTGCACAGGGCCAAGTGGGTGGGTGCACCACGCATAGCTAGATGGCTTGGTGGGGAGTTTTATGAAAAATTGAAATTCGTGGTTTTTGAGATGTGAGGGTTGGAAAGGCCTACAAATGTCCCCAAATGTATACCATGAAAGTCTTGGTGCACGAAAGGTTTGAGTTCGGTGGGTTTTGCACATGGCCAAGCTTGGCGGTGCACCACGGCAGAGCTAGATGGCTTGTGGGGAGTTTTATGAAAAAATGAAATTCGTGATTTTTGAGATGTGGGGGTTGAATTGGCCTCCAAATGCCCCCGAATGAATACCATGAAAGTGTTGGTGCACAAACGTTTTAAGTTCGGTGGGTTTTGCACATGGCCAAGGTTGGCTGTGCACCACGGCATAGCTAGATGGCTTGGTGGGGAGTTTTGTGAAAAAATGAAATTCGTGATTCTTGAGATGCGAGGGTTGGAAAGGGCTCCAAATGCCGCAAAATGAATACCATGAAAGTCTTGGTGCACGAAAGTTTTGAGTTCGGTGGGTTTTGCACATGCCCAAAGTTGGCGGTGCACCACGGCGTAGCTAGATGGCTTGGTGGGGAGTTTTGTGAAAAAATGAAATTCGTGATTTTTGAGATATGAGGGTTGGAAAGGCCTCCAAATGCCCCCAAATGGATACCATGAACGTCTTGGTGCACGAAAGTTTTGAGTTCGGTGGGTTGTTCACATGGCCAAGGTTGGCGGTGCACCACGGCATAGCTAGATGGCTTGGTGGGGAGTTTTGTGAAAAAATGAAATTCGTGATTTTTAAGATGTGAGGGTTGGAAAGGCCTACAAGGGTCCATTAATGAGTACCATGAATGTCTTGGTGCACGAAAGTTTTGAGTTCGGTGGGTTTTGCACAGGGCCAAGTGGGTCGGTGCACCACGGCATAGCTAGATGGCTTGGTGGGGAGTTTTGTGAAAAATTGAAATTCGTCATTTTTGAGATGTGAGGGTTGGAAAGGCCTACAAGTGTCCCCAAATGAATACCATGAAAGTCTTGGTGCACGAAAGTTTTGAGTTCAGTGGGTTTTGCACATGGCCAAGGTTGGCGGTGCACCACGACATAGCTAGATGGCTTGGTGGGGAGTTTTGTGAAAAAATGAAAGTCGTGATTTTTGAGATGTGAGGGTTGGAAAGGCCTACAAATGTCGCCAAATGAATACCATGATAGTCTTGGTGCACGAAAGCTTTGAGTTCGGTGGGTTTTGCACATGGCCAAGCTTGGCGGTGCACGATGGCATAGCTAGATGGCTTGGTGGGGAGTATTGTGAAAAAATGAAAGTCGTGATTTTTGAGATGTGAGGGTTGGAAAGGCCTACAAGTGTCCCCAAATGAGTACCATGAAAGTCTTGGTGCACGAAAGTTTTGAGTTCGGTGGGTTTTGCACAGGGTCAAGTTGGTCGGTGCACCACGGCATAGCTAGATGGCTTGGTGGGGAGTTTTGTGAAAAAATGAAATTCGTGATTTTTGAGATGTGACGGTTGGAAAGGCCTACAAATGTCCCCAAATGAGTACCATGAAAGCCTTGGTGCACGAAAGTTTTGAGTTCGGTGGGTTTTGCACATGGTCAGATTGGTCGGTGCACCACGGCATAGGTAGATGGCTTGGTGGGGAGTTTTGTGAAAAATTGAAATTCGTAATTTTTGAGATGTGAGGGTTGGAAAGGCCTACAAATGTCCCCAAATGAATACCATGAAAGTCTTGGTGCACGAAAGGTTTGAGTTCGGTGGGTTTTGCACATGGCCAAGCTTGGCGACGCACCACGGCATAGCTAGATGGCTTGGTGGGGAGTATTGTGAAAAAATGAAAGTCGTGATTTTTGAGATGTGAGGGTTGGAAAGGCTACAAGTGTCCCCAAATGAGTACCATGAAAGTCTTGGTGCACGAAAGTTGTGTTCGGTGGGTTTTGCACAGGGTCAAGTTGGTCGGTGCACCACGGCATAGCTAGATGGCTTGGTGGGGAGTTTTGTGAAAAAATGAAATTCGTGATTTTTGAGATGTGACGGTTGGAAAGGCCTACAAATGTCCCCAAATGAGTACCATGAAAGCCTTGGTGCACGAAAGTTTTGAGTTCGGTGGGTTTTGCACATGGTCAGATTGGTCGGTGCACCACGGCATAGGTAGATGGCTTGGTGGGGAGTTTTGTGAAAAATTCAAATTCGTGATTTTTGAGATGTGAGGGTTGGAAAGGCCTACAACTGTCCCCAAATGAGTACCATGAACGTATTGGTGCACGAAAGTTTTGAGTTCGTTGGGTTTTGCACAGGGCCAAGTGGGTCGGTGCACCGCGGCATAGCTAGATGGCTTGGTGGGGAGTTTTGTGAAAAATTGAAAGTCGTGATTTTTGAGATGTGAGGGTTGGAAAGGCCTACAAATGTCCCCAAATGAATACCATGAATGTCTTGGTGCACGAAAGCTTTGAGTTCGGTGGGTTTTACACATGGCCAAGTTGGTCGGTGCACCACGGCATATCTAGATGGCTAGGTGGGGAGTTTTGTGAAAAAATGAAATTCGTGATTTTTGAGATGTGCGGGTTGGAAAGGCCTACAAATTTCCACAAATGAATACCATGAAAGTCTTGGTGCACGAAAGATTTGAGTTCGGTGGGTTTTGTAGATGGCCAAGGTTGGCGATGCACCACGGCATAGGTAGATGGCTTGGTGGGGAGTTTTGTGAAAAAGTGAAATTCGTGATTTTTGTGATGTGAGGGTTGGAAAGGCCTACAAATGTCCCCAAATGACTACCATGAAAGTCTTGGTGCACGAAAGTTTTGAGTTCGGTGGGTTTTGCACAGGGCCAAGTTGGTCGGTGCACCACGGCAAAGCTAGATGGCTTGTTGGGGAGTTTTGTGAAAAATTGAAATTCGTGACTTTTGAGATGTGAGGGTTGGAAAGGCCTACAAATTTCCCCAAATGAATACCATGAAAGTCTTGGTGCACGAAAGATTTGAGTTCGGTGGGTTTTGCACATGGCCAAGCTTGGCGGTGCACCACGGCAGAGCTAGATGGTTTGGTGGGGAGTTTTATCAAAAAATGAAATTGGTGATTTTTGAGATGTGAGGGTTGGAAGGGCCTACAAATGTCCCCAAATGTATACCATGAATGTCTTGGTGCACGAATGGTTTGAGTTCGGTGGGTTTTGCACATGGCCAAGCTTGGCGGTGCACCACGGCATATCTAGATGGCTAGGTGGGGAGTTTTGTGAAAAAATGAAATTACTGGTTTTTGAGATGTGAGGGTTGGAAGGGCCTACAAATGTCCCCAAATGTATACCATGAAAGTCTTGGTGCACGAATGGTTTGAGTTCGGTGGGTTTAGCACATGGCCAAGCTTGGCGGTGCACCACGGCAGAGCTAGATGGTTTGGTGGGGAGTTTTATCAAAAAATGAAATTGGTGATTTTTGAGATGTGAGGGTTGAATTGGCCTCCAAATGCCCCCGAATGGATACCATGAAAGTGTTGGTGCACAAAAGTTTTAAGTTCGGTGGGTTTTGCACAAGGCCAACGTTGGCATTGCACCACGGCATAGCTAGATGGCTTGGTGGGGAGTTTTGTGAAAAAATGATATTCGTGATTTTTGAGATGTGAGGGTTGGAAAGGCCTACAAATGTCCCGAAATGAGTACCATGAACGTCTTGGTGCACGAAAGTTTTGAGTTCGGTGGGTTTTGCACAGGGCCAAGTGGGTGGGTGCACCACGCATAGCTAGATGGCTTGGTGGGGAGTTTTATGAAAAATTGAAATTCGTGGTTTTTGAGATGTGAGGGTTGGAAAGGCCTACAAATGTCCCCAAATGTATACCATGAAAGTCTTGGTGCACGAAAGGTTTGAGTTCGGTGGGTTTTGCACATGGCCAAGCTTGGCGGTGCACCACGGCAGAGCTAGATGGCTTGTGGGGAGTTTTATGAAAAAATGAAATTCGTGATTTTTGAGATGTGGGGGTTGAATTGGCCTCCAAATGCCCCCGAATGAATACCATGAAAGTGTTGGTGCACAAACGTTTTAAGGTCGGTGGGTTTTGCACATGGCCAAGGTTGGCTGTGCACCACGGCATAGCTAGATGGCTTGGTGGGGAGTTTTGTGAAAAAATGAAATTCGTGATTCTTGAGATGCGAGGGTTGGAAAGGGCTCCAAATGCCGCAAAATGAATACCATGAAAGTCTTGGTGCACGAAAGTTTTGAGTTCGGTGGGTTTTGCACATGCCCAAAGTTGGCGGTGCACCACGGCGTAGCTAGATGGCTTGGTGGGGAGTTTTGTGAAAAAATGAAATTCGTGATTTTTGAGATATGAGGGTTGGAAAGGCCTCCAAATGCCCCCAAATGGATACCATGAACGTCTTGGTGCACGAAAGTTTTGAGTTCGCTGGGTTGTTCACATGGCCAAGGTTGGCGGTGCACCACGGCATAGCTAGATGGCTTGGTGGGGAGTTTTGTGAAAAAATGAAATTCGTGATTTTTAAGATGTGAGGGTTGGAAAGGCCTACAAGGGTCCATTAATGAGTACCATGAATGTCTTGGTGCACGAAAGTTTTGAGTTCGGTGGGTTTTGCACAGGGCCAAGTGGGTCGGTGCACCACGGCATAGCTAGATGGCTTGGTGGGGAGTTTTGTGAAAAATTGAAATTCGTCATTTTTGAGATGTGAGGGTTGGAAAGGCCTACAAGGTGTCCCCAAATGAATACCATGAAAGTCTTGGTGCACGAAAGTTTTGAGTTCAGTGGGTTTTGCACATGGCCAAGGTTGGCGGTGCACCACGACATAGCTAGATGGCTTGGTGGGGAGTTTTGTGAAAAAATGAAAGTCGTGATTTTTGAGATGTGAGGGTTGGAAAGGCCTACAAATGTCGCCAAATGAATACCATGATAGTCTTGGTGCACGAAAGCTTTGAGTTCGGTGGGTTTTGCACATGGCCAAGCTTGGCGGTGCACGATGGCATAGCTAGATGGCTTGGTGGGGAGTATTGTGAAAAAATGAAAGTCGTGATTTTTGAGATGTGAGGGTTGGAAAGGCCTACAAGTGTCCCCAAATGAGTACCATGAAAGTCTTGGTGCACGAAAGTTTTGAGTTCGGTGGGTTTTGCACAGGGTCAAGTTGGTCGGTGCACCACGGCATAGCTAGATGGCTTGGTGGGGAGTTTTGTGAAAAAATGAAATTCGTGATTTTTGAGATGTGACGGTTGGAAAGGCCTACAAATGTCCCCAAATGAGTACCATGAAAGCCTTGGTGCACGAAAGTTTTGAGTTCGGTGGGTTTTGCACATGGTCAGATTGGTCGGTGCACCACGGCATAGGTAGATGGCTTGGTGGGGAGTTTTGTGAAAAATTGAAATTCGTAATTTTTGAGATGTGAGGGTTGGAAAGGCCTACAAATGTCCCCAAATGAATACCATGAAAGTCTTGGTGCACGAAAGTTTTGAGGTCGGTGGGTTTTGCACATGGCCAAGTTTGGCGGTGCACCACGGCATAGCTAGATGCCTTGGTGGGGAGTTTTGTGAAAAATTCAAATTCGTGATTTTTGAGATGTGAGGGTTGGAAAGGCCTACAAATGTCCCCAAATGAGTACCATGAACGTCTTGGTGCACGAAAGTTTTGAGTTCGTTGGGTTTTGCACAGGGCCAAGTGGGTCGGTGCACCGCGGCATAGCTAGATGGCTTGGTGGGGAGTTTTGTGAAAAATTGAAAGTCGTGATTTTTGAGATGTGAGGGTTGGAAAGGCCTACAAATGTCCCCAAATGAATACCATGAATGTCTTGGTGCACGAAAGCTTTGAGTTCGGTGGGTTTTACACATGGCCAAGTTGGTCGGTGCACCACGGCATATCTAGATGGCTAGGTGGGGAGTTTTGTGAAAAAATGAAATTCGTGATTTTTGAGATGTGCGGGTTGGAAAGGCCTACAAATTTCCCCAAATGAATACCATGAAAGTCTTGGTGCACGAAAGATTTGAGTTCGGTGGGTTTTGTAGATGGCCAAGGTTGGCGATGCACCACGGCATAGGTAGATGGCTTGGTGGGGAGTTTTGTGAAAAAGTGAAATTCGTGATTTTTTTGATGTGAGGGTTGGAAAGGCCTACAAATGTCCCCAAATGACTACCATGAAAGTCTTGGTGCACGAAAGTTTTGAGTTCGGTGGGTTTTGCACAGGGCCAAGTTGGTCGGTGCACCACGACATAGCTAGATGGCTTGTTGGGGAGTTTTGTGAAAAATTGAAATTCGTGACTTTTGAGATGTGAGGGTTGGAAAGGCCTACAAATGTCCCCAAATGAATACCATGAAAGTCTTGGTTCACGAAAGTTTTCAGTTCGGTGGGTTTTGAACATGGCCAAGGTTGGCGGTGCACCACGGCATAGCTAGATGGCTTGCTGGGGAGTTTTGTGAAAAAATGAAATTCGTGATTTTTGAGATGTGAGGGTTGGAAAGGCCTACAAATATCCCCAAATGAATACCATGAAAGTCTTGGCGCACGAAAGGTTTGAGTTTGGTGGTTTTTGCACATGGCCAAGCTTGGCGGTGCACCACGGCATAGCTAGATGGCTTGGTAGGGAGTTTTGTGAAAAAATGAAATTCGTGATTTTTGAGATGTTAGGGTTGGAAAGGCCTACAAATGTCCCCAAATGAATACCACGAAAGTCTTGGTGCTTGAAAGTTTTGAGTTCGGTGGGTTTTGCGCATGGCCAAGGTTGGCGGTGCACCACGGCATAGCTAGATGGCTTGGTGGGAGTTTTGTGAAAAATTGAAATTACTGGTTTTTGAGATGTGAGGGTTGGAAGGGCCTACAAATGTCCCCAAATGTATACCATGAAAGTCTTGGTGCACGAATGGTTTGAGTTCGGTGGGTTTTGCACATGGCCAAGCTTGGCGGTGCACCACGGCAGAGCTAGATGGTTTGGTGGGGAGTTTTATCAAAAAATGAAATTGGTGATTTTTGAGATGTGAGGGTTGAATTGGCCTCCAAATGCCCCCGAATGGATACCATGAAAGTGTTGGTGCACAAAAGTTTTAAGTTCGGTGGGTTTTGCACAAGGCCAACGTTGGCATTGCACCACGGCATAGCTAGATGGCTTGGTGGGGAGTTTTGTGAAAAAATGAAATTCGTGATTTTTGAGATGTGAGGGTTGGAAAGGCCTACAAATGTCCCGAAATGAGTACCATGAACGTCTTGGTGCACGAAAGTTTTGAGTTCGGTGGGTTTTGCACAGGGCCAAGTGGGTGGGTGCACCACGCATAGCTAGATGGCTTGGTGGGGAGTTTTGTGAAAAATTGAAATTCGTGGTTTTTGAGATGTGAGGGTTGGAAAGGCCTACAAATGTCCCCAAATGTATACCATGAAAGTCTTGGTGCACGAAAGGTTTGAGTTCGGTGGGTTTTGCACATGGCCAAGCTTGGCGGTGCACCACGGCATAGCTAGATGCCTTGGTGGGGAGTTTTGTGAAAAATTCAAATTCGTGATTTTTGAGATGTGAGGGTTGGAAAGGCCTACAAATGTCCCCAAATGAGTACCATGAACGTCTTGGTGCACGAAAGTTTTGAGTTCGTTGGGTTTTGCACAGGGCCAAGTGGGTCGGTGCACCGCGGCATAGCTAGATGGCTTGGTGGGGAGTTTTGTGAAAAATTGAAAGTCGTGATTTTTGAGATGTGAGGGTTGGAAAGGCCTACAAATGTCCCCAAATGAATACCATGAATGTCTTGGTGCACGAAAGCTTTGAGTTCGGTGGGTTTTACACATGGCCAAGTTGGTCGGTGCACCACGGCATATCTAGATGGCTAGGTGGGGAGTTTTGTGAAAAAATGAAATTCGTGATTTTTGAGATGTGCGGGTTGGAAAGGCCTACAAATTTCCCCAAATGAATACCATGAAAGTCTTGGTGCACGAAAGATTTGAGTTCGGTGGGTTTTGTAGATGGCCAAGGTTGGCGATGCACCACGGCATAGGTAGATGGCTTGGTGGGGAGTTTTGTGAAAAAGTGAAATTCGTGATTTTTTTGATGTGAGGGTTGGAAAGGCCTACAAATGTCCCCAAATGACTACCATGAAAGTCTTGGTGCACGAAAGTTTTGAGTTCGGTGGGTTTTGCACAGGGCCAAGTTGGTCGGTGCACCACGACATAGCTAGATGGCTTGTTGGGGAGTTTTGTGAAAAATTGAAATTCGTGACTTTTGAGATGTGAGGGTTGGAAAGGCCTACAAATGTCCCCAAATGAATACCATGAAAGTCTTGGTTCACGAAAGTTTTCAGTTCGGTGGGTTTTGAACATGGCCAAGGTTGGCGGTGCACCACGGCATAGCTAGATGGCTTGCTGGGGAGTTTTGTGAAAAAATGAAATTCGTGATTTTTGAGATGTGAGGGTTGGAAAGGCCTACAAATATCCCCAAATGAATACCATGAAAGTCTTGGCGCACGAAAGGTTTGAGTTTGGTGGGTTTTGCACATGGCCAAGCTTGGCGGTGCACCACGGCATAGCTAGATGGCTTGGTAGGGAGTTTTGTGAAAAAATGAAATTCGTGATTTTTGAGATGTTAGGGTTGGAAAGGCCTACAAATGTCCCCAAATGAATACCATGAAAGTCTTGGTGCTTGAAAGTTTTGAGTTCGGTGGGTTTTGCGCATGGCCAAGGTTGGCGGTGCACCACGGCATAGCTAGATGGCTTGGTGGGAGTTTTGTGAAAAATTGAAATTACTGGTTTTTGAGATGTGAGGGTTGGAAGGGCCTACAAATGTCCCCAAATGTATACCATGAAAGTCTTGGTGCACGAATGGTTTGAGTTCGGTGGGTTTTGCACATGGCCAAGCTTGGCGGTGCACCACGGCAGAGCTAGATGGTTTGGTGGGGAGTTTTATCAAAAAATGAAATTGGTGATTTTTGAGATGTGAGGGTTGAATTGGCCTCCAAATGCCCTCGAATGGATACCATGAAAGTGTTGGTGCACAAAAGTTTTAAGTTCGGTGGGTTTTGCACAAGGCCAACATTGGCATTGCACCACGGCATAGCTAGATGGCTTGGTGGGGAGTTTTGTGAAAAAATGAAATTCGTGATTTTTGAGATGTGAGGGTTGGAAAGGCCTACAAATGTCCCGAAATGAGTACCATGAACGTCTTGGTGCACGAAAGTTTTGAGTTCGGTGGGTTTTGCACAGGGCCAAGTGGGTGGGTGCACCACGCATAGCTAGATGGCTTGGTGGGGAGTTTTGTGAAAAATTGAAATTCGTGGTTTTTGAGATGTGAGGGTTGGAAAGGCCTACAAATGTCCCCAAATGTATACCATGAAAGTCTTGGTGCACGAAAGGTTTGAGTTCGGTGGGTTTTGCACATGGCCAAGCTTGGCGGTGCACCACGGCAGAGCTAGATGGCTTGTGGGGAGTTTTATGAAAAAATGAAATTCGTGATTTTTGAGATATGGGGGTTGAATTGGCCTCCAAATGCCCCCGAATGAATACCATGAAAGTGTTGGTGCACAAACGTTTTAAGTTCGGTGGGTTTTGCACATGGCCAAGGTTGGCTGTGCACCACGGCATAGCTAGATGGCTTGGTGGGGAGTTTTGTGAAAAAATGAAATTCGTGATTTTTGAGATGTGAGGATTGGAAAGGGCTCCAAATGCCGCAAAATGAATACCATGAAAGTCTTGGTGCACGAAAGTTTTGAGTTCGGTGGGTTTTGCACATGCCCAAAGTTGGCGGTGCACCACGGCGTAGCTAGATGGCTTGGTGGGGAGTTTTGTGAAAAAATGAAATTCGTGATTTTTGAGATATGAGGGTTGGAAAGGCCTCCAAATGCCCCCAAATGGATACCATGAACGTCTTGGTGCACGAAAGTTTTGAGTTCGGTGGGTTGTTCACATGGCCAAGGTTGGCGGTGCACCACGGCATAGCTAGATGGCTTGGTGGGGAGTTTTGTGAAAAAATGAAATTCGTGATTTTTAAGATGTGAGGGTTGGAAAGGCCTACAAGGGTCCATTAATGAGTACCATGAATGTCTTGGTGCACGAAAGTTTTGAGTTCGGTGGGTTTTGCACAGGGCCAAGTGGGTCGGTGCACCACGACATAGCTAGATGGCTTGGTGGGGAGTTTTGTGAAAAATTGAAATTCGTCATTTTTGAGATGTGAGGGTTGGAAAGGCCTACAAGTGTCCCCAAATGAATACCATGAAAGTCTTGGTGCACGAAAGTTTTGAGTTCAGTGGGTTTTGCACATGGCCAAGGTTGGCGGTGCACCACGACATAGTTAGATGGCTTGGTGGGGAGTTTTGTGAAAAAATGAAAGTCGTGATTTTTGAGATGTGAGGGTTGGAAAGGCCTACAAATGTCGCCAAATGAATACCATGATAGTCTTGGTGCACGAAAGCTTTGAGTTCGGTGGGTTTTGCACATGGCCAAGCTTGGCGGTGCACCATGGCATAGCTAGATGGCTTGGTGGGGAGTTTTGTGTAAAAATGAAATCCGTGATTTTTTAGATGTCAGGGTTGGAAAGGCCTCGAAATGCCCCCAAATGAATACCATGAAAGTTTTGCTGCACGAAAGTTTTAAGTTCGGTAGGTTTTGCACATGGCCAAGGTTGGCGGTGCACGACGGCATAGCTAGTTGGCTTGGTGGGGAGTTTTGTAAAAAAATGAAATTCATGATTTTTGAGATGTGAGGGTTGGAAAGCCCTACAAATGTCCCCAAATGAATACCATGAAAGTGTTGGTGCACGAAAGTTTTGAGTACGGTGGGTTTTGCACATGGCCAAGCTTGGCGGTGCACCACGGCATAGCTAGATGGCTTGGTGGGGAGTATTGTGAAAAAATGAAATTCGTGATTTTTGAGATGTGAGGGTTGGAAAGGCCTACAAATGTCCCCAAATGAATACCATGAAATTCTTGGTGCACAAAAGTTTTGAGTTTGGCTGGTTTTGCACATGGCCAAGTTGGTCGGTGCACCACGGCATAACTAGATGGCTTGGTGGGGAGTTTTGTGAAAAAATGAAATTCGTGGTTTCTGAGATGTGATGGTTGGAAAGGCCTCCAAATGTCCCCAAATAAAGACCATGAAAGTCTTGGTGCACGAAAGTTTTGAGTTCGGTGGGTTTTGCACATGGCCAAGCTTGGCGGTGCACCACGGCATAGCTAGATGGCTTGGTGGGGAGTTTTATGAAAAAATGAAATTCGTGATTTTTGAGATGTGATGGTTGGCAAGGCCTCCAAATGTCCCCAAATGAATACCATGAAAGTCTTGGTGCACGAAAGTTTTGAGTTCGGTGAGTTTTGCACATGGCCAAGTTGGTCGGTGCACCACGGCATAGCTAGATGGCTTGGTGGGGAGTTTTGTGAAAAAATGAAATTCGTGGTTTTTGATATGTGATGGTTGGAAAGGCCTCCAAATGTCCCCAAATGAATACCATGAAAGTCTTGGTGCACCAAAGTTTTGAGTTCGGTGGGTTTTGCACATGGCCAAGCTTGGCGATGCACCACGGCATAGCTAGATGGCTTGGTGGGGAGTTTTATGAAAAAATGCAATTCGTGATTTTTGAGATGTGATGGATGGAAAGGCCTCCAAATGCCTCCAAATGAATACCTTGAAAGTCATGGTGCACGAAATTTTTGAGTTCGGACGGTTTTGCATATGGCCAAGTTGGTCGGTGCACCACAACATAACTATATGGCTTGGTGGGGAGTTTTGTGAAAAATTGAAATTTGTGGTTTTTGAGATGTGATGGTTGGATTGCCCTCCAAATGTCCCCAAATGAATACCATGAAAGTCTTGGTGCACGAAAGTGTTGAGTTTGGTGGGTTTTGCACATGGCCAAGTTGGTCGGTGCACCACGGCATAACTAGATGGCTTGGTGGGGACTTTTGTGAAAAAATGAAATTCCTGGTTGTTGACATGTGATGGTTGGAAAGGCCTCCAGATGTCCCCAATGAATACTATGAAAGTCTTGGTGCACGAAAGTTTTGAGTTTGGAGGGTTCTGCACTTGGCCAAGTTGGTCGGTGCACCACAACATAGCTAGATGGCGTGGTGGGGAGTTTTGTGAAAAATTGAAATTCGTGGTTTTTGAGATGTGATGGTTGGATTGCCCTCCAAATGTGCCCAAATGAATACCATGAAAGTCTTGGTGCACGAAAGTTTTGAGTTTGGTGGCTTTTGCACATGGCCAAGTTGGGCGGTGCACCACGGCATAACTAGATGGCTTGGTGGGGACTTTTGTGAAAAAATGAAATTCGTGGTTGTTGACATGTGATGGTTGGAAAGGCCTCCAAATGTCCCCAACTGAATACCATGAAAGTCTTGGTGCACGAAAGCTTTGAGTACGGTGGGTTTTGCACATGCCCAAGCTTAGCGGTGCACCACGGCATAGCTAGATGGCTTGGTGTGGAGTTTTGTGAAAAATTGAAATTCGTCGTTTTTGAGATGTGGTGGTTGGAAAGGCCTCCAAATGTCCCCAAATGAATACCATGAAAGTCTTGGTGCACGAAAGTTTTGAGTTCGGTGGGTTTTGCACTTGGCCAAGCTTGGCGGTGCACCACGGCATAGCTAGATGGCTTGGTGGGGAGTTTTACGAAAAAATGCAATTCGTGATTTTTGAGATGTGATGGATGGAAAGGCCTCCAAATGTCCCCAAATGAATACTATGAAAGTCTTGGTGCACGAAAGTTTTGAGATCGGTGGGTTTTGCACATGGCCATGCTTGGCGGTGCACCATGGCATAGCTAGATGGCTTGGTGGGGAGTTTTATGAAAAAATGAAATTCGTGATTTTTGAGATGTGATGGATGGAAAGGCCTCCAAATGCCTCCAAATGAATACCTTGAAAGTCATGGTGCACGAAATTTTTGAGTTCGGACGGTTTTGCATATGGCCAAGTTGGTCGGTGCACCACAACATAACTATATGGCTTGGTGGGGAGTTTTGTGAAAAATTGAAATTTGTGGTTTTTGAGATGTGATGGTTGGATTGCCCTCCAAATGTCCCCAAATGAATACCATGAAAGTCTTGGTGCACGAAAGTGTTGAGTTTGGTGGGTTTTGCACATGGCCAAGTTGGTCGGTGCACCACGGCATAACTAGATGGCTTGCTGGGGACTTTTGTGAAAAAATGAAATTCCTGGTTGTTGACATGTGATGGTTGGAAAGGCCTCCAGATGTCCCCAATGAATACTATGAAAGTCTTGGTGCACGAAAGTTTTGAGTTTGGAGGGTTCTGCACTTGGCCAAGTTGGTCGGTGCACCACAACATAGCTAGATGGCGTGGTGGGGAGTTTTGTGAAAAATTGAAATTCGTGGTTTTTTAGATGTGATGGTTGGATTGCCCTCCAAATGTGCCCAAATGAATACCATGAAAGTCTTGGTGCACGAAAGTTTTGAGTTTGGTGGCTTTTGCACATGGCCAAGTTGGGCGGTGCACCACGGCATAACTAGATGGCTTGGTGGGGACTTTTGTGAAAAAATGAAATTCGTGGTTGTTGACATGTGATGGTTGGAAAGGCCTCCAAATGTCCCCAACTGAATACCATGAAAGTCTTGGTGCACGAAAGCTTTGAGTACGGTGGGTTTTGCACATGCCCAAGCTTAGCGGTGCACCACGGCATAGCTAGATGGCTTGGTGTGGAGTTTTGTGAAAAATTGAAATTCGTCGTTTTTGAGATGTGATGGTTGGAAAGGCCTCCAAATGTCCCCAAATGAATACCATGAAAGTCTTGGTGCACGAAAGTTTTGAGTTCGGTGGGTTTTGCACTTGGCCAAGCTTGGCGGTGCACCACGGCATAGCTAGATGGCTTGGTGGGGAGTTTTACGAAAAAATGCAATTCGTGATTTTTGAGATGTGATGGATGGAAAGGCCTCCAAATGTCCCCAAATGAATACTATGAAAGTCTTGGTGCACGAAAGTTTTGAGATCGGTGGGTTTTGCACATGGCCATGCTTGGCGGTGCACCATGGCATAGCTAGATGGCTTGGTGGGGAGTTTTATGAAAAAATGAAATTCGTGATTTTTGCGATGTGAGGGTTTGAAAGGCCTACAAATGTCCCCAAATGAATACCATGAAAGTCTTGGTGCGCGGAAGTTTTGAGTTCGGTGGGTTTTGCACATGGCCAAGCTTGGCGGTGCAACACGGCATAGCTGGATGGCTTGGTGGGGAATTTGTGAAAAATTGAAATTCGTGGTTTTTGAGATGTGAGGGTTCGATTGGCCTCCAAATGCCCCCAAATGAATACCTTGAAAGTCATGGTGCACAAAAGTTTTGAGTTCGGAGGGTTTTGCACATGGCCAAGTTGGTCGGTGCACCACGGCATAGCTAGATGGCTTGGTGGGGAGTTTTGTGAAAAATTGAAATTCGTGGTTTTTGAGATGTGATGGTCGGATTGCCCTCCAAATGTCCCCAAATGAATACCATGAAAGTCTTGGTGCACGAAAGTTTTGAGTTTGGTGTGTTTTGCACATGGCCAAGTGGGTCGGTGCACCACGACATAACTAGATGCCTTGGTGGGGACTTTTGTGAAAAAATGAAATTCGTGGTTGTTGACATGTGATGGTTGGAAAAGCCTACAAATGTCCCCAAATGTATACCATGAAAGTCTTGGTGCACGAATGGTTTGAGTTCGGTGGGTTTTGCACATGGCCAAGCTTGGCGGTGCACCACGGCAGAGGTAGATGGTTTGGTGGGGAGTTTTATCAAAAAATGAAATTGGTGATTTTAGAGATGTGAGGGTTGAATTGGCCTCCAAATGCCCCCGAATGGATACCATGAAAGTGTTGGTGCACAAAAGTTTTAAGTTCGGTGGGTTTTGCACAAGGCCAACGTTGGCATTGCACCACGGCATAGCTAGATGGCTTGGTGGGGAGTTTTGTGAAAAAATGAAATTCGTGATTTTTGAGATGTGATGGTTGGCAAGGCCTCCAAATGTCCCCAAATGAATACCATGAAAGTCTTGGTGCACGAAAGTTTTGAGTTCGGTGAGTTTTGCACATGGCCAAGTTGGTCGGTGCACCACGGCATAGCTAGATGGCTTGGTGGGGAGTTTTGTGAAAAAATGAAATTCGTGGTTTTTGATATGTGATGGTTGGAAAGGCCTCCAAATGTCCCCAAATGAATACCATGAAAGTCTTGGTGCACCAAAGTTTTGAGTTCGGTGGGTTTTGCACATGGCCAAGCTTGGCGATGCACCACGGCATAGCTAGATGGCTTGGTGGGGAGTTTTATGAAAAAATGCAATTCGTGATTTTTGAGATGTGATGGATGGAAAGGCCTCCAAATGCCTCCAAATGAATACCTTGAAAGTCATGGTGCACGAAATTTTTGAGTTCGGACGGTTTTGCATATGGCCAAGTTGGTCGGTGCACCACAACATAACTATATGGCTTGGTGGGGAGTTTTGTGAAAAATTGAAATTTGTGGTTTTTGAGATGTGATGGTTGGATTGCCCTCCAAATGTCCCCAAATGAATACCATGAAAGTCTTGGTGCACGAAAGTGTTGAGTTTGGTGGGTTTTGCACATGGCCAAGTTGGTCGGTGCACCACGGCATAACTAGATGGCTTGGTGGGGACTTTTGTGAAAAAATGAAATTCCTGGTTGTTGACATGTGATGGTTGGAAAGGCCTCCAGATGTCCCCAATGAATACTATGAAAGTCTTGGTGCACGAAAGTTTTGAGTTTGGAGGGTTCTGCACTTGGCCAAGTTGGTCGGTGCACCACAACATAGCTAGATGGCGTGGTGGGGAGTTTTGTGAAAAATTGAAATTCGTGGTTTTTGAGATGTGATGGTTGGATTGCCCTCCAAATGTGCCCAAATGAATACCATGAAAGTCTTGGTGCACGAAAGTTTTGAGTTTGGTGGCTTTTGCACATGGCCAAGTTGAGCGGTGCACCACGGCATAACTAGATGGCTTGGTGGGGACTTTTGTGAAAAAATGAAATTCGTGGTTGTTGACATGTGATGGTTGGAAAGGCCTCCAAATGTCCCCAACTGAATACCATGAAAGTCTTGGTGCACGAAAGCTTTGAGTACGGTGGGTTTTGCACATGCCCAAGCTTAGCGGTGCACCACGGCATAGCTAGATGGCTTGGTGTGGAGTTTTGTGAAAAATTGAAATTCGTCGTTTTTGAGATGTGGTGGTTGGAAAGGCCTCCAAATGTCCCCAAATGAATACCATGAAAGTCTTGGTGCACGAAAGTTTTGAGTTCGGTGGGTTTTGCACTTGGCCAAGCTTGGCGGTGCACCACGGCATAGCTAGATGGCTTGGTGGGGAGTTTTACGAAAAAATGCAATTCGTGATTTTTGAGATGTGATGGATGGAAAGGCCTCCAAATGTCCCCAAATGAATACTATGAAAGTCTTGGTGCACGAAAGTTTTGAGATCGGTGGGTTTTGCACATGGCCATGCTTGGCGGTGCACCATGGCATAGCTAGATGGCTTGGTGGGGAGTTTTATGAAAAAATGAAATTCGTGATTTTTGAGATGTGATGGATGGAAAGGCCTCCAAATGCCTCCAAATGAATACCTTGAAAGTCATGGTGCACGAAATTTTTGAGTTCGGACGGTTTTGCATATGGCCAAGTTGGTCGGTGCACCACAACATAACTATATGGCTTGGTGGGGAGTTTTGTGAAAAATTGAAATTTGTGGTTTTTGAGATGTGATGGTTGGATTGCCCTCCAAATGTCCCCAAATGAATACCATGAAAGTCTTGGTGCACGAAAGTGTTGAGTTTGGTGGGTTTTGCACATGGCCAAGTTGGTCGGTGCACCACGGCATAACTAGATGGCTTGCTGGGGACTTTTGTGAAAAAATGAAATTCCTGGTTGTTGACATGTGATGGTTGGAAAGGCCTCCAGATGTCCCCAATGAATACTATGAAAGTCTTGGTGCACGAAAGTTTTGAGTTTGGAGGGTTCTGCACTTGGCCAAGTTGGTCGGTGCACCACAACATAGCTAGATGGCGTGGTGGGGAGTTTTGTGAAAAATTGAAATTCGTGGTTTTTTAGATGTGATGGTTGGATTGCCCTCCAAATGTGCCCAAATGAATACCATGAAAGTCTTGGTGCACGAAAGTTTTGAGTTTGGTGGCTTTTGCACATGGCCAAGTTGGGCGGTGCACCACGGCATAACTAGATGGCTTGGTGGGGACTTTTGTGAAAAAATGAAATTCGTGGTTGTTGACATGTGATGGTTGGAAAGGCCTCCAAATGTCCCCAACTGAATACCATGAAAGTCTTGGTGCACGAAAGCTTTGAGTACGGTGGGTTTTGCACATGCCCAAGCTTAGCGGTGCACCACGGCATAGCTAGATGGCTTGGTGTGGAGTTTTGTGAAAAATTGAAATTCGTCGTTTTTGAGATGTGATGGTTGGAAAGGCCTCCAAATGTCCCCAAATGAATACCATGAAAGTCTTGGTGCACGAAAGTTTTGAGTTCGGTGGGTTTTGCACTTGGCCAAGCTTGGCGGTGCACCACGGCATAGCTAGATGGCTTGGTGGGGAGTTTTACGAAAAAATGCAATTCGTGATTTTTGAGATGTGATGGATGGAAAGGCCTCCAAATGTCCCCAAATGAATACTATGAAAGTCTTGGTGCACGAAAGTTTTGAGATCGGTGGGTTTTGCACATGGCCATGCTTGGCGGTGCACCATGGCATAGCTAGATGGCTTGGTGGGGAGTTTTATGAAAAAATGAAATTCGTGATTTTTGCGATGTGAGGGTTTGAAAGGCCTACAAATGTCCCCAAATGAATACCATGAAAGTCTTGGTGCGCGGAAGTTTTGAGTTCGGTGGGTTTTGCACATGGCCAAGCTTGGCGGTGCAACACGGCATAGCTGGATGGCTTGGTGGGGAATTTGTGAAAAATTGAAATTCGTGGTTTTTGAGATGTGAGGGTTCGATTGGCCTCCAAATGCCCCCAAATGAATACCTTGAAAGTCATGGTGCACAAAAGTTTTGAGTTCGGAGGGTTTTGCACATGGCCAAGTTGGTCGGTGCACCACGGCATAGCTAGATGGCTTGGTGGGGAGTTTTGTGAAAAATTGAAATTCGTGGTTTTTGAGATGTGATGGTCGGATTGCCCTCCAAATGTCCCCAAATGAATACCATGAAAGTCTTGGTGCACGAAAGTTTTGAGTTTGGTGTGTTTTGCACATGGCCAAGTGGGTCGGTGCACCACGACATAACTAGATGCCTTGGTGGGGACTTTTGTGAAAAAATGAAATTCGTGGTTGTTGACATGTGATGGTTGGAAAAGCCTACAAATGTCCCCAAATGTATACCATGAAAGTCTTGGTGCACGAATGGTTTGAGTTCGGTGGGTTTTGCACATGGCCAAGCTTGGCGGTGCACCACGGCAGAGCTAGATGGTTTGGTGGGGAGTTTTATCAAAAAATGAAATTGGTGATTTTAGAGATGTGAGGGTTGAATTGGCCTCCAAATGCCCCCGAATGGATACCATGAAAGTGTTGGTGCACAAAAGTTTTAAGTTCGGTGGGTTTTGCACAAGGCCAACGTTGGCATTGCACCACGGCATAGCTAGATGGCTTGGTGGGGAGTTTTGTGAAAAAATGAAATTCGTGATTTTTGAGATGTGAGGGTTGGAAAGGCCTACAAATGTCCCGAAATGAGTACCATGAACGTCTTGGTGCACGAAAGTTTTGAGTTCGGTGGGTTTTGCACAGGGCCAAGTGGGTGGGTGCACCACGCATAGCTAGATGGCTTGGTGGGGAGTTTTGTGAAAAATTGAAATTCGTGGTTTTTGAGATGTGAGGGTTGGAAAGGCCTACAAATGTCCCCAAATGTATAGTATGAAAGTCTTGGTGCACGAAAGGTTTGAGTTCGGTGGGTTTTGCACATGGCCAAGCTTGGCGGTGCACCACGGCAGAGCTAGATGTCTTGTGGGGAGTTTTATGAAAAAATGAAATTCGTGATTTTTGAGATGTGGGGGTTGAATTGGCCTCCAAATGCCCCCGAATGAATACCATGAAAGTGTTGGTGCACAAACGTTTTAAGTTCGGTGGGTTTTGCACATGGCCAAGGTTGGCTGTGCACCACGGCATAGCTAGATGGCTTGGTGGGGAGTTTTGTGAAAAAATGAAATTCGTGATTTTTGAGATGTGAGGATTGGAAAGGGCTCCAAATGCCGCAAAATGAATACCATGAAAGTCTTGGTGCACGAAAGTTTTGAGTTCGGTGGGTTTTGCACATGCCCAAAGTTGGCGGTGCACCACAGCGTAGCTAGATGGCTTGGTGGGGAGTTTTGTGAAAAAATGAAATTCGTGATTTTTGAGATATGAGGGTTGGAAAGGCCTCCAAATGCCCCCAAATGGATACCATGAACGTCTTGGTGCACGAAAGTTTTGAGTTCGGTGGGTTGTTCACATGGCCAAGGTTGGCGGTGCACCACGGCATAGCTAGATGGCTTGGTGGGGAGTTTTGTGAAAAAATGAAATTCGTGATTTTTAAGATGTGAGGGTTGGAAAGGCCTACAAGGGTCCATTAATGAGTACCATGAATGTCTTGGTGCACGAAAGTTTTGAGTTCGGTGGGTTTTGCACAGGGCCAAGTGGGTCGGTGCACCACGACATAGCTAGATGGCTTGGTGGGGAGTTTTGTGAAAAATTGAAATTCGTCATTTTTGAGATGTGAGGGTTGGAAAGGCCTACAAGTGTCCCCAAATGAATACCATGAAAGTCTTGGTGCACGAAAGTTTTGAGTTCAGTGGGTTTTGCACATGGCCAAGGTTGGCGGTGCACCACGACATAGTTAGATGGCTTGGTGGGGAGTTTTGTGAAAAAATGAAAGTCGTGATTTTTGAGATGTGAGGGTTGGAAAGGCCTAAAAATGTCGCCAAATGAATACCATGATAGTCTTGGTGCACGAAAGCTTTGAGTTCGGTGGGTTTTGCACATGGCCAAGCTTGGCGGTGCACCATGGCATAGCTAGATGGCTTGGTGGGGAGTTTTGTGTAAAAATGAAATCCGTGATTTTTTAGATGTCAGGGTTGGAAAGGCCTCGAAATGCCCCCAAATGAATACCATGAAAGTTTTGCTGCACGAAAGTTTTAAGTTCGGTAGGTTTTGCACATGGCCAAGGTTGGCGGTGCACGACGGCATAGCTAGTTGGCTTGGTGGGGAGTTTTGTAAAAAAATGAAATTCATGATTTTTGAGATGTGAGGGTTGGAAAGCCCTACAAATGTCCCCAAATGAATACCATGAAAGTGTTGGTGCACGAAAGTTTTGAGTACGGTGGGTTTTGCACATGGCCAAGCTTGGCGGTGCTCCACGGCATAGCTAGATGGCTTGGTGGGGAGTATTGTGAAAAAATGAAATTCGTGATTTTTGAGATGTGAGGGTTGGAAAGGCCTACAAATGTCCCCAAATGAATACCATGAAATTCTTGGTGCACAAAAGTTTTGAGTTTGGCTGGTTTTGCACATGGCCAAGTTGGTCGGTGCACCACGGCATAACTAGATGGCTTGGTGGGGAGTTTTGTGAAAAAATGAAATTCGTGGTTTCTGAGATGTGATGGTTGGAAAGGCCTCCAAATGTCCCCAAATAAAGACCATGAAAGTCTTGGTGCACGAAAGTTTTGAGTTCGGTGGGTTTTGCACATGGCCAAGCTTGGCGGTGCACCACGGCATAGCTAGATGGCTTGGTGGGGAGTTTTATGAAAAAATGAAATTCGTGATTTTTGAGATGTGATGGTTGGCAAGGCCTCCAAATGTCCCCAAATGAATACCATGAAAGTCTTGGTGCACGAAAGTTTTGAGTTCGGTGGGTTTTGCACATGGCCAAGTTGGTCGGTGCACCACGGCATAGCTAGATGGCTTGGTGGGGAGTTTTGTGAAAAAATGAAATTCGTGGTTTTTGAGATGTGATGGTTGGAAAGGCCTCCAAATGTCCCCAAATGAATACCATGAAAGTCTTGGTGCACCAAAGTTTTCAGTTCGGTGGGTTTTGCACATGGCCAAGCTTGGCGATGCACCACGGCATAGCTAGATGGCTTGGTGGGGAGTTTTATGAAAAAATGAAATTCGTGATTTTTGAGATGTGATGGTTGGCAAGGCCTCCAAATGTCCCCAAATGAATACCATGAAAGTCTTGGTGCAAGAAAGTTTTGAGTTCGGTGGGTTTTGCACATGGCCAAGTTGGTCGGTGCACCACGGCATAGCTAGATGGCTTGGTGGGGAGTTTTGTGAAAAAATGAAATTCGTTGTTTTTGAGATGTGATGGTTGGAAAGGCCTCCAAATGTCCCCAAATGAATACCATGAAAGTCTTGGTGCACCAAAGTTTTGAGTTCGGTGGGTTTTGCACATGGCCAAGCTTGGCGATGCACCACGGCATAGCTAGATGGCTTGGTGGGGAGTTTTATGAAAAAATTAAATTCGTGATTTTTGAGATGTGATGGATGGAAAGGCCTCCAAATGCCTCCAAATGAATACCTTGAAAGTCATGGTGCACGAAATTTTTGAGTTCGGACGGTTTTGCATATGGCCAAGTTGGTCGGTGCACCACAACATAACTATATGGCTTGGTGGGGAGTTTTGTGAAAAATTGAAATTTGTGGTTTTTGAGATGTGATGGTTGGATTGCCCTCCAAATGTCCCCAAATGAATACCATGAAAGTCTTGGTTCACGAAAGTGTTGAGTTTGGTGGGTTTTGCACATGGCCAAGTTGGTCGGTGCACCACGGCATAACTAGATGGCTTGGTGGGGACATTTGTGAAAAAATGAAATTCCTGGTTGTTGACATGTGATGGTTGGAAAGGCCTCCAGATGTCCCCAATGAATACTATGAAAGTCTTGGTGCACGAAAGTTTTGAGTTTGGAGGGTTCTGCACTTGGCCAAGTTGGTCGGTGCACCACAACATAGCTAGATGGCGTGGTAGGGAGTTTTGTGAAAAATTGAAATTCGTGGTTTTTGAGATGTGATGGTTGGATTGCCCTCCAAATGTGCCCAAATGAATACCATGAAAGTCTTGGTGCACGAAAGTTTTGAGTTTGGTGGCTTTTGCACATGGCCAAGTTGGGCGGTGCACCACGACATAACTAGATGGCTTGGTGGGGACTTTTGTGAAAAAATGAAATTCGTGGTTGTTGACATGTGATGGTTGGAAAGGCCTCCAAATGTCCCCAACTGAATACCATGAAAGTCTTGGTGCACGAAAGCTTTGAGTACGGTGGGTTTTGCACATGCCCAAGCTTAGCGGTGCACCACGGCATAGCTAGATGGCTTGGTGTGGAGTTTTGTGAAAAATTGAAATTCGTCGTTTTTGAGATGTGATGGTTGGAAAGGCCTCCAAATGTCCCCAAATGAATACCATGAAAGTCTTGGTGCACGAAAGTTTTGAGTTCGGTGGGTTTTGCACTTGGCCAAGCTTGGCGGTGCACCACGGCATAGCTAGATGGCTTGGTGGGGAGTTTTACGAAAAAATGCAATTCGTGATTTTTGAGATGTGATGGATGGAAAGGCCTCCAAATGTCCCCAAATGAATACTATGAAAGTCTTGGTGCACGAAAGTTTTGAGATCGGTGGGTTTTGCACATGGCCATGCTTGGCGGTGCACCATGGCATAGCTAGATGGCTTGGTGGGGAGTTTTATGAAAAAATGAAATTCGTGATTTTTGCGATGTGAGGGTTTGAAAGGCCTACAAATGTCCCCAAATGAATACCATGAAAGTCTTAGTGCGCGGAAGTTTTGAGTTCGGTGGGTTTTGCACATGGCCAAGCTTGGCGGTGCAACACGGCATAGCTGGATGGCTTGGTGGGGAATTTGTGAAAAATTGAAATTCGTGGTTTTTGAGATGTGAGGGTTCGATTGGCCTCCAAATGCCCCCAAATGAATACCTTGAAAGTCATGGTGCACAAAAGTTTTGAGTTCGGAGGGTTTTGCACATGGCCAAGTTGGTCGGTGCACCACGGCATAGCTAGATGGCTTGGTGGGGCGTTTTGTGAAAAATTGAAATTCGTGGTTTTTGAGATGTGATGGTCGGATTGCCCTCCAAATGTCCCCAAATGAATACCATGAAAGTCTTGGTGCACGAAAGTTTTGAGTTTGGTGTGTTTTGCACATGGCCAAGTGGGTCGGTGCACCACGACATAACTAGATGCCTTGGTGGGGACTTTTGTGAAAAAATGAAATTCGTGGTTGTTGACATGTGATGGTTGGAAAAGCCTACAAATGTCCGCAAATGAATACCATGAAAGTCTTGGTGCACGAAAGTTTTGAGTTTGGTGGGTTTTGCACATGACCAAGGTTGGCGGTGCACCACGGCATAACTAGATGGCTTGGTGGGGATTTTTGTGAAAAAATGAAATTCGTGATTTTTGAGATGTGAGGGGTGAAAAGGCCTACAAATGTCCCCAAATGAATACTATGAAAGTCTTGGTGCACGAAAGTTTATAGATCGGTGGGTTTTGAACATGGCCAAGCTTGGCGGTGCACCACGGCATAGCTAGATGGCTTGGTGGGGAGTTTTGTGAAAAAATGAAATTCGTGATTTTTGAGATGTGAGTGTTGGGAAGGCCGACAAACGTCCCCAAATGAATACCATGAATGTCTTGGTGCACGAAAGCTTTGAGTTCGGTGGGTTTTGCACATGGCCAAGCTTGGCGGTGCACCACGGCATAGCTAGATGGCTTGGTGTGGAGTTTTGTGAGAAATAGAAATTCGTGATTTTTAGGATGTGAGGGTTGGAAAGGCTTACAAATGTCCCCAAATGAATACCATGAAAGTCTTGGTGCACGAAAGCTTTGAGTTCGGTGGGTTTTGCACATGCCCAAGCTTGGCGGTGCACCACGGCATAACTATATGGCTTCGTGTGGAGTTTTGTGAAAAATTGAAATTCGTGATTTTTGAGATGTGAGGGTTGGAAAGGCCTACAAATGTCCCCAAATGAATACCATGAAAGTCTTGGTGCACGGAAGTTTTGAGTTCGGTGGGTTTTGCACACGGCCAAAGTTGGCGGTGCACCACGGCATAGCTAGATGGCTTGGTGGGGATTTTTGTGAAAAAATGAAATTCGTGATTTTTGAGATGTGAGGGGTGAAAAGGCCTACAAATGTCCCCAAATGAATACTATGAAAGTCTTGGTCCACGAAAGTTTTGAGATCGGTGGGTTTTGCACATTGCCAAGCTTGGCGGTGCAGCACGGCATAGCTAGATGGCTTGGTGGGGACTTTTGTGAAAAAATGAAATTCGTGGTTGTTGACATGTGATGGTTGGAAAGGCCTCCAAATGTCCCCAAATGAATACTATGAAAGTCTCGGTGCACGAAAGTTTTGAGTTCGGAGGGTTTTGCACTTGGCCAAGTTGGGCGGTGCACGACGGCATAGCTAGATGGCTTGGTGGGGACTTTTGTGAAAAAATGAAATTCGTGGTTGTTGACATGTGATGGTTGGAAAGGCCTCCAAATGTCCCCAAATGAATACTATGAAAGTCTTGGTGCACGAAAGTTTTGAGATCGGTGGGTTTTGCACATGGCCATGCTTGGCGGTGCACCACGGCACAGCTAGATGGCTTGGTGGGGAGTTTTATGAAAAAATGAAATTCGTGATTTTTGGGATGTGAGGGTTTGAAAGGCCTCCAAATGTCCCCAAATGAATACCCTGAAAGTCTTGGTGCACAAAAGTTTAAAGTTGGGTGGGTTTTGCACATGGCCAAGTTGGTCGGTGCACCACGACATAGCTAGATGGCTTGGTGGGGAGTTTTTTGGAAAATTGAAATTCGTGGTTTTTGAGATGTGAGGTTTTGATTGGCCTCCAAATGCCCCCAAATGAATACCATGAATGTCTTGGTGCACGAAAGTTTTGAGTTCGGTGGGTTTTGCAAATGGCCAAGCTTGGCGGTGCACCACGGCATAGCTAGATGGCTTGGTGGGGAGCTTTATGAAAAAATGAAATTCGTTATTTTTGAGATGTGATGGTTGGAAAGGCCTCCAAACGTCCCCAAATGAATACCATGAAAGTCTTGGTGCACGAAAGTTTTGAGTTCGGTGGGTTTTCCACATGGCCAAGTTGGTCGGTGCACCACGGCATAGCCAAATGGCTTGGTGGGGAGTTTTGTGAAAAAATGAAATTCGTGGTTTTTGAGATGTGATGGTTGGAAAGGCCTCCAAATGTCCCTAAATGAATACCATGAAAGTCTTGGTGCACAAAAGTTTTGAGTTTGGCTGGTTTTGCACATGGCCAAGTTGGTCGGTGCACCACGGCATAACTAGATGGCTTGGTGGGGAGTTTTGTGAAAAAATGAAATTCGTGGTTTCTGAGATGTGATGGTTGGAAAGGCCTCCAAATGTCCCCAAATAAAGACCATGAAAGTCTTGGTGCACGAAAGTTTTGAGTTCGGTGGGTTTTGCACATGGCCAAGTTGGTCGGTGCACCACGGCTTAGCTAGATGGCTTGGTGGGGAGTTTTGTGGAAAAATGAAATTCGTGATTTTTGAGATGTGAGGGTTGGATTGGCCTCCAAATGCCCCCAAATGAATACTGCGAAAGGCTTGGTGCACGAAAGTTTTGAGTTTGGAGGGTTTTGCAACTGGCCAAGTTGGTCGGTGCACCACAACATAGCTAGATGGCTTGGTGGGGAGTTTTGTGAAAAATTGAAATTCGTGGTTTTTGAGATGTGATGGTTGGATTGCCCTCCAAATGTGCCCAAATGAATACCATGAAAGTCTTGGTGCACGAAAGTTTTGAGTTTGGTGGGTTTTGCACATGGCCAAGTTGGTCGGTGCACCACGGCATAACTAGATGGCTTGGTGGGGACTTTTGTGAAAAAATGAAATTCGTGGTTGTTGACATGTGATGGTTGGAAAGGCCTCCAAATGTCCCCAAATGAATACTATGAAAGTCTTGGTGCACGAAAGTTTTGAGTTCGGAGGGTTTTGCACTTGGCCAAGTTGGTCGGTGCACCACGGCATAGCTAGATGGCTTGGTGGGGAGTTTTGTGAAAAAATGAAATTCGTGGTTTTTGAGATGTGATGGTTGGAAAGGCCTCCAAATGTCCCCAAATGAATACCATGAAAGTCTTGGTGCACGAAAGTTTTGAGTTCGGTGGGTTTTGCACATGGCCAAGCTTGGCGGTGCACCACAGCATGGCTAGATGGCTTGGTGGGGAGTTTTATGAAAAAATAAAATTCGTGATTTTTTAGATGTGATGGTTGGAAAGGCCTCCAAATGTCCCCAAATGAATACCATGAAAGTCTTGGTGCACGAAAGTTTTGAGTTCGGTGGGTTTTGCACATGGCCAAGTTGGTCTGTGCACCACGGCATAGCTAGATGGCTTGGTGGGGAGTTTTATGAAAATATGAAATTCGTGGTTTTTGAGATGTAAGGCCTACAAATGTCCCCAAATGAATACCATGAAAGCCTTGGTGCATGAAAGTTTTGTGTTCGGTGGGTTTTGCACATGGCCAAGTTTGGCGGTGCACCACGCATAGCTAGATGGCTTGGTGGGGAGTTTTGTGAAAAATTGAAATTCGTGGTTTTTGAGATGTGAGGGTTGAATTGGCCTCCAAATGCCCCCAAATTAATACCATGAAAGTCTTGGTGCACAAAAGTTTTGAGTTCGGTGGGTTTTGCACATGGCCAAGTTGGTCGGTGCACCACGGCACAGCTAGATGGCTTGGTGGGGAGTTTTGTGAAAAAAGGAAATTCGTGGTTTTTGAGATGTGATGGTTGGAAAGGCCTCCAAATGTCCCCAAATGAATACCATGAAAGTCTTGGTGCACGAAAGTTTTGAGTTCGGTGGGTTTTCCACATGGCCAAGTTGGTCGGTGCACCACGGCATAGCCAAATGGCTTGGTGGGGAGTTTTGTGAAAAAATGAAATTCGTGGTTTTTGAGATGTGATGGTTGGAAAGGCCTCCAAATGTCCCTAAATGAATACCATGAAAGTCTTGGTGCACAAAAGTTTTGAGTTTGGCTGGTTTTGCACATGGCCAAGTTGGTCGGTGCACCACGGCATAACTAGATGGCTTGGTGGGGAGTTTTGTGAAAAAATGAAATTCGTGGTTTCTGAGATGTGATGGTTGGAAAGGCCTCCAAATGTCCCCAAATAAAGACCATGAAAGTCTTGGTGCACGAAAGTTTTGAGTTCGGTGGGTTTTGCACATGGCCAAGTTGGTCGGTGCACCACGGCTTAGCTAGATGGCTTGGTGGGGAGTTTTGTGGAAAAATGAAATTCGTGATTTTTGAGATGTGAGGGTTGGATTGGCCTCCAAATGCCCCCAAATGAATACTGCGAAAGGCTTGGTGCACGAAAGTTTTGAGTTTGGAGGGTTTTGCAACTGGCCAAGTTGGTCGGTGCACCACAACATAGCTAGATGGCTTGGTGGGGAGTTTTGTGAAAAATTGAAATTCGTGGTTTTTGAGATGTGATGGTTGGATTGCCCTCCAAATGTGCCCAAATGAATACCATGAAAGTCTTGGTGCACGAAAGTTTTGAGTTTGGTGGGTTTTGCACATGGCCAAGTTGGTCGGTGCACCACGGCATAACTAGATGGCTTGGTGGGGACTTTTGTGAAAAAATGAAATTCGTGGTTGTTGACATGTGATGGTTGGAAAGGCCTCCAAATGTCCCCAAATGAATACTATGAAAGTCTTGGTGCACGAAAGTTTTGAGTTCGGAGGGTTTTGCACTTGGCCAAGTTGGTCGGTGCACCACGGCATAGCTAGATGGCTTGGTGGGGAGTTTTGTGAAAAAATGAAATTCGTGGTTTTTGAGATGTGATGGTTGGAAAGGCCTCCAAATGTCCCCAAATGAATACCATGAAAGTCTTGGTGCACGAAAGTTTTGAGTTCGGTGGGTTTTGCACATGGCCAAGCTTGGCGGTGCACCACAACATGGCTAGATGGCTTGGTGGGGAGTTTTATGAAAAAATAAAATTCGTGATTTTTTAGATGTGATGGTTGGAAAGGCCTCCAAATGTCCCCAAATGAATACCATGAAAGTCTTGGTGCACGAAAGTTTTGAGTTCGGTGGGTTTTGCACATGGCCAAGTTGGTCTGTGCACCACGGCATAGCTAGATGGCTTGGTGGGGAGTTTTATGAAAATATGAAATTCGTGGTTTTTGAGATGTAAGGCCTACAAATGTCCCCAAATGAATACCATGAAAGCCTTGGTGCATGAAAGTTTTGTGTTCGGTGGGTTTTGCACATGGCCAAGTTTGGCGGTGCACCACGCATAGCTAGATGGCTTGGTGGGGAGTTTTGTGAAAAATTGAAATTCGTGGTTTTTGAGATGTGAGGGTTGAATTGGCCTCCAAATGCCCCCAAATTAATACCATGAAAGTCTTGGTGCACAAAAGTTTTGAGTTCGGTGGGTTTTGCACATGGCCAAGTTGGTCGGTGCACCACGGCATAGCTAGATGGCTTGGTGGGGAGTTTTGTGAAAAAAGGAAATTCGTGGTTTTTGAGATGTGATGGTTGGAAAGGCCTCCAAATGTCCCGAAATGAATACCATGAAAGTCTTGGTGCACGAAAGTTTTGAGTTCGGTGGGTTTTGCAGGTGGCCAAGTTGGTCGGTGCAGCACGTCATAGCTAGATGACTTGGTGGGGAGTTTTATGAAAAAATGAAATTCGTGATTTTTGAGATGTGATGGATGGAAAGGCCTCCAAATGTCCCCAAATGAATACCATGAAAGGCTTGGTGCACGAAAGTTTTGAGTTCGGTGGGTTTTGCACATGGCCAAGTTGGTCGGTGCACCACGACACAGCTAGATGGCTTGGTGGGGAGTTTTGTGAAAAATTGAAATTCGTGGTTTTTGAGATGTGATGGTTGGATTGGCCTCCAAATGTGCCCAAATGAATACCATGAAAGTCTTGGTGCACGAAAGTTTTGAGTTCGGTGGGTTTTGCACATGGCCAAGTTGGTCGGTGCACCACGGCATAACTAGATGGCTTGGTAGAGACTTTTGTGAAAAAATGAAATTAGTGGTTGTTGACATGTGATGGTTGGAAAGGCCTCCAAATGTCCCCAAATGAATACTATGAAAGTCTTGGTGCACGAAAGTTTTGAGTTCGGAGGGTTTTGCACTTGGCCAAGTTGGTCGGTGCACCACAACATAGCTAGATGGCTTGGTGGGGAGTTTTGTGAAAAATTGAAATTCGTGGTTTTTGAGATGTGATGGTTGGATTGGCCTCCAAATGTGCCCAAATGAATACCATGAAAGTCTTGGTGCACGAAAGTTTTGAGTTTGGTGGGTTTTGCACATGGCCAAGTTGGTCGGTGCACCACGGCATAACTAGATGGCTTGGTGGGGACTTTTGTGAAAAAATGAAATTCGTGGTTGTTGACATGTGATGGTTGGAAAGGCCTCCAAATGTCCCCAAATGAATACTATGAAAGTCTCGGTGCACGAAAGTTTTGAGTTCGGAGGGTTTTGCACTTGGCCAAGTTGGTCGGTGCACCACGGCATAGCTAGATGGCTTGGTGGAGAGTTTTGTGAAAAAATGTAATTCGTGGTTTTTGAGATGTGATGGTTGGAAATGCCTCCAAATGTCCCCAAATGAATACCATGAAAGTCTTGGTGCACGAAAGTTTTGAGTTCGGTGGGTTTTGCACATGGCCAAGTTGGTCAGTGCACCACGTCATAGCTAGATGACTTGGTGGGGAGTTTTATGAAAAAATGAAATTCGTGATTTTTGAGATGTGATGGATGGAAAAGCCTACAAATGTCCCCAAATGAATACCATGAAAGTCTTGGTGCACGAAAGTTTTGCGTTCGGTGGGTTTTGCACATGGCCAAGTTGGTCGGTGCACCACGGCATAGCTAGATGGCTTGGTTGGGAGTTTTGTCAAAAAATGAAATTCGTGATTTTTGAGATGTGAGGGTTGGATTGGCCTCCAAATGCCACCAAATGAATACCTCGAAAGTCATGGTGCATGAAAGTTTTGAGTTCGGAGGGTTTTGCATATGGCCAAGTTGGTCGGTGCACCACAACATAGCTAGATGGCTTGGTGGGGAGTTTTGTGAAAAATTGAAATTCGTGGTTTTTGAGATTTGAGGGTTCGATTGGCCTCCAAATGCCCCCAAATGAATACCTTGAAAGTCATGGTGCACAAAAGTTTTGAGTTCGGAGGGTTTTGCACATGGCCAAGTTGGTCGGTGCACCACGGCATAGCTAGATGGCTTTTTGGAGAATTTTGTGAAAAATTGAAATTCGTGGTTTTTGAGATGTGATGGTTGGATTGCCCTCCAAATGTCCCCAAATGAATACCTTGAAAGTCTTGGTGCACGAAAGTTTTGAGTTTGGTGGGTTTTGCACATGGCCAAGTTGGTCGGTGCACCACGGCATAACTAGATGGCTTGGTGGGGACTTTTGTGAAAAAATGAAATTCGTGGTTGTTGACATGTGATGGTTGGAAAGGCCTCCAAATGTCCCCAAATGAATACTATGAAAGTCTTGGTGCACGAAAGTTTTGAGTTCGGAGGGTTTTGCACTTGGCCAAGTTGGTCGGTGCACCACGGCGTAGCTAGATGGCTTGGTGGGGAGTTTTGTGAAAAAATGAAATTCGTGGTTTTTGAGATGTGATGGTTGGAAAGGCCTCCAAATGTCCCCAAATGAATACCATGAAAGTCTTGGTGCACGAAAGTTTTGAGTTCGGTGGGTTTTGCAGATGGCCAAGCTTGGCGGTGCACCACGGCATAGCTAGATGGCTTGGTGGGGAGTTTTATGAAAAAATGAAATTCGTGATTTTTGAGATGTGAGGGTAGGAAAGGCCTACAAATGTCCCCAAATGAAAACCATGAAAGTCTTGGTGCACGAAAGTTTTGAGTTCGGTGGGTTTTGCACATGGCCAAGCTTGGCGGTGCAGCACGGCATAGCTAGATGGCTTGGTGGGGAGTTTTGTGAAAAATTGAAATTCGTGGTTTTTGAGATGTGAGGGTTCGATTGGCCTCCAAATGCCCCCAAATGAAAACCTTGAAAGTCATGGTGCACAAAAGTTTTGAGTTCGGAGCGTTTTGCACATGGCCAACTTGGTCGGTGCACCACGGCATAGCTAGATGGCTTGGTGGGGAGTTTTGTGACAAATTGAAATTCGTGGTTTTAGAGATGTGATGGTTGGATTGCCCTCCAAATGTCCCCAAATGAATACCATGAAAGTCTTGGTGCACGAAAGTTTTGAGTTCGGTGGGTTTTGCACATGGCCAAGCTTGGCGGTGTACCACGGCATAGCTAGATGGCTTGGTGGGGAGTTTTATGAAAAAATGATATTCTTGATTTTTGAGATGTGAGGGTTGGAAAGGCCTACAAATGTCCCCAAATGAATACCATGAAAGTCTTGGTGCACGGAAGTTTTGAGTTCGGTGGGTTTTGCACATGGTCAAGCTTGGCGGTGCAGCACGGCATAGCTAGATAGCTTGGTGGGAAGTTTTGTCAAAAATTGAAATTCGTGGTTTTTGAGATGTGAGGGTTCGATTGGCCTCCAAATGCCCCCAAATGAATACCTTGAAAGTCATGGTGCACAAAAGTTTTAAGTTCGGAGGGTTTTGCACATGACCAAGTTGGTCGGTGCACCACGGCATAGATAGATGGCGTGGTGGGGAGTTTTGTGAAAAATTGAAATTCGTGATTTTTGAGATGTGATGGTTGGATTGCCCTCCAAATGTCCCCAAATGAATACCATGAAAGTCTTGGTGCACGAAAGTTTTGAGTTTGGTGGGTTTTGCACATGGCCAAGCTTGGCGGTGCACCACGGCATAGCTAGATGGCTTGGTGGGGAGTTTTATGAAAAAATGAAATTCGTGATTTTTGAGATGTGAGGGTAGGAAAGGCCTACAAATGTCCCCAAATGAATACCATGAAAGTCTTGGTGCACGGAAGTTTTGAGTTCGGTGGGTTTTGCACATGGCCAAGCTTGGCGGTGCAGCACGGCATAGCTAGATGGCTTGGTGGGGAGTTTTGTGAAAAATTGAAATTCGTGGTTTTTTAGATGTGAGGGTTCGATTGGCCTCCAAATGCCCCCAAATGAAAACCTTGAAAGTGATGGTGCACAAAAGTTTTGAGTTCGGAGCGTTTTGCACATGGCTAACTTGGTCGGTGCACCACGGCATAGCTAGATGGCTTGGTGGGGAGTTTTGTGAAAAATTGAAATTCGTGGTTTTAGAGATGTGATGGTTGGATTGCCCTCCAAATGTCCCCAAATGAATACCATGAAAGTCTTGGTGCACGAAACTTTTGAGTTCGGTGGGTTTTGCACATGGCCAAGCTTGGCGGTGTACCACGGCATAGCTAGATGGCTTGGTGGGGAGTTTTATGAAAAAATGAAATTCTTGATTTTTGAGATGTGAGGGTTGGAAAGGCCTACAAATGTCCCCAAATGAATACCATGCAAGTCTTGGTGCACGGAAGTTTTGAGTTCGGTGGGTTTTGCACATGGTCAAGCTTGGCGGTGCAGCACGGCATAGCTAGATAGCTTGGTGGGGAGTTTTGTCAAAAATTGAAATTCGTGGTTTTTGAGATGTGAGGGTTCGATTGGCCTCCAAATGCCCCCAAATGAATACCTTGAAAGTCATGGTGCACAAAAGTTTTGAGTTCTGAGGGTTTTGCACATGGCCAAGTTGGTCGGTGCACCCCGGCATAGCTAGATGGCTTGGTGGGGAGTTTTGTGAAAAATTGAAATTCGTGATTTTTGAGATGTGATGGTTGGATTGCCCTCCAAATGTCCCCAAATGAATACCATGAAAGTCTTGGTGCACGAAAGTTTTGAGTTTGGTGGGTTTTGCACATGGCCAAGCTTGGCGGTGCACCACGGCATAGCTAGATGGCTTGGTGGGGAGTTTTATGAAAAAATGAAATTCGTGATTTTAGAGATGGGATGGTTGGAAAGGCCTCCAAATGTCCCTAAATGAATACAATGAAAGTCTTGGTGCACGAAAGTTTTGAGTTCGGTGGGTTTTGCACATGGCCAAGTTGGTCGGTGCACCACGGCATAGCTAGATGGCTTGGTGGTGAGTTTTGTGAAAAAATGAAATTCGTGGTTTTTGAGATGTGATGGTTGGAAAGGCCTCCAAATGTCCCCAAATGAATACGATGAAAGTCTTGGTGCACCAAAGTTTTGAGTTCGGTGGGTTTTGCACATGGCCAAGCTTGGCGGTGCACCACGGCATAACTAGATGGCTTGGTGGGGAGTTTTATGAAAAAATGCAATTCGTGATTTTTGAGATGTGATGGTTGGAAAGGCCTCCAAATGTCCCCAAATGAATACCATGAAAGTCTTGGTGCACGAAAGTTTTGAGTTTGGTGGGTTTTGCACATGGCCAAGTTGGTCGGTGCACCATGGCATAACTAGATGGCTTGGTGGGGACTTTTGTGAAAAATTGAAATTCGTGGTTTTAGAGATGTGATGGTTGGATTGCCCTCTAAATGTCCCCAAATGAATACCATGAAAGTCTTGGTGCACAAAAGTTTTGAGTTCGGTGGGTTTTGCACATGGCCAAGCTTGGCGGTGCACCACGGCATAACTAGATGGCTTGGTGGGGAGTTTTATGAAAAAATGAAATTCTTGATTTTTGAGATGTGAGGGTTGGAAAGGCCTACAAATGTCCCCAAATGAATACCATGAAAGTCTTGGTGCACGGAAGTTTTGAGTTCGGTGGGTTTTGCACATGGCCAAGCTTGGCGGTGCAGCACGGCATAGCTAGATGGCTTGGTGGGGAGTTTTGTGAAAAATTGAAATTCGTGGTTTTTTAGATGTGAGGGTTCGATTGGCCTCCAAATGCCCCCAAATGAAAACCTTGAAAGTGATGGTGCACAAAAGTTTTGAGTTCGGAGCGTTTTGCACATGGCTAACTTGGTCGGTGCACCACGGCATAGCTAGATGGCTTGGTGGGGAGTTTTGTGAAAAATTGAAATTCGTGGTTTTAGAGATGTGATGGTTGGATTGCCCTCCAAATGTCCCCAAATGAATACCATGAAAGTCTTGGTGCACGAAAGTTTTGAGTTCGGTGGGTTTTGCACATGGCCAAGCTTGGCGGTGTACCACGGCATAGCTAGATGGCTTGGTGGGGAGTTTTATGAAAAAATGAAATTCTTGATTTTTGAGATGTGAGGGTTGGAAAGGCCTACAAATGTCCCCAAATGAATACCATGCAAGTCTTGGTGCACGGAAGTTTTGAGTTCGGTGGGTTTTGCACATGGTCAAGCTTGGCGGTGCAGCACGGCATAGCTAGATAGCTTGGTGGGGAGTTTTGTCAAAAATTGAAATTCGTGGTTTTTGAGATGTGAGGGTTCGATTGGCCTCCAAATGCCCCCAAATGAATACCTTGAAAGTCATGGTGCACAAAAGTTTTGAGTTCGGAGGGTTTTGCACATGGCCAAGTTGGTCGGTGCACCACGGCATAGCTAGATGGCTTGGTGGGGAGTTTTGTGAAAAATTGAAATTCGTGATTTTTGAGATGTGATGGTTGGATTGCCCTCCAAATGTCCCTAAATGAATACCATGAAAGTCTTGGTTCACGAAACTTTTGAGTTTGGTGGGTTTTGCACATGGCCAAGCTTGGCGGTGCACCACGGCATAGCTAGATGGCTTGGTGGGGAGTTTTATGAAAAAATGAAATTCGTGATTTTAGAGATGGGATGGTTGGAAAGGCCTCCAAATGTCCCTAAATGAATACAATGAAAGTCTTGGTGCACGAAAGTTTTGAGTTCGGTGGGTTTTGCACATGGCCAAGTTGGTCGGTGCACCACGGCATAGCTAGATGGCTTGGTGGTGAGTTTTGTGAAAAAATGAAATTCGTGGTTTTTGAGATGTGATGGTTGGAAAGGCCTCCAAATGTCCCCAAATGAATACGATGAAAGTCTTGGTGCACCAAAGTTTTGAGTTCGGTGGGTTTTGCACATGGCCAAGCTTGGCGGTGCACCACGGCATAGCTAGATGGCTTGGTGGGGAGTTTTATGAAAAAATGCAATTCGTGATTTTTGAGATGTGATGGTTGGAAAGGCCTCCAAATGTCCCCAAATGAATACCATGAAAGTCTTGGTGCACGAAAGTTTTGAGTTTGGTGGGTTTTGCACATGGCCAAGTTGGTCGGTGCACCACGGCATAACTAGATGGCTTGGTGGGGACTTTTGTGAAAAATTGAAATTCGTGGTTTTAGAGATGTGATGGTTGGATTGCCCTCTAAATGTCCCCAAATGAATACCATGAAAGTCTTGGTGCACAAAAGTTTTGAGTTCGGTGGGTTTTGCACATGGCCAAGTTGGTCGGTGCACCACGGCATAGCTAGATGGCTTGGTGGTGAGTTTTGTGAAAAAATGAAATTCGTGGTTTTTGAGATGTGATGGTTGGAAAGGCCTCCAAATGTCCCCAAATGAATACGATGAAAGTCTTGGTGCACCAAAGTTTTGAGTTCGGTGGGTTTTGCACATGGCCAAGCTTGGCGGTGCACCACGGCATAGCTAGATGGCTTGGTGGGGAGTTTTATGAAAAAATGCAATTCGTGATTTTTGAGATGTGATGGTTGGAAAGGCCTCCAAATGTCCCCAAATGAATACCATGAAAGTCTTGGTGCACGAAAGTTTTGAGTTTGGTGGGTTTTGCACATGGCCAAGTTGGTCGGTGCACCACGGCATAACTAGATGGCTTGGTGGGGACTTTTGTGAAAAATTGAAATTCGTGGTTTTAGAGATGTGATGGTTGGATTGCCCTCTAAATGTCCCCAAATGAATACCATGAAAGTCTTGGTGCACAAAAGTTTTGAGTTCGGTGGGTTTTGCACATGGCCAAGCTTGGCGGTGCACCACGGCATAAGTAGATGGCTTGGTGGGGAGTTTTATGAAAAAATGAAATTCTTGATTTTTGAGATGTGAGGGTTGGAAAGGCCTACAAATGTCCCCAAATGAATACCATGAAAGTCTTGGTGCACGGAAGTTTTGAGTTCGGTGGGTTTTGCACATGGTCAAGCTTGGCGGTGCAGCACGGCATAGCTAGATAGCTTTGTGGGGAGTTTTGTGAAAAATTGAAATTCGTGGTTTTTGAGATGTGAGGGTTCGATTGGCCTCCAAATGCCCCCAAATGAATACCTTGAAAGTCATGGTGAACAAAAGTTTTGAGTTCGGATGGTTTTGCACATGGCCAAGTTGGTCGGTGAACCACGGCATAGCTAGATGGCTTGGTGGGGAGTTTTGTGAAAAATTGAAATTCGTGATTTTTGAGATGTGATGGTTGGATTGCCCTCCAAATGTCCCCAAATGAATACCATGAAAGTCTTGGTGCACGAAAGTTTTGAGTTTGGTGGGTTTTGCACATGGCCAAGCTTGGCGGTGCACCACGGCATAGCTAGAGGGCTTGGTGGGGAGTTTTATGAAAAAATGAAATTCGTGATTTTAGAGATGGGATGGTTGGAAAGGCCTCCAAATGTCCCTAAATGAATACCATGAAAGTCTTGGTGCACGAAAGTTTTGAGTTCGGTGGGTTTTGCACATGGCCAAGTTGGTCGGTGCACCATGGCATAGCTAGATGGCTTGGTGGGGAGTTTTGTGAAAAAATGAAATTCGTGGATTTTGAGATGTGATGGTTGGAAAGGCCTCCAAATGTCCCCAAATGAATACCATGATAGTCTTGGTGCACGAATGGTTTGAGTTCGGTGGGTTTTGCACATGGCCAAGCTTGGCGGTGCACCACGGCAGAGCTAGATGGTTTGGTGGGGAGTTTTATCAAAAAATGAAATTGGTGATTTTTGAGATGTGAGGGTTGAATTGGCCTCTAAATGCCCCCGAATGGATACCATGAAAGTGTTGGTGCACAAAAGTTTTAAGTTCGGTGGGTTTTGCACAAGGCCAACGTTGGCATTGCACCACGGCATAGATAGATGGCTTGGTGGGGAGTTTTGTGAAAAAATGAAATTCGTGATTTTTGAGATGTGAGGGTTGGAAAGGCCTACAAATGTCCCGAAATGAGTACCATGAACGTCTTGGTGCACGAAAGTTTTAAGTTCGGTGGGTTTTGCACAGGGCCAAGTGGGTGGGTGCACCACGCATAGCTAGATGGCTTGGTGGGGAGTTTTGTGAAAAATTGAAATTCGTGGTTTTTGAGATGTGAGGGTTGGAAAGGCCTACAAATGTCCCCAAATGTATACCATGAAAGTCTTGGTGCACGAAAGGTTTGAGTTCGGTGGGTTTTGCACATGGCCAAGCTTGGCGGTGCACCACGACAGAGCTAGATGGCTTGTGGGGAGTTTTATGAAAAAATGAAATTCGTGATTTTTGAGATGTGGGGGTTGAATTGGCCTCCAAATGCCCCCGAATGAATACCATGAAAGTGTTGGTGCACAAACGTTTTAAGTTCGGTGGGTTTTGCACATGGCCAAGGTTGGCTGTGCACCACGGCATAGCTAGATGGCTTGGTGGGGAGTTTTGTGAAAAAATGAAATTCGTGATTTTTGAGATGTGAGGGTTGGAAAGGGCTACAAATGCCCCAAAATGAATACCATGAAAGTCTTGGTGCACGAAAGTTTTGAGTTCGGTGGGTTTTGCACATGCCCAAAGTTGGCGGTGCACCACGGCGTAGCTAGATGGCTTGGTGGGGAGTTTTGTGAAAAAATGAAATTCGTGATTTTTGAGATATGAGGGTTGGAAAGGCCTCCAAATGCCCCCAAATGGATACCATGAACGTCTTGGTGCACGAAAGTTTTGAGTTCGGTGGGTTTTGCACATGGCCAAGCTTGGCGGTGTACCACGGCATAGCTAGATGGCTTGGTGGGGAGTTTTATGAAAAAATGAAATTCTTGATTTTTGAGATGTGAGGGTTGGAAAGGCCTACAAATGTCCCCAAATGAATACCATGCAAGTCTTGGTGCACGGAAGTTTTGAGTTCGGTGGGTTTTGCACATGGTCAAGCTTGGCGGTGCAGCACGGCATAGCTAGATAGCTTGGTGGGGAGTTTTGTCAAAAATTGAAATTCGTGGTTTTTGAGATGTGAGGGTTCGATTGGCCTCCAAATGCCCCCAAATGAATACCTTGAAAGTCATGGTGCACAAAAGTTTTGAGTTCGGAGGGTTTTGCACATGGCCAAGTTGGTCGGTGCACCACGGCATAGCTAGATGGCTTGGTGGGGAGTTTTGTGAAAAATTGAAATTCGTGATTTTTGAGATGTGATGGTTGGATTGCCCTCCAAATGTCCCTAAATGAATACCATGAAAGTCTTGGTTCACGAAACTTTTGAGTTTGGTGGGTTTTGCACATGGCCAAGCTTGGCGGTGCACCACGGCATAGCTAGATGGCTTGGTGGGGAGTTTTATGAAAAAATGAAATTCGTGATTTTAGAGATGGGATGGTTGGAAAGGCCTCCAAATGTCCCTAAATGAATACAATGAAAGTCTTGGTGCACGAAAGTTTTGAGTTCGGTGGGTTTTGCACATGGCCAAGTTGGTCGGTGCACCACGGCATAGCTAGATGGCTTGGTGGTGAGTTTTGTGAAAAAATGAAATTCGTGGTTTTTGAGATGTGATGGTTGGAAAGGCCTCCAAATGTCCCCAAATGAATACGATGAAAGTCTTGGTGCACCAAAGTTTTGAGTTCGGTGGGTTTTGCACATGGCCAAGCTTGGCGGTGCACCACGGCATAGCTAGATGGCTTGGTGGGGAGTTTTATGAAAAAATGCAATTCGTGATTTTTGAGATGTGATGGTTGGAAAGGCCTCCAAATGTCCCCAAATGAATACCATGAAACTCTTGGTGCACGAAAGTTTTGAGTTTGGTGGGTTTTGCACATGGCCAAGTTGGTCGGTGCACCACGGCATAACTAGATGGCTTGGTGGGGACTTTTGTGAAAAATTGAAATTCGTGGTTTTAGAGATGTGATGGTTGGATTGCCCTCTAAATGTCCCCAAATGAATACCATGAAAGTCTTGGTGCACAAAAGTTTTGAGTTCGGTGGGTTTTGCACATGGCCAAGCTTGGCGGTGCACCACGGCATAACTAGATGGCTTGGTGGGGAGTTTTATGAAAAAATGAAATTCTTGATTTTTGAGATGTGAGGGTTGGAAAGGCCTACAAATGTCCCCAAATGAATACCATGAAAGTCTTGGTGCACGGAAGTTTTGAGTTCGGTGGGTTTTGCACATGGCCAAGCTTGGCGGTGCACCACGGCATAGCTAGATGGCTTGGTGGGGAGTTTTGTGAAAAATTGAAATTCGTGGTTTTTTAGATGTGAGGGTTCGATTGGCCTCCAAATGCCCCCAAATGAAAACCTTGAAAGTGATGGTGCACAAAAGTTTTGAGTTCGGAGCGTTTTGCACATGGCTAACTTGGTCGGTGCACCACGGCATAGCTAGATGGCTTGGTGGGGAGTTTTGTGAAAAATTGAAATTCGTGGTTTTAGAGATGTGATGGTTGGATTGCCCTCCAAATGTCCCCAAATGAATTCCATGAAAGTCTTGGTGCACGAAAGTTTTGAGTTCGGTGGGTTTTGCACATGGCCAAGCTTGGCGGTGTACCACGGCATAGCTAGATGGCTTGGTGGGGAGTTTTATGAAAAAATGAAATTCTTGATTTTTGAGATGTGAGGGTTGGAAAAGCCTACAAATGTCCCCAAATGAATACCATGCAAGTCTTGGTGCACGGAAGTTTTGAGTTCGGTGGGTTTTGCACATGGTCAAGCTTGGCGGTGCAGCACGGCATAGCTAGATAGCTTGGTGGGGAGTTTTGTCAAAAATTGAAATTCGTGGTTTTTGAGATGTGAGGGTTCGATTGGCCTCCAAATGCCCCCAAATGAATACCTTGAAAGTCATGGTGCACAAAAGTTTTGAGTTCGGAGGGTTTTGCACATGGCCAAGTTGGTCGGTGCACCACGGCATAGCTAGATGGCTTGGTGGGGAGTTTTGTGAAAAATTGAAATTCGTGATTTTTGAGATGTGATGGTTGGATTGCCCTCCAAATGTCCCTAAATGAATACCATGAAAGTCTTGGTGCACGAAACTTTTGAGTTTGGTGGGTTTTGCACATGGCCAAGTTGGTCGGTGCACCATGGCATAGCTAGATGGCTTGGTGGGGAGTTTTGTGAAAAAATGAAATTCGTGGATTTTGAGATGTGATGGTTGGAAAGGCCTCCAAATGTCCCCAAATGAATACCATGATAGTCTTGGTGCACGAATGGTTTGAGTTCGGTGGGTTTTGCACATGGCCAAGCTTGGCGGTGCACCACGGCAGAGCTAGATGGTTTGGTGGGGAGTTTTATCAAAAAATGAAATTGGTGATTTTTGAGATGTGAGGGTTGAATTGGCCTCTAAATGCCCCCGAATGGATACCATGAAAGTGTTGGTGCACAAAAGTTTTAAGTTCGGTGGGTTTTGCACAAGGCCAACGTTGGCATTGCACCACGGCATAGATAGATGGCTTGGTGGGGAGTTTTGTGAAAAAATGAAATTCGTGATTTTTGAGATGTGAGGGTTGGAAAGGCCTACAAATGTCCCGAAATGAGTACCATGAACGTCTTGGTGCACGAAAGTTTTGAGTTCGGTGGGTTTTGCACAGGGCCAAGTGGGTGGGTGCACCACGCATAGCTAGATGGCTTGGTGGGGAGTTTTGTGAAAAATTGAAATTCGTGGTTTTTGAGATGTGAGGGTTGGAAAGGCCTACAAATGTCCCCAAATGTATACCATGAAAGTCTTGGTGCACGAAAGGTTTGAGTTCGGTGGGTTTTGCACATGGCCAAGCTTGGCGGTGCACCACGACAGAGCTAGATGGCTTGTGGGGAGTTTTATGAAAAAATGAAATTCGTGATTTTTGAGATGTGGGGGTTGAATTGGCCTCCAAATGCCCCCGAATGAATACCATGAAAGTGTTGGTGCACAAACGTTTTAAGTTCGGTGGGTTTTGCACATGGCCAAGGTTGGCTGTGCACCACGGCATAGCTAGATGGCTTGGTGGGGAGTTTTGTGAAAAAATGAAATTCGTGATTTTTGAGATGTGAGGGTTGGAAAGGGCTACAAATGCCCCAAAATGAATACCATGAAAGTCTTGGTGCACGAAAGTTTTGAGTTCGGTGGGTTTTGCACATGCCCAAAGTTGGCGGTGCACCACGGCGTAGCTAGATGGCTTGGTGGGGAGTTTTATGAAAAAATGAAATTCGTGATTTTTGAGATATGAGGGTTGGAAAGGCCTCCAAATGCCCCCAAATGGATACCATGAACGTCTTGGTGCACGAAAGTTTTGAGTTCGGTGGGTTTTGCACATGGCCAAGCTTGGCGGTGTACCACGGCATAGCTAGATGGCTTGGTGGGGAGTTTTATGAAAAAATGAAATTCTTGATTTTTGAGATGTGAGGGTTGGAAAGGCCTACAAATGTCCCCAAATGAATACCATGCAAGTCTTGGTGCACGGAAGTTTTGAGTTCGGTGGGTTTTGCACATGGTCAAGCTTGGCGGTGCAGCACGGCATAGCTAGATAGCTTGGTGGGGAGTTTTGTCAAAAATTGAAATTCGTGGTTTTTGAGATGTGAGGGTTCGATTGGCCTCCAAATGCCCCCAAATGAATACCTTGAAAGTCATGGTGCACAAAAGTTTTGAGTTCGGAGGGTTTTGCACATGGCCAAGTTGGTCGGTGCACCACGGCATAGCTAGATGGCTTGGTGGGGAGTTTTGTGAAAAATTGAAATTCGTGATTTTTGAGATGTGATGGTTGGATTGCCCTCCAAATGTCCCTAAATGAATACCATGAAAGTCTTGGTTCACGAAACTTTTGAGTTTGGTGGGTTTTGCACATGGCCAAGCTTGGCGGTGCACCACGGCATAGCTAGATGGCTTGGTGGGGAGTTTTATGAAAAAATGAAATTCGTGATTTTAGAGATGGGATGGTTGGAAAGGCCTCCAAATGTCCCTAAATGAATACAATGAAAGTCTTGGTGCACGAAAGTTTTGAGTTCGGTGGGTTTTGCACATGGCCAAGTTGGTCGGTGCACCACGGCATAGCTAGATGGCTTGGTGGTGAGTTTTGTGAAAAAATGAAATTCGTGGTTTTTGAGATGTGATGGTTGGAAAGGCCTCCAAATGTCCCCAAATGAATACGATGAAAGTCTTGGTGCACCAAAGTTTTGAGTTCGGTGGGTTTTGCACATGGCCAAGCTTGGCGGTGCACCACGGCATAGCTAGATGGCTTGGTGGGGAGTTTTATGAAAAAATGCAATTCGTGATTTTTGAGATGTGATGGTTGGAAAGGCCTCCAAATGTCCCCAAATGAATACCATGAAACTCTTGGTGCACGAAAGTTTTGAGTTTGGTGGGTTTTGCACATGGCCAAGTTGGTCGGTGCACCACGGCATAACTAGATGGCTTGGTGGGGACTTTTGTGAAAAATTGAAATTCGTGGTTTTAGAGATGTGATGGTTGGATTGCCCTCTAAATGTCCCCAAATGAATACCATGAAAGTCTTGGTGCACAAAAGTTTTGAGTTCGGTGGGTTTTGCACATGGCCAAGCTTGGCGGTGCACCACGGCATAACTAGATGGCTTGGTGGGGAGTTTTATGAAAAAATGAAATTCTTGATTTTTGAGATGTGAGGGTTGGAAAGGCCTACAAATGTCCCCAAATGAATACCATGAAAGTCTTGGTGCACGGAAGTTT